>NC_044981.1:135682813-135990338 GCF_008728515.1 Papio anubis
TTCAGCTCCTTTGCTCTTAGCCTGTAGTCAAAATAGCTTCAGCTGTCTTCAGGCAGTTTTTGTAAGAGTCTGAGGCTAGAAACTGGAGGAGGGCTGCTCAGGAATGGTAAGGGCAATCCAAAGAGATCTAGACAGAACGCTGAGACTCTCCTGGCCCTACATATGTCAAAATGCAAGAATGGGAGTAATAACAATTTAAGAATAAAATTTGAATCTGTTCAAGTTTACTTTCTAAAAACAAGTCACTCACAAGTGTTGGTACTTTAACATCGAGCAGGTGGCATCCTCCCTATCTGGTGGCTACCTTTTGTGTCACAACATGGTTATATCTAACTAGCTAGAACTTAATTTCTCTTTCTTTTTAGATTAGTAACATATTTGTGCCTTAATTCAAACTCAGTTTTTCTGTGATTGTATTTCCAAGTTGGCACAAGTACCAATGACATAAGAGAATAAGAGTCATTTCAAAGTGAATACAATCACAGTTTAATTAACCTTTTCAGGTCAGCATGGCTTCTAAATTAGGTGTGAAGAGTTGACTTCTGATACTATTGGGCTATTCAAGGTGACCCAGGCCATCCGGAAAAAAATCAAGAGAGAGACAATTTCTTATGGATTCCCTGATTTCATAGGTGCCAAATGGACCCTTAAGTCCTCTCCTAAGCCCTGCAAAGCCTTTCCCTGAAGGGTGTCTAAAGCACAGAAAAGGCCAACTGAGGGCAAGGCATGAGGCACAGAAGTAGGGAAGCTCGTATTTGGCAGCCACGGTCTCTCTTTTGTTTGAGTCTCTTTTTGCCCCCTCTGGGTGTCTTGTAAATGTTTGCCTCACCTCTGTGCTTCTTCTCTACCAAAAGAGAAGAAAACTAATACAGAGTTTTAACTACGTCCACCATAAACTCTATGGTGCTATGTATAAAATGGTTAAATAGATACACACTCAACTGCTGTAGTCAGTGTTGGCATAGGATGTGTCATACATGATATTCATACTTTAGTCAATGTAAAGTTGTTATTACCCCTCCAGAGACAACTGCTCTTGTCCAAATTTGTGCAACATAATACCAATGCTCTCTTGAGAAGTTTCTTCTCTTCCTCCCTGCTTCCTTCCCTTCTTTCCTTTCTTCCACCCATCCATCCATCTTAGAAAGAAACAGATAAACAGGGAAAGGGAGGCGGGAGAGAGTAAAAGAGAGAGAGAGAGAGAGAGAGAGAGAGAGATCATGCACACACAAGCACACACGAACATTTCAAGGTTAAGAAATAAGGCAGGCTGAAATTATTTTGTGGCACAAATTAGAAGAGTCAACTCTCTGTAGAAATCAGATGATTAGTGAAATTTAAGCATTTGTAGATACAAAAATGAAAGCCAGTCTGAAAATAGTAATGAGGGCTTTTAAATAAGAAAGACACAAATCCCAGGGTAGGTGGCCTGATAAAAACTATCAGGGCAATAAATGTGAATATAAGAGGATTCCAGACAGGAGCAGTACAGATACCAGCTATCTTCATTCAAACTGGCTAAGGAGATCTCATAAGCTCCTTAGTAAAATATAGCTAAAAGTCTATTTTAGAGCCCTGCTATATGAGTTCATCAACTTCCATATGTATATGTTTGTATTTAGTTATGACAAAATAGATGAATGTCTGATTATGTGTACATATATACATGTAAACTGCAAGAGATTTTATGGAAAGAGATACGGCTATGACTAGTCAGGATAGGGCATCTCAATCACCTTAATTTGATTCTTAACAGGTACAATACCCACGAATCCAGGAAAAAATATATATAGAGAAAACAAAACCAAATAAAATAATATTTTATTACTATCTGGGGTTGGCTCCACACTCGCATGGAGATCTTGGGTGGGATGAGCTTAGATTAACCATTCACTGATTCTTTTGACTTGGTTGATTGGACCTATGTAGTCTAGGATAAAAGTTGAGTGGAAGACCTACTTGCTTTCTTTGCTTCTACTCCAAAGTTTAAATCTGAATTCTCAATGTCAACACTCATCGAGTCAAGGAAAGCACACCTCTAACAACAAGCAGTGGAGGAAAGCACTGAAGGCTAAGATAGTATTTGGCTCAAAGAGTAGGGCAGAGCTGGTTGGATTCCCATCCTCTGTGTTTTTTGGGTTGGCTATGAGGGGACCTCAGGGGAGCTTCTTTGGCTGTTCTTATGCAGCTGGGCGGAAAACTAGCCAGGGTTATACAACATGCACCAGACACAGCTTAGCTCAGTTATATAAGGCCAGAGATACAAAGTACATAAAGTTGATTTTTTTTCTCTAAGACTGAACAAAATGAACCCCTCCTTTTAATCAAGAACGTCCTCTGTTCCCACAAAAGAAGTCCCTTAAATGGATTTTACCCTCAAATTATTCCTGAATAACATTGAAATTCTATAATGGTACAGGAACATAGATTTTCTTTTTGCCTCTTTTCCTGCTGTTGGAACTGTTGTTCAGGACTTCCAAAGTGTTAGTATGTTAGCTCCAGATTTAGAAGAGCTCTGATGAATTTATTTGTTCAGTAGCTTTCCCCCTTCTTCATGTGCAGCTCTCATTCATTTGTATTTTCATCCACCTGGTTTGGATGGGAGCTGACAGTCATTTGCCCGTGGATGGGAATATTCCCCAAACTGAGCAAACCAGAATTTCTTTCCAGGAAGTGAATCTCTTTCTATTTCTTCTCTAATCAGGAACCTTGGGATGTTCCCCTTGATTAGTTAGTTAGGAGGCATTCCATATATTTACTGTATTGCAAAATTTAGGAAAATAAAGCTGTCACCATCCAGTTCCCCAAAGTAATAGAAATGATGAGAGGTAGGGGGAACGTCCCAAGAATATTACCATATTTAGAAGATCCCTTCAATATCTGTTTTATCCCTGAGGCTAGTTCAATACTTGTTCTCCCAGAGTTTTTGTTGTTTGGTAATTTTCTAAGTTCTGAAAATGAGACAAATATCTTCGCAAAAAAAAAAAAAAAAAAAAATCTTCCTTTTTTCTTAAGCTAGTTCAAGGTGGGTTTCTGTCACATATGTCAGATACCAAGACTTCCATTTGTTTTATTTTATCCTATGAATACATTGCTATACCATTTCTAACTGGGGCTTCAGCTGCAAACTTTGTATTGGGAATTCTAGTTGATGAGACTGGGCCTTCAGATTGGGTTAGAATGAGTGACCTATTTATAAAACTTGCCAAAAGTTGTGGACTTTTCTTACTCCACTAAAATCTACCTCGGGGTTTTTATTGCACGGCAGGGACTGCTAGTGGTTTGCCATAGTTTGCATTCTAATTTTCTTTCTTGTAATTAAAACCGTGGATTTTAGCTGGACATTTGGTTCCCTGGAAATAAGGCTTTCTTTTCTAATCTTCCTTGTGGCTAGGTATGGCCATGTGACTAAGTTCTGGTCAACAAGACATAAGCATAAGTTTTTGGATTTTTGTTTATAGTTTCACAAAACCCTCTGTAATGGTCATCTGACATATGCCTTTTGCTTTCTTGCTTTTTCAGCTGGCTGTAATGCAGTCCAGATGGAACTTGACCAGTTTTCTTAGGTCATGAGGTGGAAGTCATGAGCTAAGGTTGATGTAGCTGGGTCTACTCTTCTTTGCCTCATCAATTAAAATGCCATATGCATACTCTCAACTCCTAAATATATATCTCTAGCCCAGACCTCTCTCGATGGATGGAATTTAATATCTGAATGCCATCAACATCTCCACTTGAATGTCTAAAATGTCTCAAACTGAACTCCTGATTCTTGCCCCAAATCTCTCTGTACTCATAGTTTTCCCGTCTTAGTGGATGACTACTCCCATTTTCTGGCTAGTTAGACCAAACACCTTAGAGTCACATTTCCACATTCACTCTATCAGGAAATCTTGTTGTCCCTACCCTTCAAAACAAATCTCAGTCTAACCACTTCTCACTGATACTGCAGCCACCATTTTAGTCTTAGCTGCAATGTCTCTTGCCTCAGTTACATGGTAGCCTGTTGAAATCTACATCAGGGCATGCCATGGCTCTACTCAAAACCCTCCAATGGTAGTCCATTGTCCTCAAAGGGAGAGCCTGACATAAGCTGGCTCCACTGTGACCTCTATGACCTCATTATCCTATTCCTCTACCCCAGCTCAGTCCTGAAGCATAGCTCAGTCCCATACAGGCCCTGTAGTGCATATCTTTAGGTGTTTTTTTTTTTTTGTTTTTTTGTTTTTTTGTTTTTTTTTTACAAAAAACATGAGACTGAAATAAACTTCATTCTAGTTTAAGTCACTGTTACTTTGTTTATAGCCAAACTAACCATAAGTGATAAAATATTCTGGTTGGAAAAAATTCCAGTTGAAGTCACATCCAATAGCAAGAAGACTCAGAGAATAATTTAAGGATCTTCAGTGACTAGAAAGCCCTACAATGACTGAAAGCTCTTAGCACAGTTAGCAAATATTGTGCCTATTTGTTTCTTTAGTTGTTTGGGGTTTTTTGTTTAGTCATCTTATTCTTCCTACTGAATTATATGCTCTGCAAAGGCTGAGACCATGACTATCTTATCATCAGTGTCTACCACTGTGCCTGGCACAGAGTAGAGAGCCAACACATATTTGTTAAGTGAATGAGAAGGAGATGAATGAATTTAGGAAAAAAAATCGAGAATTTGAGAAATCCTTGAGGTAATACTATTTCATAATGGTTCCTAGACTGAATTGATTATTATAGTTAAGATTCTGATGTTCAAAAAAAGATTACACAAAGTAGCACTTCTTATAAAATCTTGTTTTAATTGTTCTATTTATAGAGCGTAGGTGGCATGGTATGCTACATACAATGAGCAGAATTCTAGGATGACTCTCAATGACCTATTTCTTTGTATTACTCCCAACCATTGAGTGTGGGTAAAACTGTGAATATGATATCACTTGCATGATTAGATTACTAATTTGTTGACTGATTAATCTCAAAATGGAAGTTATCCTCAATGAGCTTGACCTGATTAGATAAGCTCTTAAATAAGAAGCATCAGCAGATACATTCCTGCTGGCTTGGAAGAAAGCAAAGAGCTAGATTGTGCACTGTCGGTGGAAAGCACATGATAAAGAACTGCGGGTGGTCTCTAGAAACTCAGAATGGTCACCAGCCAATAGTCGGAAAGAAAATTGGGGCCCCAGTTTTACAACTGCAAGGGACCAAATTCTTCCCATCACCTGAATGATCTTGGAAGAGAACACTGAGCTTTGAAGAAGAATGACAGTATGGCCAACACCTTGATTGCAGGTTTGTGAGACCCTGAACAGAGGATCCAGCTAAGCCGTGACCAGACTGCTGACCCACAGAGATGATTTAGCCTCTAAGTTTGTGGTAGTATTGTTAAGTAGCAATAGAAAATGAATATGAACACTTTCACATACACTATATTATTTATTCTTATTATAATATAAGACTTACATTTGAGTTTAGGAAGGTTAAACAACTTGCTAAAGTTTATCCACCTAGTAAGTTACATAGAAGAATAGGGAGGCCAGGCACGGTCACTCATGTCTGTAATCCCATAAATTTGGAAGGCCAAGGTGGGAGAATCACTGGAGCCCAGAAGTTTAAGACAAGCCTGGGTAACACAGTGAGACACTCACTTCTAAAAAAAATATAAATATTAGCCAAGGTGGCATGTGCCTGTATTCTCAGCTGCTCAGGAGGCTGAGGCAGGAGGAATTGCTTGAGCCTAGGAATTTGAGGCTGCAGTAAAGTTATGATTGTGCCACTACACTGCAGCAGCCTGGGAGACAGAACAAGATCTTTCTACTAAAAATACAAAAAGAATGAAAGAAAAAGGAGAGTAGAGAGACTTTTATGAAGACCATATTACAGGTGGTATAACTGTGTTCTCATGTGGTCAAAGGATGGAATAGACCAAGAAGTGAGACTGCAAACACTTCCATAATGTGGTACCATTGCTTTCTATTCAGCTAACAGTGGTGATTGGATACTTTAATTCTAACCAAAATATGATAACCTAGGCTGAAATTTTCAACTTTTAATTGCCTAGAAATCTCCATAGGTGCTTTTAAGCCTATGTCTTTCTACTCTTGGCTTTCTACATCTACTTTTCAGGCTCTTATTATTTTATTGGATATATTCTTATTGAACTCTCTCTCAAATACTATGTGGCATAAGGTATAATGGAAGGAAGGGAGGAAGAAAAGAAGAAAAGGAGAGGAAAGAGGAGATGGAGGGAGGGAAAGGAAGAGAGAATGAAAGTAAAGATGAAAGGAAGGAAAATAAGATAAACAGGAAGAAAAGGCAAAAACTACACAATGATGCCTTAGAAGTGAGGGAGCTATGATTCAGAGAGGTTATGTGACTTGCCCCAAATCACTCAGTTTGCAGGCTATAAAGCATAGTTTTCAAGTCTTCTGACTTTAAAATTTATGCAGTTTTTCAGGCTGACATAAATTTTTGATTATCTTTATCCTGAGGCTTTCTATTTTTAAAGCAATGTGTGTATTTCGTTCAGGCAAATCACGAGGCAAGCACCTACTCCACCTACGCACAATGAGAGATGCACCAGTGCCCTTCTGTTACCAATTAGGCTTCATAGTAGATTTGGGTCTTTTTGCAATGCTAATAGGAAGAGGCTGATTGAAATAAAACATGATGGATTTAGATGAGCTCTACTCCACACATGCTCCAGAAATCACACTTTAACTTCAGGAAAAAACTGATGTCTTAAAAATCTAATGGCCTACAGAGCAACTAAGAAAAAAAAATGCATTTTAGAAAGAAGAAAAAAGAATAAGCAGAAGGTAATAGAAAAAGAAGGAGGAGGAAAAGGAAAAGGAAGGTTATAAAACAAAAACTAAAGAAAAATAGAGTTTTCAAAAATAAACCCTAAAATCCACTCTGTTATTTTTATTGTACTTTTTCAAGTCTTAAACAGTCCATGTTTGGGACTCATTTATTATGGATGCAGTCTGAATTCTACTATTCTTTAGACCATATGGAATATCAGAGTATCTAGAATACACTGATCCATCCAACTTGTCATCACTATATTTCATAGTAAAATTTGATTGCTGGGTTCAGATTACTCTTTTCTCCAGGAATCAATATTTTTTTTGAAGTTTTGATGTACACTAACAATTTCTGTTCATTGAGGAGGAAGGTTAAGCTTAAACAGAAATAATAAACCCTAAGACCTCACCAAAAGCCTTTCTATCACAGTTAATGGCCACTCCACCCTTTTAGTTGTTCAGACCAAAAAACATTGAAGTCATCCCTCATCCTTCTCTTTTGTTCACATCCTACTCATAACCTATGAGCAAATCTGGTAGCTTTATTTTCAAAATAGTTCCAGAATCTGACCTTCTATTACCAGTTCTACTGCATCCACTCTATTCTGTAATACCATCTTTCTTCAACTGCTTCCTTTGCTCTTTGTCCCCTAAAGTTGATTTTCAACCTGGAGGCTAGAGTGATTCGGTTAAATATTAGTCCAATCGTAGAATTCCTCTGCTCAAATTCTCTAATGGCTCCCCATCTACCTCAGAGCAAAATCTCAAACTCACTCAAGTGGCACCTCCCTAAAGTCTTCTCTGTCCACTCTATTTAAAATTGCCACAACATTTTGGGGTCTTATAACCACAAGCCTCTATCTTATTAATGACCAGCAGATGTAGGATGAAGTTTCTAATGGTGTGCAAATAAGAAGGCGCTAATTGGTTAAAAATCTGGGTGTTTGGGCTATTCAAAAATAATTGGATATATACACATTTGAGTTTGGTGCTGGCGGACTTTTGATTTAATGGGTTTCAGCCTGCAGTGATGAAATAAACAACCTAGAGACCAAGATACAGAGGCCGTCTTTGGCTCAGTTATATAATAGCCATTATGAGCACACTTTTGCCAGTCAGAAAGTCTCTTGGTCAAATTCTGGCTTTGCTACTTCTATTCATTATTTAATCTTGGGTATCAAATTATTCTGACCCCATTTATTTTTACTTTAAGGATTATTTTATTTTTTTTTTTTTTAATTAATTTATTATTATTATACTTTAAGTTGTAGGGTACATGTGCATAACATGCAGGCTTGTTACATATGTATACTTGTGCCATGTTGGTCTGCTGCACCCATCAACTCGTCATTTACATCAGGTATAACTCCCAATGCAATCCCTCCCCCCTCCCCCCTCCCCATGATAGGCCCCGGTGTGTGATGTTCCCCTTCCTGAGTCCAAGTGATCTCATTGTTCAGTTCCCACCTATGAGTGAGAACATGCGGTGTTTGGTTTTCTGTTCTTGTGATAGTTTGCTAAGAATGATGGTTTCCAGCTGCATCCATGTCCCTACAAAGGACGCAAACTCATCCTTTTTTATGGCTGCATAGTATTCCATGGTGTATATGTGCCACATTTTCTTAATCCAATCTGTCACTGATGGACATTTGGGTTGATTCCAAGTCTTTGCTATTGTGAATAGTGCTGCAATAAACATACGTGTGCATGTGTCTTTATAGCAGCATAATTTATAATCCTTTGGGTATATATGCCATTTACATTAATGCTAAAAATAATCCTTTAAGGATTATTTTTAGCATTAATGTAAATGGCATATAAAAAGTTACTATACAGGGTAAGTACTGGATAATTTTGTTTAAAGTAATGGCAAACAATGGGGAAAATTTTTGATTGGGTGGATACCTGGCAGCAGTGGGATGATGAGTATTGCTCCAGTGGCTTTTAGCAGATACAAGGAGGAGGCTTTTGTAGAAAACTACACAGAGAGCCAAACTTGAAACAGTAATCATAGAATAATAATAACAAAAGAGTGGATTTAAGGATTATTGAGGGAAAAACATAATAGGACTCAGTCAATAGATTAAATGCAATTTTTGGCTTGAGAAAACGGCTGGGAAGTAGTACTGTTTGCCAACATAGGAAAAACAGGAGATGAGCAAATTTCAAGGTACGAAAGAGATGGTGAGTTCAATTTAGGATATAATATGTTTGAAATGTGATATGACATTCAAGTCAAGAAGTAAGTTAGATGTTGGACTATTAAGGTTACTGGTAGTTAAAATCCTATAAATGAATGAGATTTTCTTTATGAAAGACAGAAGAGGCCTGACACAGTGGTTCATGCCTATAATCTCAGCACTTTGGGAGGCTGAGGTGGGCAGATCACCTGAGGCTAGGAGTTCAAGACCAGCCTGGCCAACATGGCAAAACCCATCTCTACTAAAAATACAAAAAATTAGCTGGGTATAGTGGCAGGCACCTGTAGTCTCAGCTACTCGGGAGGTTGAGGCAGGAGAATTGCTTGAACCCAGAAGGCAGAGGCTGCAGTGAGCTGAGATCATGCCATTGCACTCCAGCTTGGGCAACAAGAGGGAAACTCCATCCCCCACGCTCCCCTGCCCCCCCAGAAAAAGAAAGAAGAAGAGGAAAATCAAGAGTAGATGATGGCTTAACAGTCATAGGAGGAAAGAATTTCAATAAAGATGACAAGCAACATCATGAATAGAAGAAAGGTCATGTAAGGTAAGGACTGAAACATGCTTGTTGTTTTTAGTAATTACAAAGACATTTGCAAGATTGAATTTACTGTAGTAGAGATAGAAAAACACAGATATGGTGGTTGACACAGTTCAAGGAAATGGAGTCATGGAGGTAAGTATATTCTGCTCTTTGGAGAAACATGGTTCTAAGGTGAATGAAAAACTAAGGTGTTCACTAGAAGGAAACAGAGCGACAAAATAGGATATACTGAAAGAAAAAGAGAAGTTGAAATACAGAAGAGAAGAGATACACGCAATGTAAGGTTCCCAAAGAAATGAGAAGATGTGATTCAAAGAACAGATGGTAGATTTAACATTTGAAATGTAGGACAACAATTTAGCTAAAATTGAAAGGGAAGAGGTAAGGCTGACTCTGACTATATTTACACTTGTTTGTGTTGTGGGGAGAGAAAGGAAGTGGAGAACGTTCTTGAAAGATGATCTGTATTTTCTCTCTAAAGCAGAGTTCGTTTGCTGAGAATGATGGAGAAAATCAGGTTAGCGAAAGTTTGAAAATATTATTGTGGTGAATGGGAGAGGAAGTGGATTAGGGATAGTTAGAAGTTTTACTGTGTAGTGTTAATAGCCCAACTGATGTGGGAGACCATAAATTTGTAGTGGCATCAATCCATGTGGTTGTGGAATTTATTTTCAGCAGTGCTTGGCAGCCAGATATGTGACTGGAAAGGGAGTGACTGGTTGATCCAGGGTTTGAGTTTTGCTAATTAGGTGCAGAAGAAGGACAAAAGGCAAGGGAACTGATGGTAATGGCAAGAGAGATTTCTAAGTAAAATGTCGTGAGCTTTATGGGGATTAAGGTTGGTAGCCATCACTTAATGCCCCTACTTTTAGCATGGAACAACGTTATGTTTTACAGAATTTATCTCTAATTCTCACATCAAATATGTAAGGTGGGTATTCCTACTCCCATTTACAAGTGAGGAAAATGAAGCCCAGCTGAAAAATTTAGTGAAGCCGGGTGGAGGATGAGAGATTAAGTAAAACGGAAGGGCCAAGACGTCCTTAAAGAGATTGAAGGATATTATCAGTATTATCAGTGGACCAAAAAGTTGAGGAAGCAGAAAGCACATGAGATTGTGGACAGAGTGTGGTAATCAAGAAGTTAGAAATCTGGAGCTAGATGAATTGGGATATGATATGGACTAGGGTGTCCAGGCAGAGATATATAAAGAGTAAGGTTGGAGTGTTGGATATACTGTCCACACAGAAGTGGCAGTTGTCCAAGATTAGTATAGATAGGAGTGAAAGTGGATTGATCTGTTCAAGTAATTGATGAGTCTATCAGGAGTGGTAGAAGTAAAAAAGTGGTAATGGTACAGTAAGTGTAAGGCATGATTTTGCCAGATGTTCTGACCTTTAAGAGAAGTTAAGGTTTAGAAACAGTAACATGAAGTCACATTCTTTTTTTTTTTTTTTTGTCACGGAGTCTCACTCTGCAGCCAGGCTGGAGTGCAGTGTCACGATCTCGGCTCACTACAATCTTCGCCTCCTGGGTTCAAGCGATTCCCCTGCCTCAGCGTCCCAAGTAGCTGGAAATACAGGCGTGCATCACCACATCTGGCTAATTTTTTTGTGTGTTTTAGTAGAGACGAGGTTTTCCCATGTTGGCCAGGAAGGTCTCAATCTCCTGACCTAGTGGTCCGCCTGCCTCGGCCTCCCAAAGTGTTGGGATTACAGGCATGAGCCGCTGCGCCCGGCCAAAGTCCCATTCTTTTGGCTCTTCTTCCTTCATGTACATATTTCTCATTCTTGGTCATCCCCTCCACCCCAAATTCTATGCTTTTCCTATTTATTTTGTGCTGCCTCAAGTCTGATTTAGCCATTTCTCACATCCATCTCTCTATCCATACCTAGAATCCAACAGGTAACTCTTCTAAATTGAGCTGTCCATTTCTTTCATTTAGTGGACATTTGAATAATTCCCTTAAAAATAGGAGTGGCCTTGAAAAATCCCACCTCATTTGTTGGAATTCCCTGGACTTACACTTCCTGATAGAGCTCATGGGTGAATTTGAACAGGCTGTGGTTTGAAGACATGAATGAATGGCCATTTTCAAGGCCCCAACTCAGTGTTATGGAGATTTTATTATGGTGCCTTTGAAGAAATTCTAGCCCAAGAATGCAGATGCTTAGATTAGCTTGCTCCCAGGACCTGACTTTGGGGGGTGGGGGCCAGAGTAGCAGCAGTTCCTGGGAATGGTAGGTTGTCCACAGCACCGTTGCTTCCTTAGCTCCTTTGGGCACCATTATCAGCTTCTTAGCTCTTGGTAAGTTTGTGATCCAATAAAACCTCTGAGGGTTGACTTTTTCCATACCCAACTGCCATTAATTTCCTTGTACCATGTTTTTTGATGTATTATAATGTAGGCCTATTCTTTCTTTTCTTACTGATTTTATCATTTTGGCCCAGCCTATCATTACACCTGCTATTTTACAGTTTTGAATTTCTCCTCCAAAGTATCAGTTATTTCCGACAGCATTGTTCTATTTTTTTTTTTCAAATTGAAGTAGGAATGATTTCTTTAGCTTAATCTAAGCTATTGAGATGAGGCTAACAGGGCAAGATGAAGGACAAAGAGATTGACATAGATAATTTTATCAATGCTTCTTACATAGGGATGTTCAATCAGATATGGAGCCATCTAATTGTAGCTGCTTCTCTAAATCTTATATATAAATATATACAGAGAAGTTCCGTCAAATCTCTTATTTAATTAAATACACATTCTGTAAAACTTCCATAATCGATTATTTTAAAAACTAAAAACAAACAAACTAAACCACAATAGAAAAATGGGATTAGTAAGGCAGAGAGCATGATGGAGAGGGGTTGTGATTCCATGTGTCCTGTCGTTTTCTCTGATGGTAAAGGCTGGTACTCTAGCTTCTTATCAATAGTTTAACATTATTTTTAGAATTTTATCAGATATCAACACACAAATTTAATGTAGTCTTCAAAATCCACAATTGTTTCTTAGGGCAAGCCCTGTTATTTAGGCAAAAAGGAAATATGTTTTGAAAATAAACAAATTTTTTAAAATGAACAGTTTTGGAGGGGTGCTGAAACATAATTGATTTTTTTCAAAAGGATTTACAATAGACGTAAGATAATTTCCTTTATTTTCTGGCCTTATATAATAAATTTTATGATTTAGACTCTAACTTGAAAGCAAGCATTTCTCTTTTGTTGGCTTGGGAGAAGTTGTGAAGATGTGTGATTTTTTTTTACAGATCATCTGAGTTTCTATAGGGTAGAAACTAGAATTCTATATTTAGTATTGGATCCATACTATAACCATTACATTAGGTTTCTATTTTTAAGGATTAAATAATAAGTTAATGGAAACAATATAGCCCTAATTTTGCTGAATATGCTAAGCACAAGATGTGTTATATCAGCAACTGAATACATTAATAAAAAAATCTCATTTTTAATTGAATAGCTGAAATGATGCCAATATGTGAAAGAGTTACAAACTGTTACAAAAAATAACTGCTTGCATTAAACAGGATTGCATATAGTAGACTGCTGCTGCATGTATTTGAAAAAAGAAATGCAAATATGGAACATATATATGTATTTAATTAAATAAAATATAAGTAACAGGTTTAAATTTTTTAAGGGAAATTTTTCTACTAGGCAGTGATGTCAACCTGAGCTATTTTTTTCTTGTCGATGATTTATATTCATGATTCAAATACTGGCTTACAACTTGATGAAGGGGGAGATAAGGCATCCTTAAATTGATATTAATAATATTATCAGACTTCGTATTTTACAGCATTTTACATTTTAAAATGTTTCTGACATCTACTTTTATTTGTAATTTATTTACAAAATAATGTACAAAAAGTAGAAAGTAATATAGTATACATGAGTTTGGGGCACAGAGTTGAATAGGGAATAGTGCATAAAAGTTGAGAAATTTGACTTAGGTGTTAAGGAGGGCAGCAACCAAGATTGATTTTACATGAAAGAAAATCAGTTAAGATGAAGTAGCATTACCAAATGCATTTATATAGAAAAGGAGAAAGAGAAATAAAGGAGAAGGCAAAAAAAATATCTTACTGAGAATTATGAAGTGATATGGGGAATCAAGAGAGAAAGTTGGAAAGATGTATTGGAGAAAACAAGTGTGAATGGAAATGCTGTTAAAATTGACATTTATGGCCGGACGCGGTGGCTCAAGCCTGTAATCCCAGCACTTTGGGAGGCCGAGACGGGCGGATCACAAGGTCAGGAGATCGAGACCATCCTGGCGAACCCGGTGAAACCCCGTCTCTACTAAAAAATACAAAAAACTAGCCGGGCGAGGTGGCGGGCGCCTGTAGTCCCAGCTACTCGGGAGGCTGAGGCAGGAGAATGGCGGGAACCCAGGAGGCGGAGCTTGCAGTGAGCTGAGATCCGGCCACTGCACTCCAGCCTGGGTGACAGAGCGAGACTCCGTCTCAAAAAAAAAAAAAAAAAAAAAAAAAAAAAAATTGACATTTATTCCTCATACTTAATATTTATAGTCGGACTTTTAGTTTTATCACAGGTTTGGATAATTCTACTCTTTGTTAAGTTAGAACATTTACTTCTTTTTCTCCTTTGCCTCAATAAGTTAATGGCTGTAGTCTAATTTCTTCATAAAGCAGACCCAAATAAAATATATGTTGACTCTCTGTAGGCTCTACCTTGAGTTTCCTTCTTACCCACAGATGGAAGAACTTCTCTATTGAGTTGCCTACATTCCGCATCTTCAATTCCCTACCTCTCATTCTTTCTTGGCACACTGAGACCTGGATTCTGTCCTCAGAACTTTGTTGAAATAAGTTCTAAAGGAACACCATATTGGCAAGTCCTGGGGACACCTACAAGTCTTCAGATTGATTGATTTTGTTGCAATATTTGATATGATCATGCCCCATAATGTTTCTGTAACACTGCTTTCTTTATTCTTGACCTGTTTACCTCTGAGTCCATCTTTCTCAGTTTCCTTCATAACTCCCTGTTCCTCTACTCATGCTTTAAATATTGCTAATTGTATTCAATCTTTTTTTCTTCTCTTTCACTGAATTCTCCTTAGGCTCACTCACATATGCCCTCTGATTTATTTATTAGACAATTACTTCTAAATCAATATCTCTACCTTTCATAAGTTTTGCCCAGGGACAGACCTATAATATTCCAGACTCCTAGGAGATTATCTCCATTGAATATCTGTCACACACCTCAATCTCAACAAAGCAAATAAGCAATCCCACTCTCAGCTGTGGATGATTCTCTGATTAATGATACTGCTTGCCCAGGGAGACATGGGACTCACTTTGCTCCCCTGCTTCTTGCTATTGGTTACATGTTTCATGGCTTCTACCTTCAAATGATCTCTGGTGTCTATTCCCTCCTCCCCTTCATCTTTTTCTGCATTAATTCAGGCTCTTTTTATTTTGAAGTTGACTATGCAATTTTATTTTTTATTTTTATTTTTATTTTTTTATTTTATTTTATTTTTTTTTAAATTTATTTATTATTATACTTTAAGTTGTAGGGTACATGTGCATAACGTGCAGGTTTGTTACATATGTATACTTGTGCCATGTTGGTCTGCTGCACCCATCAACTCGTCATTTACATCAGGTATAACTCCCAATGCAATCCCTCCCCCCTACCCCCTCCCCATGATAGGCCCCAGTGTGTGATGTTCCCCTTCCTGAGTCCAAGTGATCTCATTGTTCAGTTCCCACCTATGAGTGAGAACATGCGGTGTTTGGTTTTCTGTTCTTGTGATAGTTTGCTAAGAATGATGGTTTCCAGCTGCATCCATGTCCCTACAAAGGACGCAAACTCATCCTTTTTTATGGCTGCATAGTATTCCATGGTGTATATGTGCCACATTTTCTTAATCCAATCTGTCACTGATGGACATCTGGGTTGATTCCAAGTCCCCACTATTGTGAATAGTGCTGCAATAAACATACGTGTGCATGTGTCTTTATAGCAGCATAATTTATAATCCTTTGGGTATATCCCCAGTAATGGGATGGCTGGGTCATATGGTACATCTAGTTCTAGATCCTTGAGGAATCGCCATACTGTTTTCCATAATGGTTGAACTAGTTTACAATCCCACCAACAGTGTAAAAGTGTTCCTATTTCTCCACATCCTCTCCAGCACCTGTTGTTTCCTGACTTTTGAATGATCGCCATTCTAACTGGTGTGAGATGGTATCTCATTGTGGTTTTGATTTGCATTTCTCTGATGGCCAGTGATGATGAGCATTTTTTCATATGTCTGTTGGCTGTATGAATGTCCTCTTTTGAGAAATGTCTGTTCATATCCTTTGCCCACTTTTTGATGGGGTTGTTTGTTTTTTTCTTGTAAATTTGTTTGAGTTCTTTGTAGGTTCTGGATATTAGCCCTTTGTCAGATGAGTAGATTGCAAAAATTTTCTCCCATTCTGTAGGTTGCCTGTTCACTCTGATGGTAGTTTCTTTTGCTGTGCAGAAGCTCTTTAGTTTAATTAGATCCCATTTGTCAATTTTAGCTTTTGCTGCCGTTGCTTTTGGTGTTTTAGACATGAAGTCTTTGCCCATGCCTATGTCCTGAATGGTACTACCTAGGTTTTCCTCTAGGATTTTTATGGTATTAGGTCTAACATTTAAGTCTCTAATCCATCTTGAATTAATTTTCGTATAAGGAGTAAGGAAAGGATCCAGTTTCAGCTTTCTACTTATGGCTAGCCAATTTTCCCAGCACCATTTATTAAATAGGGAATCCTTTCCCCATTTCTTGTTTCTCTCAGGTTTGTCAAAGATCAGATGGCTGTAGATGTGTGGTATTATTTCTGAGGACTCTGTTCTGTTCCATTGGTCTATATCTCTGTTTTGGTACCAGTACCATGCTGTTTTGGTTACTGTAGCCTTGTAGTATAGTTTGAAGTCAGGTAGCGTGATGCCTCCAGCTTTGTTCTTTTGACTTAGGATTGTCTTGGAGATGCGGGCTCTTTTTTGGTTCCATATGAACTTTAAAGCAGTTTTTTCCAATTCTGTGAAGAAACTCATTGGTAGCTTGATGGGGATGGCATTGAATCTATAAATTACCTTGGGCAGTATGGCCATTTTCACGATATTGATTCTTCCTATCCATGAGCATGGTATGTTCTTCCATTTGTTTGTGTCCTCTTTTATTTCACTGAGCAGTGGTTTGTAGTTCTCCTTGAAGAGGTCCTTTACATCCCTTGTAAGTTGGATTCCTAGGTATTTGATTCTCTTTGAAGCAATTGTGAATGGAAGTTCATTCATGATTTGGCTCTGTGTTTGTCTGTTATTGGTGTATAAGAATGCTTGTGATTTTTGCACATTAATTTTGTATCCTGAGACTTGGCTGAAGTTGCTTATCAGCTTAAGGAGATTTTGGGCTGAGACAATGGGGTTTTCTAAATATACAATCATGTCATCTGCAAACAGGGACAATTTGACTTCTTCTTTTCCTAACTGAATACCCCTGATTTCTTTCTCTTGCCTAATTGCCCTAGCCAGAACTTCCAACACTATGTTGAATAGGAGTGGTGAGAGAGGGCATCCCTGTCTTGTGCCAGTTTTCAAAGGGAATTTTTCCAGTTTTTGCCCATTCAGTATGATATTGGCTGTGGGTTTGTCATAAATAGCTCTTATTATTTTGAGGTACGTTCCATCAATACCGAATTTATTGAGCGTTTTTAGCATGAAGGGCTGTTGAATTTTGTCAAAAGCCTTTTCTGCATCTATTGAGATAACCATGTGGTTCTTGTCTTTGGTTCTGTTTATATGCTGGATTATGTTTATTGATTTGCGAATGTTGAACCAGCCTTGCATCCCAGGGATGAAGCCCACTTGATCATGGTGGATAAGCTTTTTGATGTGTTGTTGAATCCGGTTTGCCAGTATTTTATTGAGGATTTTTGCATCGATGTTCATCAGGGATATTGGTCTAAAATTCTCTTTTTTTGTTGTGTCTCTGCCAGGCTTTGGTATCAGGATGATGTTGGCCTCATAAAATGAGTTAGGGAGGATTCCCTCTTTTTCTATTGATTGGAATAGTTTCAGAAGGAATGGTACCAACTCCTCCTTGTACCTCTGGTAGAATTCAGCTGTGAATCCATCTGGTCCTGGACTTTTTTTGGTTGGTAGGCTATTAATTATTGCCTCAATTTCAGAGCCTACTATTGGTCTATTCAGGGATTCAACTTCTTCCTGGTTTAGTCTTGGAAGAGTGTAAGTGTCCAGGAAATTATCCACTTCTTCTAGGTTTTCCAGTTTATTTGCGTAGAGGTGTTTATAGTATTCTCTGATGGTAGTTTGTATTTCTGTGGGGTCGGTGGTGATATCCCCTTTATCATTTTTAATTGCGTCGATTTGATTCTTCTCTCTTTTCTTCTTTATTAGTCTTGCTAGTGGTCTGTCAATTTTGTTGATCTTTTCAAAAAACCAACTCCTGGATTCATTGATTTTTTGGAGGGTTTTTTGTGTCTCTATCTCCTTCAGTTCTGCTCTGATCTTAGTGATTTCTTGCCTTCTGCTAGCTTTGGAATGTGTTTGCTCTTGCTTCTCTAGTTCTTTTAATTGCGATGTTAGAGTGTCAATTTTTGATCTTTCCTGCTTTCTCTTGTGGGCATTTAGTGCTATAAATTTCCCTCTGCACACTGCTTTAAATGTGTCCCAGAGATTCTGGTATGTTGTATCTTTGTTCTCATTGGTTTCAAAGAACATCTTTATTTCTGCCTTCATTTCGTTATGTACCCAGTAGTCATTCAGGAGCAGGTTGTTCAGTTTCCATGTAGTTGAGCGGTTTTGATTGAGTTTCTTAGTCCTGAGTTCTAGTTTGATTGCACTGTGGTCTGAGAGACAGTTTGTTATAATTTCTGTTCTTGTACATTTGCTGAGGAGTGCTTTACTTCCAATTATATGGTCAATTTTGGAGTAAGTACGATGTGGTGCTGAGAAGAATGTATATTCTGTTGATTTGGGGTGGAGAGTTCTATAGATGTCTATTAGGCCTGCTTGCTGCAGAGATGAGTTCAATTCCTGGATATCCTTGTTAACTTTCTGTCTTGTTGATCTGTCTAATGTTGACAGTGGAGTGTTGAAGTCTCCCATTATTATTGTATGGGAGTCTAAGTCTCTTTGTAAGTCTCTAAGGACTTGCTTTATGAATCTGGGTGCTCCTGTATTGGGTGCATATATATTTAGGATAGTTAGCTCTTCCTGTTGAATTGATCCCTTGACCATTATGTAATGGCCTTCTTTGTCTCTTTTGATCTTTGATGGTTTAAAGTCTGTTTTATCAGAGACTAGGATTGCAACCCCTGCTTTTTTTTGTTCTCCATTTGCTTGGTAAATCTTCCTCCATCCCTTTATTTTGAGCCTATGTATGTCTCTGCGTGTGAGATGGGTCTCCTGAATACAGCAGACTGATGGGTCTTGACTCTTTATCCAGTTTGCCAGTCTGTGTCTTTTCATTGGAGCATTTAGTCCATTTACATTTAAGGTTAAGATTGTTATGTGTGAACTTGATCCTGCCATTATGATATTAACTGGTTATTTTGCTCGTTAGTTGATGCAGTTTCTTCCTAGCCTCGATGGTCTTTACATTTTGGCGTGTTTTTGTAATGGCTGGTACCGGTTGTTCCTTTCCATGTTGAGTGCTTCCTTCAGGGTCTCTTGTAAGGCAGGCCTGGTGGTGACAAAATCTCTAAGCATTTGCTTATCTGTAAAGGATTTTATTTCTCCTTCACTTATGAAACTTAGTTTGGCTGGATATGAAATTCTGGGTTTAAAATTCTTTTCTTTAAGAATGTTGAATATTGGCCCCCACTCTCTTCTGGCTTGGAGAGTTTCTGCCGAGAGATCTGCTGTGAGTCTGATGGGCTTCCCTTTGTGGGTAACCTGACCTTTCTCTCTGGCTGCCCTTAAGATTTTTTCCTTCATTTCAACTTTGGTGAATCTGGCAATTATGTGTCTTGGAGTTGCTCTTCTCGAGGAGTATCTTTGTGGCGTTCTCTGTATTTCCTGGATTTGAATGTTGGCCTGCCCTACTAGGTTGGGGAAGTTCTCCTGGATGATATCCTGAAGAGTGTTTTCCAACTTGGTTCCATTTTCCCCCTCACTTTCAGGCACCCCAATCAGACGGAGATTTGGTCTTTTTACATAATCCCATACTTCTTGCAGGCTTTGTTCATTTCTTTTTCTTCTTTTTTCTTTTGGTTTCTCTTCTCGCTTCATTTCATTCATTTGATCCTCAATCGCTGATACTCTTTCTTCCAGTTGATTGAGTCAGTTACTGAAGCTTGTGCATTTGTCACGTATTTCTCGTGTCATGGTTTTCATCTCTTTCATTTCGTTTATGACCTTCTCTGCATTAATTAGTCTAGCCGTCAATTCTTCCACTTTTTTTTCAAGATTTTTAGTTTCTTTGCGCTGGGTACGTAATTCCTCCTTTAGCTCTGAGAAATTTGATGGACTGAAGCCTTCTTCTCTCATCTCGTCAAAGTCATTCTCCGTCCAGCTTTGATCCGTTGCTGGCGATGAGCTGCGCTCCTTTGCCGGGGGAGATGCGCTCTTGTTTTTTGAATTTCCAGCTTTTCTGCCCTGCTTTTTCCCCATCTTTGTGGTTTTATCTGCCTCTGGTCTTTGATGATGGTGATGTACTGATGGGGTTTTGGTGTAGGTGTCCTTCCTGTTTGATAGTTTTCCTTCTAACAGTCAGGACCCTCAGCTGTAGGTCTGTTGGAGATTGCTTGAGGTCCACTCCAGACCCTGTTTGCCTGGGTATCAGCAGCAGAGGCTGCAGAAGATGGAATATTTCTGAACAGCGAGTATACCTGTCTGATTCTTGCTTTGGAAGCTTCCTCTCAGGGGTGTACTCCACCCTGTGAGGTGTGGTGTGTCAGACTGCCCCTAGTGGGGGATGTCTCCCAGTTAGGCTACTCAGGGGTCAGGGACCCACTTGAGCAGGCAGTCTGTCCCTTCTCAGATCTCACCGTCCGTGTTGGGAGATCCACTGCTCTCTTCAAAGCTGTCAGACAGAGTCGTTTGTGTCTGCAGAGGTTTCTGCTGCTTTTTTGTTGTTGTTGTTGTTGTTGTGTAGCTGTGCCCTGTCCCCAGAGGTGGAGTCTACAGAGACAGGCAGGTTTCCTTGAGCTGCTGTGAGCTCCACCCAGTTGGAGCTTCCCAGCAGCTTTGTTTACCTACTTAAGCCTCAGCAATGGCGGGCGCCCCTCCCCCAGCCTCGCTGCTGCCTTGCCGGTAGATCACAGACTGCTGTGCTAGCAATGAGGGAGGCTCCATGGGTGTGGGACCCTCCCGGCCAGGTGTGGGATATGATCTCCTGGTGTGCCTGTTTGCTTAAAGCGCAATATTGGGGTGGGAGTTACCCGATTTTCCAGGTGTTGTGTGTCTCAGTTCCCCTGGCTAGGAAAAGGGATTCCCTTCCCCCTTGCGCTTCCCAGGTGAGGCGATGCCTCGCCCTGCTTCAGCTCTCGCTGGTCGGGCTGCAGCAGCTGACCAGCACTGATCGTCCGGCACTCCCCAGTGAGATGAACCCAGTACCTCAGTTGAAAATGCAGAAATCACCGGTCTTCTGTGTCGCTCGCGCTGGGAGTTGGAGACTGGAGCTGTTCCTATTCGGCCATCTTGCTCCGCCCCCAAGACTATGCAATTTTTATTTATTTATTTATTTATTTATTTATTTATTTATTTATTATTATTATACTTTAAGTTGTAGGGTACATGTGCATAACATGCAGGTTTGTTACATATGTATACTTGTGCCATGTTAGTCTGCTGCACCTATCAACTCGTCATTTACATCAGGTATAACTCCCAATGCAATCCCTCCCCCCTCCCCCCTCCCCATGATAGGCCCCGGTGTGTGATGTTCCCCTTCCTGAGTCCAAGTGATCTCGTTGTTCAGTTCCCACCTATGAGTGAGAACATGCGGTGTTTGGTTTTCTGTTCTTGTGATAGTTTGCTAAGAATGCAATTTTATACTCCTATACTTAAAACTGTTACTCATCTGAGTGTTCATTCTTAAAAATCCATCTTTTCATTGCCACCAAAGGCAACTTTTAAGGCAAATAGAATTATCTCATTGTTCCTCATAAAACCCTTGATAGACTCATGACTGTTTTCAAGATAAAGTATAGACTCTTTCCCATAACATATTAGGCCATTTATCATCTGTCTCCTAGTCACACCTCCCAAATCTCTTGCCAGACAACACAGAAACTACTTGTAATTCCCGAAACTGCATATTCTCATTTATGCCAGGATTTTCTCATGGCCTGTGATAACCAACCTGACATTCATTTCCTATTTTGTTTCACTGCCAAAGAAGTACTCATGATTGACGAATTAGCTCACGTTACTAAACACTCATCCTCTCCTGCTCCTGCATCCAAGCCTGAGTTAGGGCTCATTCCTCTTGACCTCCACACCAGGAGGCACAGGCTTGGGTAAAATACACTCATAGCATTTGGGTATCTTATGTGTTTCTTCTAGTAGGAAAGTTCAAAGACAAGAATTTTGTTTTGTGGATTTCTATTAGCAGTATCAAACATGTTGCCTGGTAAACAGTAGATATACTGTAAATACCTATTGATTAAATTAAATATTATAGAAAGATGGGTTATTGAAGGAAATATATGTGTGTTTTCATGAGTGCATTTATATATATTTACATATAAGAAAATATCTATATTTCTGTTTCAGAGTGACTTGGAAATTCTATTTTAAGTAAAGCACATACATTTTAATTAGTAGCAGTTTACTGGGAACCCACTATGTACGTGGCATGCCAGTTTCCTTTAATCTTCACAACTCCATACAGTCCGTAAAAAATATTATGTTTATTTTATATATGAATATATGGAGAATCAAATAACTTAAATTATTTTTCCAAGAGTGCACAGTCAATAATAAAGAGATTTAAATGCAAGTCTTTCTATCTGCAAAGCCTAAAATATACAGAACTTTTAAAATTTTTCTTTGTTGAATTATTGTTTGTTGAAAGAGAGGACATACTAATCATGGAAGCCAAAGATGATTCTTTCATATTTATTACAACTTGTAGGTTGGGTAAATTTGATCTTACTTTCAACCTTTGCAGTATCTGATGAAAGAGGGTCTGGAATTTAGAATATCCTTCATATAGCTTGCCCACAACTGGCATTTTGGCTAATCAAAATAAGAAAAAAAGGAATGTTTAGTAAAATGCCTATTATTTTCAAAGGACATTTTTTTTAAAAGGAAAGCTGAATTCCTCATTTTGCTGGTATAGTTTAGGCCATGAGAGAAACACAATAAATGTGTGCTATCAGGAGCAGACTGTGAGCAGATGAAACTATCTCAGACATAGCTCAGCAGTTTTCCTCTGCCAGACATTACTTCCTATGGAAAGAGAGACAAGTATATTTTTAGAAAACACTTATATGAGATTAAATATCCTTACATATTTATTTGACTAAATGGAAGGCATTTACTATTCTACTGATAGTTAACAAGCTTATTTCATTTTATAAAAAATAAAGATTTACACATGGGGAACAAAAAATAAGTTAGGGTATACATATTTGGAATAATTTATTTTGCTATTATTAGTAGTAGTTATTGTAAATTAGGTATAATGATTTTTAGGAGGTATTATAATTTACTCATAAGTTACATATATTTCTTTCCTTTTATTGTTTTGAGATGGAGTTTCGCTCTTGTTGCCCAGGCTGGAGAGCAATGGTGCAATCTCGACTCACTTCAACCTCCACCTCCTGGGTTCAAGCGCTTCTCCTGCCTCGGCCTCCTGAGTAGCTGGGGTTACAGGTGTACACCACCACACTCAGCTAATTTTTTGTATTTTTGGCAGAGACGGGGTTTCACCACGTTGGCCAGGCTGGTCTGGAACTCCTGTCCTCAGGTGATCCACTCACCTCAGCCTCCCAAAGTGCTGGGATTACAGGCATGAGCCATGGCACCTGGCTGTAAGCTACATATATTTCTAAGGGTTTTTTTTTTCTTGGCATTGGAATACAATGCTTACTATGTCATCTCCAAAAATCTTATCAGAGCATTACACAAAATAAGAGAAGTAATTCCTGGGGCAATTATCTACATAATAACATTATAGTAAAATTTACTAGGAGCAACTCAAGCATTTGAGGTAATAATTTTGTACAGGTAGAGAGCTGAACCAGTTGCTGTTGGCCTACGGTAAATGTTAATTGAATGGGATAACTACACATAAGTTGGATGCCGATAGGAAGTGCATGAAACATGGTCTCTACCATTGCAGTGAGAAACAATGGTTGAATGCCATAATCATTATAATACACTCTTACAATGGAAGCATTATGTTTTTCTGGTATATTATATTGGAGAAATTGGTTTCCCAAGACAGAAAGAAAGAAGATTTTTATCTAACAGGACAATAATAATTAGACCTAAATATAAACCATTTTCATATCTAAATTAACTGCTTGGTAACTGAGTGCTAGTTTCATATAACAGAAAACAAGGGAATTAAAATATAACTAAGAAGATTAGCCCAACTTGCAAAAAGACATTATGGACAGACAGTATTACATTCTTTGGATTTTAAAGTAAAATCAGTAAGTCTTTGATTTGTTTTTGGTTAATAATGGAAAGCATTTTCCAAACTAAAAGAAAATGAAATTAATACTTTATTAATGGTGCTAAGAAAAGCTAGCACACCCTCTCATCCCACTCCAAGCAAATCTTTGCCTCCGGATGTTATTTTTTATTTATTTTGCAATGTTTATTATGGCAGTCCAAGATGTTTATGTCTTAAAGATACATTGGTCAGTTTATTTACAGAAAGACAGCTTCTTGAAGTGAAGGCAGTTTACTCTGTGTTTGGGTTAAGCTACATAGCACTAGAGAGAATGAGTGTGGCTGGTTTCCTCTTGTGTGTTCTCTTATTATTTCTTTAATTTCTTTTCATTACAAGCACTTTCTCTCTCTCTCTCTCTTTTTTAATCCTGTAAGGTTTCATATGATTTGTCCTGTGAGAAATAGTTGAGTTTTTCTGAGCAGTTACCCTGTACAGGAAATGAAAGAAACAAAAGGCAGAATGGGTGGCAGGGCCTTGGCCCCTTGCTTACCACCTTTGCCTCCTGTCAAAGGTGACGCCGAAATAGCTGGAGAACTTCTCAAGGCACTCAGGATAGAGAGCAGTCTGTTGTATTTGACAGAATCACTGATACTTCTCAAAGAAGGCTTAGGATTTACTAGCGAGAGAGAATGGAGGCAGTAGTTGCTTGTGTTTGTGCAGTAGGGCTGGACCAAGGATTTTGAAAGATTCTGTCATTCCTTTTTTTTAATGTATTGCAAACTAACAGAATTAAACTGTAAAACCAGCATAAGAAAGTTCAACCAAGTTCTCACTTTTCTCATTATGACTATTTCAATGCCATTTCAGTAATATTGAATAACATTTATTTGAAATATTGCTTCATAATATAAAAACAACATTTTTAAAATTGTTTTTTCTTACCTCTGCTTTGTTGAGTTCATCAGAGTGTACTAACACTCTGATGGGAAATCCAGTTTACGGAAGTGCAAGAACATGACAAAAGAGTAGCTGGCAATGTGATATCTGGTGAAGGCTGGAGAAGGGCTGAGGACATGTTTTGGTTAGGACTGGTGTGGCGTCTTCATATCCGCAATGTAGTATTTTGCAGGAAGAGTGAAGCTTCATCTTGCAAATTAGAATATATAGGGCATTCCACTTTTAATTATTTTCCTCCACTTTAGTATTATTTTTCTTCCCATGCTTTAAGGAGTGATTTGGGCATACATTTGTTTTCTGAAGTATTCTCAATACACTTTTAACTTAATATTCAAGTCTTGTATGTTTCAAGTGATACAAGGGCAAAGCAGGACCATCTGCCGCTTTTTCTTTGTGGATCTGAAATAATCTTACACCTCTTAAAGAGACTTTTTGTAAACACTGCCTGTGGCTAGTCCTTATAATTGGCTACTTCTCCAGTTAAAATGATCCTCAAAGGTATAGTTTAATTTATTCAATTTGAGTCATTTGAAAATAATGACTAAATACTGCTTGAGTGGCAGATCAAGACATTAATTTTGCTAACCAGTTAAGTAGTTCAGTTATGATTGTTGTTACAGATAAAGAAGTTTTCTTTCAAATTGATAATTAAATCACTCAATCTCTGTGAAGCTATACTTAGATAACCATCTGTATTTCACATTTTCTGGAACTTTTTTGGTATCAAAACATACAAAGTTACATAACTATAAAAGCACTAATATGTTTTCATATCATTTTTACAGAATGGAAAACATCAACATTTATTGTGGATGCTAGGCTTAGTATATCAGTTATTACAAAATAACACAAGGCCTTGAACCTCCATATAGAAACCTGATAGAAAATTTTAGGAGAATGTTTTGTTACCTATACATATGAAGGTTCTCTAATCTGGTAGCTGTACTGGTACAGCAAAGCACTGTTGCTAATTTCCTAATGGTGGACTTGATAGGTTGATTGATTATTTATTTATTTAAAAGATATTTTATTAATGGATGGAAAGGGCATCTGCTATTTTCATGTTCCATGTTTTATATTCCTGTCCCAAAGTGACTACATTAAACCTGAAACAAGTGATTTTTTTTCACACAGTCATTTCTCTTTAAGCTTATTAATTTCTAATTATACTTTGCTTGTCAATATACTGTTAATTTATCCATTATCTAATTGACTGGTTTCTTTTGGGGGTGAAAGGGGTATAGGCAAGGAAACTGATATAGGCCCTGAATTTCAAATTGCTTAGGCCTGCAAGGATGCTTATGGCCAAACAATCTATTTTGACAATTGTGGAAAGGATAATTCTCATAATAAATTTGAGAATTTTAGAGATACTAGAACAGCACATTCTAATGATCTCTTCTGTTCTATTAATAATACCATTTTGGATTTAATTGGATCATCTGGATATTCAAATAAAACTCTATTCTCTTGACCCTTTCACATGTACATATTAAACTATCCTTTAAATATTCCACAGTTAACAAGTGGAAATGTTGGTTTACCACAATAATTCATTTCCCCCGCCCCCCTCCTACCCTGAAACTCCAACATTAAAAGAAGACTGGTAATCAGGAAAGCTAGAACTTATTTGCATGAAACTGACTCACTTTCCTAAATTGACTCTGCATGTCTATGTCTTTTTTGGAATCATAAATTATTCTCACTGCTGGTTTGGATAAAACTAAAATCTATTTTCCTGTACCATTTGGTGTGTTCATAAAGTGAGTCATAATCATTTTTTTACTATGGGAAAAAGATCAGTAAGGGTGAACTTAGTGATAAATAGGACCTTCTTCTAAATAGTTACCACATGAGGAAAATCTCTTGTATGTGAAACACAAAGTGTTTTTATTTTTGTTTTCTAGTTTATTTTTATTGTTATTAAACTTCTTTTAAGAAGTGTAAATGGGGCTGGACACGGTGGCTCACGCCTGTAATTCCAGCACTTTGGGAGGCCGAGGCGGGCGGATCACGGGGTCAGGAGATCCAGACCATCCTGGTAACACGGTGAAACCCAGTCTCTACCAAAAATACAAAAAATTAGCCGGGTGAGGTGGCAGGCGCCTGTAGTCCCAGCTACTTAGGAGGCTGAGGCAGGAGAATGGCGTGAACCCGGGAGGCGGAGCTTGCAGTGAGCTGAGATCACGCCACTGCACTCCAGCCTGGGCGACAGAGCGAGACTCCATCTCAAAATAAAAAAAAAAAAAAAAAAGAAAAAAAAAAAAAACAAAAAGAAGTGTAAATAATAATCTTTCCATAGCTCTATATTTAGAGGAATTTATTAAATTATGTCTTCTCCAGTTTATTCCTAGGTTAAATTTTACATAATTAGGTAGGGTTTATTTTCTTTCCCAAACTAGTCAATCAAAAAACATAAATAAGTGAAGTGTAGAACGGAAGTAGGGAAGAAAGTCAAAAGGATGGAACGACTGCTGTCAGGGACAGCACAGTGCCTCGGGGCATGGCACTCATTTTTGGCATGTGGAGGGGCAGTATATGTCATGAGTAGCTGTAAGGATGAAAATAAGGGTCCCTTTCTTTTTGGGATCAGAATTCTTTTTACTTTTTTTCAAATCTTGAGATCATCATAGCCAGATAGTAGACTGAGTTTTCACTGAATTTTCTACCTCTTGGGAGATTGGGACCAACCTGGAATGTGCGTGTTCTGGGGAGACTGTATG
Source organism: Papio anubis (assembly GCF_008728515.1). NCBI lineage: Eukaryota > Metazoa > Chordata > Mammalia > Primates > Cercopithecidae > Papio > Papio anubis. The sequence goes on from NC_044981.1 coordinate 135,710,656, forward strand.
TGGAAGCGTTAACTGACTCAGAAATGTCTCCAGTTCAAGATTCAACATTTAGTGATAGTTTATTTTATTGTATTTGGGTATCACACAGTGTACAAAGTAAAGTCGCACCTCCAGTTCTGTGTTTAATATAGCTCCATTGCCAGCAGCTACAGAAAAAAAAAATGCAGATATACTAGAAGGAAGTAAAGTATGTCCTCACTCCCTTCTAGTAAGGAAGGGCTACATTGTTGCATTCTCAAATACATAGTCTCATCACATGCTTTTATTGACTCCTTTTGGGGAAGAATATAGATAATTTCCTCTAAGACCGAAATCTCCAGTGTGGGCAGCAGTGTGAGCAATGGGGAAAGGAATGTCAAACTGTTGATGTAGCTAGGGACTGGCTAGCAACAGTCGTAGCTTATATATTTATTGTGCTTTACAATTTCAAAGCACTTAAAATGCATTTGATTATTTTAGATTTGAGTATAAAGGTAGATTCCTCTTTAAAATGTTTAAGAAGTTGTTACATTTGTTGAAAAAATCTGGCTCTTGCTTGAAATTCATTTGTGATAGAAATTTGGAGCAGCTAAAATAGTAACTGATGCTAATAGTACAAAAGTGAATACTTCGATTAAATCTCAGCCAGAACACTTTGGTAAAGTTATTATTTAACCTTGTTTAGAAACTTTTCTAATATGTATCTGCCAGTTTTCTTTTTAAAAATAAAACTTAATCTTTTGTAGGTGATTCAATATATTGGATTGCCTTGACATCATATTGAACAACAATTTTCATTGCACACAGCTATAGATATAGAAGTGTAACTGTAACAGTTTACAAACTGTTTATATGTCAGATTATTTTGTGGTCATGTAATTATGTCTTTTGAAATTATTATGTAGCCAATTTTCCAATTAATGAAATATTTCCACTAGTTGGAGTTGTGTTGCCACTGTATTTTAAGGACTATGAATAAAAATGATAACTATTTTTGCTTTCTTGCCTCCCCCCTCCCTCCGTCTCTCCTATGTTTCTTCCTCCCTTTCTTTGTTTCTTCTTTCATTTTTTGTGCCTGTGTATGTGATGGATATGTTAGCCTCAGAATTACTTGAGAGCCAGTATGGGCAAGAAAAGGTGTGTGACAATTAAAATCCTGATATTGAATGTCTGAAAGTAGCTGGGAGAAAATGAAGTATCTTCTGAAGAAAGTTGTTTTGGTAGTTCCAACAGTGAAGAAGATCTATTGCTGTTTCTTCCTGGATCATTGCAATTCTGAACAAGGACTGAGGGGAAAGATGATCGTGCTGGTAAATAGCCTGCTTATACCAGAAAAGAACTGAACTGAGGGCTGCTCCACGCACATAAAGGGCTGTAACAATCAAAGGCTTCCCGAGGAGCCAGACTTGCTGTTCTCTTTCTGAACTTTGGTCCTTTTCTGATAGTACATATTTCCCATTTCTCCTTTTTATTCCTCTTGCCTACCAATGCACTTGCGTCCCCCAATACACTGTTCCCCGCAAACCCCACATCCAGCCAGCCCATAGTCTTCTTACAGCTCTCTCTCTCTCTCTCTCTCACCATCGCACCCCGCCCCCCACCCCGCGACCACCCACCACACACACACACAGTCACATTTCCAGTTCAGATTCAGAGTTAAGTCTTATCCCGGGTTGAGGCCTCTAGAACTTGACTTCTCAGGCTTCTTAATGGGGGATAATAGTTTTAGATCATGAGGAAATACTTCACTATTGCACATCATGGGCAATCTTGGAACTAATAATACATATGACATTAGAGGTTATGATGAAGGAGAAGGAAAGTGGGTTTTGGAGTCAGCCAGAGCTGAGTGTCACTTCCAAACTCACACGTTGCTAGTTGTGTGACTTTAGACACTTCTCTGTGCCTCAATTTCCTCTTTTGCAAAACAAGGACATCAATGACTCCCTTACAGGGCTTTTGGGATAATTACATAATATAATATAGTCAGAGGGTAAGTGGGCAATATAAAGGAGGTACAGTCATTTGTTTTGTTTTGTTTTTCTTTTTCTAAGAACATTTAAAATAAAGTTACAATAATCTACTATGTTAGTAAGATGAAATGTTATTGCTTAAATTTGGAAAAAATCTCAATTGATTTGACCATGATACTTGTTTAATCTTACTTTTTCAGTGGAGGATGAATTCCAGACAAATTATCTTTGCATTACAAGAAGTTACACCCTGTTTGTAACAGATCAACCATGAATTTGACCAGAAATAGTTGCAGTTGTATTGAGAAAGAATCTAGTTAGTTCCTCTGCTATGAAAATATATCCATGGAAAATAATACTGTCTTTATTTATGCCCATTTATAAAAAATGTACTTTAAATAGTTTCCTAATTTTAAGAAGACTCAAGACAAAATTACATTTTAATTACTAGTTAATAGTACTCATTTCATTTCTATGATTCTCATATATATACTTATTCCTTGAAATTATCATGCATGTACATTTTTATGGACACTATCACATATGAATGAAGAAATAAAATTTATTTATGTGTCTGACTTGTAGAATTAGTCAAAAACTTTTAACTGATATTTATTTATATACAAAATATTTATTATTGTATTGAGTGAAGAACATTTTAATTCTCATAACTACCTTGCAAAAGAGATGATGCCACTTCCATTTTGCAGATGTGGGATGGAGGCTCTGAGAGATCAAACAATGTGCCCAAGGTCACACAAGCTGCAACTAGTTAGTAGAGGAATTGAGACATTAACACAAGCTGTCTAATGCTAGCACCAGTGCACTTTCCATTTTCTTTACTGTCTCCTTTTGTGAGGATGAATATCTATTCTTGTCATTAGCTGTATATATATATTCTTTTTCTTCCCAGTGTTATTTATTTCAATATTTTAATAACCACTAATGTGAACAGCTTTTAATTCAATAACATTAGAGAAGCAGAGTTAAATTTGTCTCCTCTGAGAGCTTATACATTTTCACTTTTGAGAAAAGCAGGGTTGGGATAACTTCCAAAGGACACAGTCACTAATGAGGACTCAGGGACATCACCTTGCAGTAAACAAAGTGTAAATCTTCCCTTGTCTGGAACTACAGTGATCATCTCCAGTCCTCCTCTTTCTTGTTGCACATGAGAAATGGGGACCCAGAGAAGTTAAGTGACTCACCAGTGGTTACGCAACTGCTACTAGAACCTAAATCTGAGGATAGAAATGAGGCCTTCACTTAATTATGAAGCCGAATTTGGAGAATAAGGCAGGAGCTCGGATCAGACATTAACAGATTTATGTTGCTGCACTCTCTCGATTCTTCAAATCAATAATTTACCGACCATCTGTTGATGAGGTAAACTATCAACAGTTTACCCATTATGGAGACAGAATCAGAGTAGAAAGTTAACACCTTCTGTGACTAGTGTAGGAACTTTACCATAGGTTGATAAAGAGTTTTTGCTCAAATTTGAGAAGGCTGCTGGTTTGAATACTATATGATTCTATAGTCTTAAGGATCTGTTACTGGTGGGTGGAGAATTACAGTTAAAATTGATGTTATTTTTTTCTTCATTTATATTTCATCCAATGTATGAAGATGAATGTTAGCTTTTATTTCTTTTTCCTTTGTAATAATTATACTTTTATTTAAGTTTTGCATCAAGGATTTAGACCTTCAGCCATTGTCAGAAGGACCACAGGGTAACAACTTTGAGTCAAACACATGGGAAGACCAGATAGTAATTTGCCACCATTGTCATGTCCTGGTTTACTTAACCCTTTTTCCAGCATTGCCTATGCAGGTGCAGACCTTCCCAGTGAGTGCTTGTTGAATAAATGGAAACATGAGAAACATAGAAAGATGTGCAAAAATAATTTGGCTACTTATACTTGACTGGGTAACACTCAGAAGAAAGATGGTATATGAAATCATCCGAAAGGTCTCAAACCTGGGGACATATTTCTACCTAACATCATTCTGTAGGATAAAGTTTGTTTCTTCTTGGTAATATATGTTTTAGCTGAAAATGGAGTTAGAATTATTTTATACATTGGGAATAGATCTAGTGAGTTGAAACACTTATCTCATAGGGACAAGAAAGAAACATCAGAATAAGAAACAGGAATAAATCATTTAAAAGGTTTATATCTTGGAAGAGGAAGAGAGAAGTGGAAAATCAATTAAGCCAAGCAGACTACATGAACTGTACAATTGGTAGAGAAAGGGTGCCCGGAAATAGACAGCCAGAAGCCAGAGCCATTGCAAATTCGTCAGAAAGCAGTGATCTTGAGAGGGCTAGGAATCACGGTGGGCAGAGCAGCCGTGCATCCTTCCATGACAACAGGAAGGTTAAGGTGGGTCATGAAATTCTGTGCTGCACGCTCAGAGGTACCTCCTCCTGCAAGGGGTGGGCTGTGTCCTCTGTGAAACACTGGTGAGGCCTTCAGCTAGGGTGACTTCAATCCCCTAAAGAGATCCACAGATAGAAAATATAGAGAAGAAAAGACTAAATGTTGAAGATTCAGGGGGATCTGACATACAAGAAATGATGCTCATTTCTAAGCAATAAAGGGGGAGCAGTGAAATCAGTTAGTGAGGCCCATGTGTCTATAATTAGAATGTTGATTAAAATAAGAAAGTGGAATAAATATCTCCTAGTACCCTATAAGTAAATCTCCATAGGCTCAGATAAAGGTGGATTCAAAAAACAAATATTACTGAGAAATGTAATATATTCTGAATTGAATAGGAACCAGGTTCTCTGAGTTAGCAGAATTCTCTTTCTTAATTCATGAGTCTCTAAGAATAAGAATTTCTCAATAAAACAAACAATAAAACAAAGGGAACAAAACTTTAAAAACTATTAACAAATATATTTATTGTGGTGGCTTTCTTCCCTACTAGATATACCTTGTTAGAAAGTAGTATCCCTTTTAGTTCCAGGTGGACAATTAAGCAGGTAATAAAATTGTTTTTCCCTCATTCAGAAAGAAAACACATGACTTTGCAAACATGTTATATTCTCCTTGCTCTATTTTTTGTTTTCTATAAAATCAGAATTTTCTTCTAATAAGTATGATTTTGTTTTTGGAAGTAAGTTACAGGCACATGTTTACAGGTTGATATTATATAATCCAAGGGGTAACAGAGGCTGAACCACATAGTGCTAACATAGATTGGAGACCTGTTCCAGGTGACCACAATCCTTCACAGTTTTGTAAAGCACAAAAGTAGTCTCCAGCTCTATGATTTCTTCCACATTTTGTCTTTCTCCAATCCCATATGGTATATTCAATTCTGGTATGCACTCTTGTGTTTCTCACAAAAATACATGATGAGGGTGATGGAACTAATCTTAAAACAGTTGTTTCTGTGATGATAAATCCTATGATTCCAAATGCCAGGCCCTAATTCTGAGCATTCTCTAGATCTCCCGGTCAAAACAACACTGTCCTTTGAAGGATGTTTCTCTTCCCTGATCTCCTATTTGTTTTGAAGGGATAGTGTGTCTTTGAATTTGCAGAATTATCTTTTGCTTCTTAAAACAACAGCTTGAAAACACATTTTTATAAGGAAAAGATGTTTCTTCTCCAGATGTCATCATTACGCTGTTACATCTTATAGCCTACTGATAATATGTACAAAAATTTCTTGTCTTCTAAAAATGCAGAGAAGCACATAAGACAACCATCTGAAAGTATCCCTTCTTTGAACTTTTGGCTCTTTGTTGTTAACTATGCTTGTATGAAGAATATAGCAACTACTGGGAATGTTGTTTAGACAGAGCAATAACTGACACGTCCATTTGTGTTCCTAATGGCTAGAGCACCTGTCCTGGGCATCTGGTTGAGATAGCAGCATCATGAGTCTACAATAATCTCATGGAACCCTCTAGTGTACAGTGCTGACTGATACCGATTTCTGTTGTTTATCTTGGACTTTTCGCTTCTTCTGCTGCTGTTTGTTTTCTCGTTGCTCTGGGGTTTCTTTGCTGGATTCCAGACCTTTGCTGTCAGGTATTGCTTCTTTACTTTCTCCTTTATTAGGTTTTTTTCTTTTCCTCTCCCTTCCTTTTTTTCCTGAAATGAAAGGATAGTCTTTTAAAAATTACATTCAATTATGTTCTATTTTTTAAAAAATTAAATTAAAAAAGACTTAAATTTCCCTTAGATTATATATCATAATGATAGATGTTAAATATCTACTATTTAAATAATTCAACCATTATTAAGTCCGTGGTGTATTCCAAACAATGTAAATGTGAAGCACATATATGATATAATAAGGCAACTAACATATGACAGTTTGAAATCCAAATAGTTTTGTTCTTCTAAGTTTGGAACTTATTTTACATGGTAGTTATTTATGCATGTTTCATGGAAAGTTTTAGACAGATTTCTTGCTGTTGAAAACATTTATTCAAATGTATATTTTGGTCGGGCATGGTGGCTTACCCCTGTAATCCCAGGTCTTTGGGAGAGTGAGGTGGGAGGATTGCTTGAGCCCAAGAGTTCAAGACCAGTCTGGGAAACATGGTGAGACCTTATCTTTACAAAAAATTTAAAAAATCAATGAGGCATGGTGGTGCATGCCCATGTCCCCGCTATGCAGAAGGTTGAGGTAGGAGAATTGCTTGAGCCTGGGAAGTCAAGGCCACAGTGAGAGTGAGCCCTGACAGTGCCACTGCACTCCAGCCTGAGCAAGAGAGGGAGATTCTATCTCAAAAAAAAAAAAAAAAAAAAAAAAAAAAAGGAGAGATTTTTTTATCTGGCTCCTATTTTTAAGGCACCATTTTGTATTTAATGTTTTTCCAAGTAGCAGTTACATAGTTATAATTTGTCAAGATATTTGCCTGCTATCTAAGAGAAGAGGACTTATTTGCATAACAAATGCAGAAATAATAATTTAGGATGAATAACAAGATAATTGTATTTTAACACAAATATTTGTATGTTGAAATTAATTTGGATTGTAATTTCTCTACTTGCAGGGTAATGATGACTATAACTGATCAATAACCCTCTGGTACAAGCTACCAGGGCAGGTTGAGTCTCTATCCAGCAAATGAGTACATATTTATCGCATGTATACTGGATTTCATGCAGGCCCCTGACCTGGAGCTGGGTTTGAAGCATAGATTTAACTGAGATTCACATTATGAGAGGAGAAATTTTTAAAAGTGGAATCAACATGACTTTAAAGGTTTGGATGAGAAAAGGTATTATTGTAGCCAACAGGGAGCCACTTGAAGAACTGGATTTTATTCTGTCGGCATTGGAGAACTGCTGGGAGTTTTAAAAGAAGAGAATAATTTGATCAAAGTAGATAAACCTGGCACTAAATTGGATGATTACTTTTATTTATTTCTAAATAGTGAATTAATTGGATGCTTTGTTATCGTGTACACCTTTTACATATGCAGTCTACAGTGTAGTCTGAGGGCATGGTTTTAGTAACATCCATAAACAAACATATCCCAATGAGAAATTACTTAGATTCAAATCAATATTATAGTAAACAAAAACTAGGAATCAACTATTCCCTGAGGTATGACAAATTCTGAATATGGATCCCACATACTGGGCCATTTAAAATTTGAAATTAGACTTTCTAAAATAAGTCACTTTTGACAAAAATATTTTGAAGAAATTGTTTGCAAGCGAGAACCAAAATATTTTCATGTCCCAAAGTAGGCTGCAAATACTGAATTCAGTGGTTTGGCTTTCCTTTCCTTGGGCTCTGGTTACAGAATCCTAGGGAGTGGTATTACTAATACTGCATAGGTATACAACGCCAATACGGTCTCCTTGGATTAATGATTTTATGCCACATCTAGCTTTGTCATGAGATTGTATTTATAAAACCTTCCAGTTACATTATGAAAGCTTTCCTTGTTGGGTTTAGCACAATATACCTTCAAATTCTGGAATCTAAAAGGACAATTAACAAAAATCAGAATTCATCCAAGGGTGAAGCAAATTGTTTCAGACATACAGAAAGGAACAAACAACATTAGAGTCAACTATTAGGCCTAAGCCGAACTACTTATATTCTGATTACTCGATTCCATTATTCTTTTCACTGAAAAGAATTTTGCTGGGTTGATAAGGTTTCTACAGAAGGGATCAGGGCCTTCTTTCCATGCTGGATTTAATGAGTACACATTTGATGTGCTGACTTGAATATAATAACCAAACAGGGAAAACTGAAGAGTAAGTTTACCTTTCTGAACACGTAGCATAATTTAAATTTTATAAAACTGTACAAACAGAAAGGGAAAAATACTAGTTTTCATGCTATGTGCTTAGTTTTCAGAAGGAGATGGCTGCAAAGGTTGGATTACATAATATTTCCATATTGAGGAGCATTTTGGAGGTGTTTGAGTTCAACTTGAAAAAATTGTCAGCGAAAACCATTCCAAAGTTCCATAAAAACTACTGACCCCAAGCAAAATGTTATTTTTGTGGAAATCATCCAGAAGTTCAGTGTTTGACATTATTCTCTTGATGACGGTCCAACATCTTACAGCTGTGATCCCAACCATAATGTTTTGGACACATAAGAAATGTATTGTTTCTTCCTTGGTCACAGATTGATTTATATGTTTTTTAGTCACTTGTGACAACATCCTCAACTGGCAGTGCATTTCTGCTTATTAGCAAACTGCTATGATTCTTTCTTAAGACAGGCCTAAACATTTTTGGAAGTAGATTGAAACTCAGTATTATAACTTTATATCCAAGGAATAACTAGTCTGGGCAGTGAGTGAAAGGGAAGGCTCTAGTAAAGGAACAGGAAACTAACACATTGTACATTATTGCTGCTCAACAGAGGGCTATTGCACAACAGAAAATTTTTTTTTTTTTTTTTTACAGGCCATGTGTTAGTGGTTGGAAATGCTAACTACCCTTTGCATAAATATATTTTCTTCTTGTCCAAGAAATAAAATAGAAATACAGAAGAGTGGCTGTAGTCCATTAAAAATCACGTGTAATTTGGGATAATTTTGTAAGGTTTTCATTAAAGGGGACTTCCTTTTTTATTCTGGTGACTTTTCATTGATGTGGTTAATATTTTTTTCAACCTTTTTTTAGGCAATTTTGCAAACTAAGCATTCCAGTTATGACAATCTGACATATGTATACGTATGTGTGTATATATACACATATATACGCACACATATATGTATATATACACACACGTATATATATACACACGTGTGTGTGTATATATACACATACGTGTGTGTGTATATATACACATACGTGTATGTGTATGTATATACATATACACGTGTGCTTTGCCATTCATTCAATATTCATGTATGTGTGCACGTGTACATGCACGTACATGCCTGAACTGGGTTTTGGAACATTCTAGTGATTAAAACAGCATTCATCTCCCCTTCATGTTCTAGCTATGAGGGTGTTTGGGTAGAAAACATCAAAGAGAACTTGCTATTAGCAGTCAATTACAATCTGAGCCCTTGCAGAGAAGCACTATGGTGTCACATTTAAGAACACTGTCCTTAGGGTCAGAAAAACGCTGTTTTCAAATTCTAGGTCTGCCACCAACTAGTTGTGTGACCTCTGGCAAGTTGTTAATATTTCTTAGGATTAACTCTCTGTTATATCTAAAATGTGAATAATCCTTACTTCTTGCTAAACTTCATAAGGATTAAATGAGATGCTGGTAGAACACTTAGCATGGTGCCTGGCATATGTTACTCATGGGACAAATGACAACTAATGTTATTAACCCCTTGCACAAACATGAACAAAGCCCCTACTCCATGCCAAAAATGTGTGATAAAACCTGGGCATATAAGTGAGATATGGAGACTGCCAATAATCATAGTCACATGCCAATGCTAAAATAGAGGTGTGTACAAGGTCCTGTTGGGGATACAGTGGGAAAGCATTGAACTCCATGAAGAGAGACTGAAAATGATTTCAGAGACTGAAAATAACTCCCCTGATGTAATGATGTTTGAGGTGAGCCTAAAAGAATGACTGAGAGTTTACTAGGCTGATGAGGGAAGAAGTGCCTGCCAGGCAGTGAACATGCACTAAGGCATGCAAGGACATGGTGAATCTGGGGCATTGAAAGTCGACTTCCTTGGTTTGATCAGAGTCTATATATAGACTATTACCCAGAGAAGCTGGAAAGATATACGGGCTTCAATTGCCATGTTGGGAGTTTGTCCTGAGGACCAGCGTACTGAAAACTGGAGAAGGGCAAGTATCGAATTCAGATAGCAGGCCAGAGTTTGGATGTTTTTGTGATGAGTTTAGAAAAGGCCAATAGGCTATTCTGACATGTGACCTTATTTCCTATTTCAGAAAACTGCTGTAAGTAATAAGATGCCATAGAGGGAATGTAGTCAGTGGTTGGTATTTGTTTTTGAACCTTAATTTTTGAAAGAGTAGCTAAAATCTCCATGTAGACCAAAAAACCATATTTATTTAAGATTTTGTTGCATACTAGTATCACATAATTGAATATATAATTGATATTTTTAAGATTCTGAAATTATTTTCTGTTAGTATAAACACATACAGTCTTTTACATAAACATTTCCTATGGCCTTCTGCAGACAATGTTCCCAAACATATTTTTTTTAAATACAGATTCCTAGATCCCACCCCTGGAGATTATGATTCAGTTGTTCTTATGAGGGGCTCAAGAACTTGTAATCAATAACAAGTTCACCTCCCCCTGCCAGTTTATTTTGATGTGCAACCACATATAAAGGCCAAAGCTGCAGAGCAATAGAAGACCCAATTTCTTTTAATATATACTCTCAAAACTTACTTCAAATCACATGGTTCCTCCTTTGTTTCTTTCATTTTTCCTAATGAATATCAAATAAGCTTTTGACTTACTGTAGCTACTAATTTTAAGGCAAGTTTTCTTACTAGATACATTTGGAATAGGCACCCAGATATAAATTAAATTAGTTGCAGGTTATCTTTTAAAAATCTGTTCAAGTGCATATATGAACTAGAAGAAATAAACATGTAAAAAATGACAAAGAGAATGATCCTGAATTATTCTTCCTAACTTATATAGTACATATTTAAATTCCAAGTGAAAATGCAAACCATAGAGCACGTTCAATATCCTTTAAACATAATGAGGTTATGAATAAAAGAGTTTATATCCCTAGAATCGCAACTGTAATTCATTTATTGAGAACCACTTAAATTGTGAATATAAGCTATTTTCTTGATGTTTGGATAAAATCCGTCTATAGGTCTTCATAAAAGCTGCTGCTTTGTGAATTTCTTGCAAAGTGTCACTAAGGGGAGCCATTGAGCTGTAAGTACTTCACTTCCCAAGACAAACTAGGTTATAATTTTTACCCAAATGCTAAAAATGTATTCCACATTACAGACTGAGGACTAAATATCACGAATTCTATGACTCAAACCAATTAAATAAGTATTACATTTTTCTTTTTATTTGGTGTGGAATGAAATTCAACCGGAAACCCATGGCTTTATGCCTTCCATAAAGCACTCACGGTGTAAAAGGGTTGATCTTATTATTTTTGAATCTAGAGTTGGACCTGATTTTGATGTATGGAGAATAAAAATTCCAGCTTGTGTTCTTTTCTGTTTTTTTTTTTTTTTTTTTTTCTTTTGAGACAGAGTTTCGCTCTTCTTGCCCAGGCTGGAGTACAATGGCACAATCTTGGCTCACTGCAATCTCCGCCTCCCCGGTTCAAGTAATTTTCCTGCCTCAATCTCCCAAGTAGCTGGGATTACAGGCGCCTGCCACCATGCCTGGCTAATTTTGTATTTTTAGTAGAGATGGGGTTTGGTTTTACCATGTTGGTCAGGCTGGTCTTGAACTCCTGACATCAGGTGATCCACTTGCCTCGGCCTCCCAAAGTGCTGGGATTACAGGAGTAAGTCACTGCACCCGGTCTGTTTTTTTAAATTAAGATATCACTGGGAAAATGTGCAAGGAAGAGGAATTGCTTTAGTATGACTTTTTTCTTTTTTGGGGGCAATTATAATGTATTGTGTAGATACATATTTATAGGCCTATATTATTACCAAGTAAATTGAGAAATGCATCGAAACCTTTTGTCTTTTGTTTGTTTTAATAAAATAGAAAACTTATTCTTCTTGCTGTAAATTTAACCTAGGAATTTACAACAAATATAGTAAAAATATCAAAGAACGAATGTCTTTTGCTTTTTGATAAATAGGCAGACACTTAATTTCTCCAAATTGAAATTTAAAGCTACCTGATTTACCTATGCTGTAGGTTACACATGAATTCTATTGCCTTTTCTATTTAATTTTCAAGATGCTTCTGATTAATTATTCAAAGAAAAATAATTTGATACATCATTACATACTTTACTAAATGCTGTTAATTTGGGTATTACCTTGAGCCCACTGTTACAAAGATAGCTCTGATCATTAAAATATATGGAGATTGGAATAACATGTTATATCAATTTCAAAGAACCAGTTTAAGAGATGCAATCTATTTGTATCATGTTGTTTTGGGAATTCAGAACCAAGAACATAATGATTGGAAGGCATTGAATATAAACTTTAAGAGGTGAAAGCAGATAAACCCAAGCTTCTTAACGTGACCCTCAGGGTCCTCGTCTGCTGTGATATCTACTTACTTATCTACTTTTATCTGCTTATTTATCTACTTTGCTGGCCTCACACTTGTCTTTTTAGTCACCCCTGCACTTGTCCCGCCATAATGTTTCCTGATCCCATATATTGGATACATTTATCTAAAATGCAGTTTCTAGATCCCTTGCCCTAACTCAGACTTACTGTTGAATTCTCTGGCCTTCAGGGAAACCTTCCTCACTCTCTTAACCTCTTCGTAGGCTAGACTATTTACATTTGTCCTCTCTGTATTCTCAGCTCCCAATTAGGACCCTGCTGCAGATCAAGATGAAGATGACCTGGATAGTTTGTTTTTTAAAATAGTAAAAATAATTATAACTAAAATTCAACACACACTTTTATTAGGTTGGTGCAAAATAATTGTGGTTTGTGCCATTACTTTTAATATGTACCAGACCAACTTCTAAGTAAGAGTACAGTGCCTAGAAGCTCTATTCAACCCCTGTTCTACAGATGAGGACAAGGAGGGTTCCTAACCACAGCACCCTTCTGCTTCCACATTATTTCTCAGTAGAGCACAATGTGACATGCTATCCTTACTTATGTCACTTCAGCTACTGAGGCAAGGAAGGAATGCAGCTGTGGACTAACTTTTTAAAAGAGAGGAGTTTTATAAAAATAAAGATTTGGAGTGTACTTTCTTAATCTCTGGAAATTTGAACTTACTGGGCAAGAAAGAGCTGCTTATCAGAAATTAACTCAGAACTTAATAGCATTTGGAATAAACTTTTTGAGTCAGAACCATTCAGCACCATCTCATTCTCTATTCTCTTTTTATTTTTGCTACAAGCCTATATTTTAGTACTTCCACTCCCCCAACATATAGAGGTATGATATGTATATGTAACTTGAAAATTATATATCATTTATATCTAATTTAGAAATAATTTTCCATTAGACTACTACCATTACATTTTTGAAACTTTAATGAAATTATCACATATTTTCATATTTTGTTATACTTAATACTAAAAGAGAGAAAGAAAAATTATATAGCTTTAAAATTTTAAAATCCTACTGAGGTTTGAATGCAGTCCTATTATAAATCATTTCACCTTATAACAAACATCATAAATATCAGTAATCACAATTTTTTAGAATACGTATTTTCATAGTCTGCTTTAAGCATAATGAACTCTCTTTTGCCAAATTAAATACCTTCCTTACAAATGGACCATTGCCAATAGGCCTTTACAGATTTTTTTCTCCATTGTTTAAATAATTTTATTATCCACTAAAGATTCAGAATCTGAAATTTTGAATTTTGACTCAATGTCCTGATAGAAGTTTCCACGACCCTTTCATTCAGGCTAACTCCATTCCACCTCATTGCTTCTGCTGCCTGAAACCGCAGCCTGGAATCCTTGCTTCCATTTAAAAGGCCCATTAGCTGGAGTCCAAAAGAAACTATTAAAGGTATTAGGTACTGCATACTAGGATGTCTTCCTGCTCTATATTAAAAGAAAAGTTAAAAGTGATCGGGGAGAAAGTACCCAAAGATTTTTTAAAATATTGGCAATGTTTACAAATTTTACTTATTATAAAAGTAAAGGATATTCTGTATTTTATTGTATAATATTTTAAAAGCTAGCAGGCTATTATAATTTATATTAAGTATTTTAAATTTTGCATTCTTTTATATGTGGTTATTTCTCTTGAATCAAATACTTTTTGGTTAAAAGTTCATTTGCAATAAGTAATTTTTTTCTTCAGTGCAGAAGTTCTTAACTTAACTTTGAAATCCTATCTATCATCTTAGGTTAGATCTTACGTATTCCTTTCATGACTGAGCATAGTGAAAGTTAGTTTTTATGTGGAGTTTAAAATAAAACTTGTATTTGAATTTTCCCTATTTTTCTTTAGTTAAATGTGTAGGCTCACAGCTCATTCGTTTGTGCTTAAAATACATGTTCTGGAATCAGTTTATGATAAATATTCACCAAATGCCTTTTATTTTTTCTAAGAATCACTAAGCCAAAAGCATTGTCTTCATCTTTGATGGAATATAACTTTCCAATTAACAGAAAAGTCCTTCATTTCAAAAGGCTGAGCAGAATGCTACTTGAAAATTTATTCCAGCTGGTTAAATTAAGGAATTGAAAGAATTCCAAAGAAAGAATATTCTCTGGGCATTTATCATTTGATTTTCATTTGGATAAATTTCCATTTGTTCTAAGAGTTTGTCTTAGAATTTTGTTCTTTTGAGACAGAAAAAGAAGAAGTGTTGATAGCCGTGTTTGGCACTGCTATACTCACTCCCTTACTCAAATTGTCTACTGGGTTGTATGGACAGGAGCGGATGGCCTCATACTTGCTGACATGTTTGCTGTGATTGATTATACAAGAAATCTTGATATTATTCTACTCTTTCATCATGTTATGCACTAGTTGACTATGCTGTCTAATTCTCATTCTAACACAGCCCACTATGTCTTTCTCTGAAGCTTTTTATTGGTCTACAGGGAAAAATGTACCTTTAATCTGGAATTGCATCATGTGGGGAAAAATGACTCCAGTTTCTTATTTGTACTATGTATCATGTGTCCCACTCCATGCAATTTTAGCCACAGATAATACACATGTTTATAGTGATGGTTTAATGTTTTCAGCTATTTATTAATTACATATGTAAAGATGATTTTCATGCATCTTCAAACACGTTCTTGAATAGTTTCACTATGCTTCAGGATTTTACTCATTCTTCTTTTGTTGCAGATTTTGCTTCAAACTAATAGTTTCTTAACTAGTTTGAAAAACATAGAAAACCCCACTCAACCTCTACTACATTAAAATCTGTGATAAATTTTACCCATAATATATGATAAGAGAAGTATTTCATCTATAGCAGGTAATGCAGATTGTTCTAAGTACTTTTTCTCCCATTCTATTTGTTGAAGCAAATGTCTATTAATCAGAAATACTTTCAACATCCATTTCCACAATCATCAAGGTAGCTCCTTATAATTACTTCATCAACAGTGGTTACGTATGGTACTTGGAAGGGAATACAACTGATTTAATCATCTTTAAAATTTGTTTGGAGGTTAAGTGTTAACTAATCTAGAAATATCCACCCTGTAATTTAGCAAGATTAGTAAGATTTTATTGTATCTATTTTACAGCTTTTCTCTGTGCTTTCTCTATCATGATTGATGAGGGTAGGTTTGGAAGTATAGACATGAGCAACAAAAGTGTATGTATGTTTGTGTGTGTATATATTTTCATATATAAATGTATATGCACATATTTATTTATAGGTCCCTTTCCACCACTGACAGAAAAGTTCTATTTTTTGGGGGTGAACTTTAAGTATCGATTCTAAGACAGCCTGTTTTCCAATGTAATTTTTAATGATTCTGAAAAGAGTGTCATCCTTTTACAAGAGCTCTTTAGAAGTCTGAATCTTTCAATTTAGTGATTTCTGTAAGTTATATGACTTTTAACTTTTTCTTTTCAACCGTATTTTCCATGTAGCATATTAAGACTTGTACCCTATCTACTTTTTCTCTTCACAAACTCTCAGAATGTCCTGAGGAAAATAGAATATGGCTTTCTAATAAGCATCTGATTAATGCAGAAGAGATCAAAGAATTACTTTCATTCTTTGGATAGTCAACCTCCTATGCCTAGACTTTCCCTCCCAAAGTTAACATTATCATTAGTAGATTTCACTCCTCTTTCTTTGCTACTAACTAGTGTGTTTCCTTCTCTCGTTTGATTGGGTCCCTATGTGCAACCCAATATATTATCTACTCATTTTAATTGATATTTCTAGGCCCTTTTGCAATTTGTCAAGGTGATATTGAGTTTTGTTTCCAGTTTTCATAGTATTAGGAAGAACAATTAATGTAGTAACAACTGCAAATATAAAGAACTTACTCTTTATAGAAATTCAACCTTAATTTTGATTTACCTATTATTGAAAAGGAAATGCAATTCACAGGACTGGTTATTTTGGAGTAGGATGGTTATATGATTTGGCTGCTTCCCTTCCCAAATCTCACCTTGAATTATAGTTCCTATAATCCCCATGTGTCGTGGGATGCACCCAGTGGGAGGTAATTGAATCCCGGGGGTGGTTACCCTCATGCTGTTCTCATAATAGTTAGTGAATTCTCATGAGAGCTGATGGTTTTATAAGGGGCTTTTCCCCCTTTTGCTCGGCACTTCTCTTCCTGCCACCATATGAAGAAGGATGCATTTGCTTCCCTATCCATCATGATTGTAAGTTTCTTGAGGCCATGCTGAACTGTGAGTCAATTAAACCTGTTTCCTTTATAAATTACCCAGTCTCAGTTATGTCTTTATTAGCAGTGTGAGAATGCACTAATACAGGTGGGATGGATAGTATTGGGAGATTCCAGCAGTGATTCCCTGATCTATTAGCATAATTTTGTGCACAAGGGGAGACATATGAGGCCCATATTCCTGGTACATTAATAAGCACTGCTACTATTGCTGTAAAGACTGTGGTAGCTCCTCCTTTCTCTTTGGCAAGAGCCTGAGAACAGTAGTGAGTCTATAAATATTCGTTGAATGAATTAAATGAACAAGAAAAATATTGTTCCCTTTTCTTGATTTCTTGACCATGACTTAATTTGAGTTAAAGTTGGAGAAGGACAGGCATAGACAGACATGCTTTGGTGTTACGCTGTCATATGCAGGCACGCTGTGATTACCCAGTGTCCCAAACAACCTGTCTTAATAAGTCCCACTTATTGGGGAGTACTCGGCCAGTTAGCTACTTCTGTTCCAATATCAGCTTCAAGAGATTACAGTGAACTCCAGAGAGCTATATCATGTTTTCAGGAATATCATTTTGATTTGTCCTGTTTGGTCCTTTGGGACCAAGTCAATGATGAATAACTAGAGTATCTCTAAAGCTGTTTCAAGAAATGGCATTAGGAAGTCCAGGTTGGAACAGATAAGTTAGGAAGAATTCCATTCTCTTCTCTTGTTTCCAGAAAGCATTTGAGTTCTAGGACAGTTTTAGTGATTTGAAGACTTCAAAGTTTCCCTGAGGTTGGGAATGTGGACCAGAGTCCATCTCTTAGACCAGAGCTGGAAACAGTGGCCTACCAAAAAGTTTTTGAGCTTGTTTGGAGAAAAAGAGGTGATCAGGAAGAGGAACAAATAAAAGAGAAATAGAGGAAGAGAGGAAAGGACTTGGGATGGTTGTCAAAAGTTGAAAGATGACAAAACAGCCTTGTCTTCCTTAATTATCTTCTATAGCAAGCATAAATGATGCTTTATTTGGTGGAGTTGAGAATGTAGTCTTCCTTTAAAGTCATGAAATATGATTCTAGCCCATCTCGCCTGATCTTGGGGCTTTTGTATCCTCTTTTGAAGTGGTACTACACAGTCTCAAAAGCCTGACTTCCCCTTGAGTTTCGAATAACTGTGGCTTTTGTTGTAATCCATTGAATTTTGCTTTCAGTGGAATGCCACCAAAATGAAGGACCATTGGGTAGTATGATGAAACTTTCCATTTAAGAGGGTGTAGCAAGGACAGCAGATGTTATGTGCAATGCAATTAATGGGAAGAGAAAGTCTTAGGAAAGGCTTAAGCAAATGAGCTGAAAATTAAAGGAAATGTGACAATTCCTGAAAGAATGAACACTGTCTTACTCAATCTCTAAGAACACTGTCTTAATCTCTAAAATAAATATTTCTCATTTAATTGAAGTATTTAAGAATCAAATAAAGTGACCCTGGAAATAAGAAGGCCAGACGAAATAGATAGAAAAAAAGTTTAAAAGAGGTAAAGAGCTTGAAATATCCCATATTTTTTATTTTGTGAGTAAAGTAAACTTCCTATGTACCATAAGACCTAGTTAAGGTAATGCTATAGTTTAGATATTTGACCCTGCAAACCTTATGTTAAAATTTGAGCCCAAATGTTTGGGGTGGGGCCAAATGGGAGGTGTTTGGGAGTCATGGGAGTGGGTCCCTCATGAATGACTTGGTATCATTCTCATGGTAATGAGTGAGTTCTCACTCTATATTAGTTCCTATGAGAGAGTTTCCCAGAGAGCTGCTTCTTAAAAAGAGCCTGGTGCCTTCTCTCTCTCTCTCTCTCTGTTGTCTCACACACTCTCTCTTTTCTCCTCTAGTCATATGATCTGCATGTGCCAGTTCCCTTTTTTCTTCTGTCATGAGTGGAAGCATCCTGAGGCCCTCACCAGTCAGATACTAGTGCTATGCTTCTTGTACAGTTGGCAGAACTGTTAGCCAAATAAACCTCTTTTTTTGAATGAATTACTCAGCCTTAGGTATTCTGTTATAGCAACACAAAAATGGACTGAGACAGGTAGAAACGGGGATATGTGATCAATGACTGTATATAAGCCATTCCCTTATCTCCAGAGAATATTTAGAAGAAAGAGTAGTAGTCACGGAGTGACTACAAATAATGGGGAGTGAAAATACTGAAGGAAAGCAGAAGTAAGATTGACTTACTTGTTTATCTGTTATGCCAGAATTTGGGGAGAGGAAGGTAAATCCCTTTTTTGTCCATTACATCTTGCCCACCCTTAATCAAGCACGCTTTTGGATCCCACAAACTCTGCTGGAACTTTTAAACTGCAGAGGATTTAAGGAGTTAAGCACAAAATGTCTCTGAGGAAGCCTTCCCTGAGTATGAATGGGTCTGGGTGTGGGCATGTGAATCAACCCTAACAAACCGAAAACAATACTAGGTGATTTCTAAAAATCAGCAACTCTTTTCAGGCATCACTGAATAACCTCACAAATGATTTGCACTACTGCTAACAACACCTGGTAAGCAGTTGTATTATCTATGTATGATAATATATTTAACACATTTATATATGGGTTACTATATTTATATATTTTACTGTAGTAGTTGTTAAGTATCTTGAAGATCCCCCCTTACCTACCTACGTCCTTCAAGATACATTTTAAAGGCTACTTCTCTATTAATTCTTCCCTGATCTTCTCCACCAGGTGAGGAGGGATGTAGTAATGTATAGCTGCTATGACCTTGGGCTTTGAAGTTAGAAAGATCCAAGTTTGATTTTCTGCCAAGCTATTTAGTCATTGTCTATCCTTGGGGGATATTACTTAAACTCTCAGGACCTCATCTTTTAAAATGTGTGCTTAAAAAAAGTGGGGCATTAAATTTTAAATATCTGAAATAGGTATCAGGAAATGTGCATTTTAAACTTGGCTATATTACTCATCAGCAATGTGACCTTAAGTATAGCACTTTCTGTGCTTTGTTTGCCTCATTTATAAAATAGAATCAATAATTCCTACTATTTTCACTATTTGGAGTAGGTATGAGAAACAAATGATATATAAGTAGTTGAAAATGAAAAGAATTCTAAAATTATAATCCCTAAAATAAAAATCATTAGTAATGATAATAAATGGTCTCTATGAAACTATAAAACAGCTGAGTGAGTCAAGTCACCTTTAAAACTAGAACAGCCTTAATCTGGTTTGGGTAAAATCTGAGGAGCACTTAATCCCTTTAAGATGTTTGGTGAAAGTCGTTAACCCACTTAGTTCTTGCATATCTCTCAAATGTGTCATTCCTTCTTTATCCTCATTCAGTTCAAACCTCTGTCATCTCTAGAACCTCTAGAATGATTTTTGCAAAGATCAGGTTTTTTGTTTGTTTGTTTGTTTGTTTTCTTCCAGATATTTTCCACTTTGCTGTCAGGTTACCTTCTTACAGTGCAGAGGGCTGGTCTTTTATTCCTGTTTGTTTTTTGTTTGTTTTTAAATCTGCCCAGTGCCTGTACTCCCAAAGTTCTCAGCGTGGCTCAGAAGGCCCTTCCAAATCTGACTCTTGGTTAGGTTATTGAGCAGCACCTCCTTCCCTAATTTGCCTTTGCTCAGTCACACTACATAGCTCACTATAATTTGATCACATCATGCTCTTTCTTGTTTTTGTGATTTTATTGATGCTATTTCTCAATGGAAAGTTCCTCTCTCTCTCTTTAGCTGGAAAATTCTACTTGGCCTTTAAGAGCCAATAATAATTTATCTCCTCTATTTCCAGAGGACATATCTGTCAATTTTGCATTTATTTGTTTACAACCAACTCTCCCATGAAATTGTGAACTTCCAAAGGAGTCTCATAGATATTTGCATATCTTTGTAACGAATCTGTTGACCTTGAGATGCAGAGATTATCTGAAATTATACAGATTGGTCCATTTAATTATATGAGTCCTTAAAAGTGGAAAGTGGAAGAAGAGGCAGAAGAGTGTCAGAGAGATGCTGTGTGAAAAGGACTCAACCTGCGGTGTTTGGTTTTCTGTTCTTGTGATAGTTTGCTAAGAATGATGGTTTCCACAGACTAACATGGCACAAGTATACATATGTAACAAACCTGCATGTTATGCACATGTACCCTACAACTTAAAGTATAATAATAATAAATAAATTTAAAAAAAAAAAAAAAAAAAAAAAGGACTCAACCTGCCACTTGAGGTTTTGAGGCTGGAGAAAGGGGCCATGAACCAAGGTTTGTGAGTTGCCTGTAAAACCTGGAAAAGACAAATAAGTGGATTCTACCCTAGAGTCTCCAAAAAGGAACACAGCCTTGTTGATGCCTTGATTTTAGCATGGTAAAACTTATGTCAGCCTTCTCACCTACAGAATTGTAAGATAATAAATTTGTGTCGTTTAGGACATTAAGTTTTTGGTAATTTGTGATGACAGCAACAGAAAACTAATACAAACCCAACTTTGTAATGATTTTCTTATATTTCAGATCACATATGTCCAAAACAGTTTTAAAGACCCTCATCCCACTATTCAAATGTTCTAGGGTAAACTAAATGAGATCATTTTGGTTATGAGCAGCATCTAATTTGTCTACACAGAATATTAGTACATAAAAGCTTTAATTTCCTTTCTGAAAACGTTGTTCCACCAAATTTGGATAAATTGAATTTATTGATAAGATGCAAACTAATAAATCAAAGGAAGCAGAGCATCAGAAAGAAACCACATTATAATTTTTATTACAAGTTTATACCTCTACTCTCAATCTAATTCTCTACTCTCAATCTAATTCTTACAAGAAGCAAAAATTTCCTTTTCCTAAACATGATCTGATAGATTATTAGTTGAATTATGAGAAAGGTATTATGTTATGCTTGGGTATTCTCCACTTTATTTTTACATATATGGTTGGCATATTTTTCTGTCCATTTGTGAACAAGAATTCCTATTAAGCAGAAATTCATCTGGACTCTATCATCTGAAAAATCAACTTTAAGACAAATGAAAGAATGTGAAAACAGGGACATTCTTTAAGAATGAAATTATGTCTTCCTCCATGCACCCACATCACTGTGGTTACAGAACTTTGGGGAATTTATTCCCATGTTTTCTCTCCTCTGGGTGTTCACTGCTTCAGTTCTTCCTATCAGAACCTCCTGAGGTCAGAGAGTTTTGCCCTTTTCAGAGACTTCTTTCGGCGGGTAAAGCCTTCTGAGCTAACCAGAAATCAAAATGGGATGCTGTATTATGTCAGAACTGTATGTTTAGTCTGCTTTCCTAGAAATAATCAAGAAAAGTTATATGTGAGAAGACACAGATGGTCCTTTCTCAGCAATATTTTCATATTTTTGAAGTATAATATAAAAGTATAGTTGATATCTACAACAATATTTTTTATATACACATATTTTTATTGATTCCATTTATAGAAGTTCACAAAGCCTGTGTGTGTGTGTGTATGTAATGTAATACAAGGCAATAAATGTTATATCATGTTGGCCCTTAACCCAGCATGTTTTTCTTTGAAAATCCATAGAAATTGATATTCTACTTCTGATTTATTACTGAGCATATTTATGGAGTGGAGAATATTTTTATTTGCCAGATTACAAATCATTTTAGGAAAATCTTTGAAGGGGTACCTAAAACCATTTTGCGCCAATATTAATCATTTTAACCTGTCTTTTATTTTTACAATTATATAAAAAATAGGAAGCATGTTAAAGCTGCTTCAAGACACGTATTCTGTTGAGTTTAGTAATTAAGAAGCTTATGTGTAGAACTTAGAGAATCTCAAGGAGTTGTCTGTGATATCATTAGCTGTTGTCCAGCCAAATAATACAATGTTTCCCCTTGCCAACTATAATATATAATCTACTATTTAAAAATCTATAAAGTGAAATATAATTAGTTAACATTTCAATATTTAAATTCAAGATGACTAGTAAAGGATTTCTCATATACTGCACAGTCCTAGACATGCAGCTAAATGTATCTATTAATATTCAATGAATACCAGGCTCATTTCATGCTCATTTCTATTTCAGGAAAGACTCAAAAAAGGACTGTGTTCCATTGATTATGAGACTAATACTAACGTGACAAAAGTTATTTCACCATTCTCTTTTTGCAAAAACAACAAGAAAACTATAATAACACAAACAAAACTCTAAGACCACTATTTGGCTCTCTCTGACTCCCTTCCCTGAAGAGCATTTACAACTGACTTTTGAGGAAAAACAAACACATTCATAAAAAAAAAAAAATTGGCTTCTTGCAAGTTCTTTTCTCCTTTGTCTTCCAATTCTTTTACTCAAGCTATAAAAATAAAGTAAACAAATATTTTCAATTTACCTATTTTAAAACTTCTGTTCTTGTTTTGCCATTTCAGTTTTTCACTCTGCTCTTA
Source organism: Papio anubis (assembly GCF_008728515.1). Taxonomy (NCBI): domain Eukaryota; kingdom Metazoa; phylum Chordata; class Mammalia; order Primates; family Cercopithecidae; genus Papio; species Papio anubis. The sequence goes on from NC_044981.1 coordinate 135,733,977, forward strand.
TTCATTCCTATAGTTTGGGACATACTATGCTCATACCTTATCATTAATTCTAATAGCATACAAAATTAAGTCTTATGATCAGTGCTTATTACTGGCATGGAGCATCTGGTGCTAATCTCAAATTGATTCCAGATTACATTGCATCCCTGTTGTCTTCCCGACAGGGCAATACCCTCTGCTGTCTCAGGGTCAAACATGCTACTCCTGCCTGCTTGTATGGCCAGCTGGGTTCAAGAAGGAAGGAACCTCATTGTTGACAGTTACCAGATGAATGTGCCCCTTCTGTGCAACTAAGAAATGGAATAGACGTTGGTGAGTGTTGGATACAGTTTACAAGCTTGAAATGCTGGGAATTCACATTTGTGATACTTAAGCAGATTTTAGTCTCATTGGCTTATGCCCAAGAATTGGGTAACATGTTATAGTTTTTGATGATTTGTTGGTTATTTGTTATTCTTTGAAATTCCCAAGGAATGAGCAAAATATCCAGCGGGAATATTGATGTGAGCAATAGACTTAACAGTCTCTTTCATGGGCCATCAGCTGTGGCACTTCACATCATAAACTCCAAAGGCAGGCTAACCATGGGTCAAAATTCACCCTCGTTGGAGGAAGTCCTCGCAGTAAGGAACGATCAAGTTCAAAATTATTCTTGGTTTAAAATACAAGGTTTAGGAATCTCAATAAGGTGAAGGAAAAAACAAGCTGTGTTTACTAGAAATAAAAATTTGCTGCCACAGGGAATTGTAGAGATTATCAAGCAAGGGTATAAAGATTCAGCTTCACGGAATGACAGCCAAACATTTTCCTCAATATTTTGCAACAGGTATCACCTGAGTTAAATGGAGATAACTTTGACTTTTATTTGAATTTAAATAATTATAAAACTCTGGAGTATAATATGTCTTCCTTAAAGTGTATCTTGAGCTTTTTCATTGTCCAAATACTGGATTATTATACATTCATCCTAAATTACTTTCGGTTGACAATAAAATGAAGTGTCATGTTTCCCTAGACATGAAAACCCATTGTAGTTTTTTAAAAACTTATTCTTTGTATTTGTTTGACCGTATCAAAAATAGTCATGGAAAAGAGCTGACCCAACCAAGCAGAATTTTAGGACCCAAAGAAACCAGTAGTAAGGAATGAGTGTTTTAGGTCTATTCAAAAAAATAATAAATAAATAAAATAAAAAGGAAATAACAAGTTCCTTGATGTTGGAACCCCAGCTCCGTTTGTTACAAACTTGTATTCGGCTTCCTTTTCTGCTTAGTCATTGCTTTAACTCCCACTCTGAGATTAATTGCGTGACCTCTGGAGATGAATGATCTTTCACTTAATCTTAGTCAATGCAATCTGGACAACCTCAGGTTTGGTGAGGTTCCTCTTGGGTGGTTTTCATTTGTTTTAGAACATTAAAGTATCTCATAAATCTATATTTATTATATTGGTGAGTAATCTACTGTAATTAAATATGAAATGCTGAAGACAATGTTACGGTAACGTTAGGGTCAAAAACCCCTTTTTATGGTGATTCCACAGCTAAAAAAATACCCTGGAATTTACTTTTGTCTTTATGTCTGGGTCTGTTTAACATTACAGAGCATCCAAAGGCATATCATTTTCAGATAGTCACTTTCTCAGTGTTTTAAAATAATAGTGATTTTTAAAATGATAAATACACAATTCTTATAAGAAAACAATTTAAGATGAATCTTAGAGAGAATTTGGCTAACAATACCCTTATTCAATATAATGTGTCCACATTTACTGGTATTATAAAATTTGGTGAACCAGTCTTAAAGAATCCAGGCTTTAAGAATATCCAGGTTTGGCCGGGCGCGGTGGCTCAAGCCTGTAATCCCAGCACTTTGGGAGGCCGAGACGGGCGGATCACAAGGTCAGGAGATCGAGACAATCCTGGCTAACACGGCGAAACCCCGTCTCTACTAAAAACACAAAAAATTAGCCGGGCGAGGTGGCGGCGCCTATGGTCCCAGCTACTCGGGAGGCTGAGGCAGGAGAATAGCGGGAACCCGGGAGGCGGAGCTTGCAGTGAGCTGAGATCTGGCCACTGCACTCCAGCCTGGGCGACAGAGCGAGACTCCGTCTCAAAAAAAAAAAAAAAAAAAGAATATCCAGGTTTGATATTAGATCTCTTCTTACTAGTTTTCAGAATGAGACTAGTCTTAAGATGCAGAAATGAGGCTGAGTAATAACAAAATCAGTTTAAGCCCATCAATTTGTAATTTATGGATTGGAAGGAACTGCCACAACTCTGCTAAAATTGGTCACTGCAATATTGACAGGGAGAAAAAGGATTTCTTAAGCAAATTAATATTGAAACAAACTATGATTTTTAGATGTAAATGATCCAAAAGTATAAAGTTTTCCAATAATTTATGCTCATATATGAACAAAACCGATATGGCCAGGTAGTATTATTTCATAACTGAAGTAGTCACCTATTCAGCAAGATGCTGAATATTGAAACACAAACTAAATAATATGCTTTAGGACTTTGTATGCAACAAGGGAATTCTATTTTCTAAGTTAGACAAATAACCAAAATAAAACAAATGGGCAAACTTAAGACAGACAAAAGGGCAAATACAGGAAAAAATATAAATGAATAAATTACATTTAATTTGGGAAAATGTATACATTAGGAGACACATGAATTATTGAATGTAAAGAGAATGAGCATTGAAAGCTTTTGATGAGCTGGGGAAAATCACCTTTTTGCACTGAAGTAAGGTTGAAAACCTATTCACTAAAAAGTCTTAAAATCAAATAGATCTTCATGCATCTATGCTTAAAGTCAGGGATATAAATGAAAGAAGTCTAAGAGTTCCTCACCCATATGATTCCATGGTTAGCTTAAAGTTTAAGAGAAAGCTGCCCAAGGGTAGAAAGCTTCTCCATCAACCTAAACACTGTTTCTGTTAGACTTCCCTTTGAACTGCCCTAAGAAAACTTTCTTGGGTAATTCAAATGTAAATCTCTTATATCACTGAAAAGAAACACAAATAGACCATAAAATACTTAAAAAAAAAAAATGTGTTGGTGACTATGTTCAATTCTATGACTCCATACAATTACTTTCAATTATTTTATTATTGAAGTGATAAATAACTGTGTATCATACACATACTTAAATCTTTGAGGAAACAGAAGAAGACTAGATCCATTCTAGTGGCTCTAGAGAATATGGTAGCAAGGAGATCAACTAGAAAAGTTATAGTCCTATAACTTTCGAGTCCAACTCGAAAAGATAGTCCTATCTTCCCATAGCACAATGGTAACAAAATAAAAGCTAGCACAGAAGCAGTTTCTTAACGGATCTATTATCCTAATTTTTTAAACATGTTTCTTTTGCTCTCTTCATACTTCTTAGTCCTCTGATAAGAACATATCCACCATTTCAAAATTATGCTAAATGAACTGTTTGTAAAAATACTCAGGCAATGCTAAAATGCAAACACAAATTTGTTCTTTTTTCTATTAGGCCAACCTTGAATTTGCAAAGCTCTAGTTCTGTTGCAAGTGCCTTAGAAGGCTTAATAGACTGTTAGTAGGTTTTACTACATCTTAATTCTGAAAATCTGTATACAATTTAAACGAAACATATCCATGTGTTCCTGACTAATTTGCCATCGAGCTTATTTTGTGAGCTCAATTTCATGCCTAAAAAGTATTTAAAAGCCTCTTTGAATTTTTAAGCCTTTGCCACGAGCAAGGTATCACAAATACACATGCTATTAGAAGTGGATTGATGTTTGACAACCAACTAAACTGTAAATAGATATCAAACAATACTGCTAAAGGAAATCAATCCTCCCATGCTTTTATAAAGAAATAGCTTAACGCCCACTGTGTGTCCACATGAATGAACATGCTGTGCAATTTTCATGTCAGAATGAAACTTGTATTCTGTTAACAGCCAGTTCCAATTGCTTCCAAAGTTAAACTACAATACTCTAGGAGAAATTCTGCACCATTCCCTAGTCTCAATCTCACGTGCCATCAGCAGATGTCTACAGCAATTGGGAGCAGCATGTATTTTTCCATATAGTTGTGTGTTCCCAAAGAACAAACCCAAAGTCATGCTGCATCTGCTTTCCTCGCACATGCATGTTGTATTCCCTCTTGGAACTCTACTCACTTTCAGCTTGCTTCGGGCTGAGAAGCCTCCTGGGGTGGGGAGTTTGCTTCATGTCTGACATGTCCAATGATTCACACAGCATTTAGGAGACCACATATGCTTCATAAGTTGAGCAGAAAATGCAAACCTTTGAAATACATTTTTTAGTAAATTTTATTTCGTGTCTTCAATATTATTTTATAGAAATTGGATTAGGTATTAATTTTCACAACCTTTTAAAAAGCTAAATGAGATTCTTTATTAGGATTTATATTTAAACATAATCCTGTGAAAATTGCACAAACCACTTAACAACCTGAAGGTCACTGACTCTACTGACTGACAGCGCCTTTGTTTAGACAACATGATAGCACTAACATAACCATTTAGTGCATTTGAATACGATGTTGGCAATTTGTGAAAACTATTTGGCTTTAAAACATCAGTATGATTTGAAGCAAAAGAGGAAATCACTGGCCAATTTGCTAGTTAAGTTTGTTCTTTGAATAACAGAATGGTTGTCAACAGAAAGATGAAGCAGATTTAGTGGTAAAAAGAGGTTTTCAATTTTTTCAACAATGATAGTATCATTAACAAGAAATAATGGTTGATGCAAAGCCTCATGTGTGATAAGTATAGTTAGAAAAGAGCAGATGATTAGAAATAAATGATCATCTTGAAATGGGGCAAAAGTGTTGAAAAAGATAGAATGGAAAGATCAGATTGACAAAAGATTTAGGTTCTAGTACTGACTAACTTACTTATTAACTGGCATTCTTAAGGTAGTTATATACTCTTTTCATCAGCCTCAAATACTTGAAATATCAGTGGACTCAGAATTAGGTCTGGGTGTGAGTCCTGGTCTTTGAGTGTGAAATTCACTACTCACAGTCAAAGTCTCAATTTCCTCATCTTTAAAATGCAGTCGATAACAATAATGCATATATGCCTGGAATATTTAAAGAATTAAGTGAGATAATTATGTAAAATTGCCAACAATTAAACAAATAATATTATTAAATTACAGTCCAATAGGAAAGAATTTATGTTAATATGCTTATGGTAATGGATATGGTTGAATAAGGACATATAACCCAAGCGAATGAATTTTTCTGTCTTTTGGCTTTTTGTAAGGTAATTTTGAGTCCAAGTTTAATTCCCCTGGAAAACCATTTTACCTTCATTGCAATAACTGGAGGTCTCATTTCCATTTTAATCATCATATGGATTCCCAGAATTATATAACCAGGTAACTGAACTACTGTGCCCTAACTCCTTAGTGTCTAGAGATGAATAAATCCCTGCCAGCTGTTATATTATTTAGTGGGGCTCTATGGAACATTAGGATTTAAAGCAACTCAGCATTTGGTAATTATTTTTTTCTTTCTGATTATAAAAACCATATATATTAAACAATTTGGTTTTAGACTAGGAGATTAACAGTTAGGTGTGTGTATGTGTGAATGTGTGTGTGTATATATATATATTTATATCTGTATATCTATAATGATTCATAAGTGTATTGTCCAGATTAATATAGGCTTGTGAAACAGGCATTTTAGTGTAAAGGTATAGAGGTTCATGGCAATACAATGTTTAATATGATGAGTTAAAAATACTTCTGTTTCCTCTGTAATTTTAGGTGCTTTTAGTTAGAAGATACTAGATCACATGTTGATAGTTTTGTTCTTTTCATTATTCCGATACATATATTCAAGTCCTTAAGGTCTTAACTAACTTTTTAAAAATTTGCTATTACACACACATTTTTAGTTAAGCAATATACATGTGTCATCTGCCATTTATTAATATTAATTATAAATGACCAGTGGTTAATGGGATCCAAGTCCAGCAGCTGAGATTTTTCTAAATTTGACTTCCTTAGAGTTTATATAAAAAGTTTTCAGAGTAGTTCTCCCAAGCTTCTAGCCAATTTGAGGCTAGTTTGCAATCTAATGTTTTAGATTATGTATTTAGCAATCAAAAAGAGGAAGGATAAGTGACAGAAATCATGAAAAAAAAAAAACATTATGCGAGAGGATTCGATGGGACAAATAAGAGGAAGAGATATTGTTTAAAGTGATACAGTGTCATGTGTTAAACATTACAAGTTAAAGGCTATGTGCACAGTATATGTTTTAGGAATGTTACAGTTTTATCTTTGTTTTCCATAGTTTTACTATAGTCATAATGACAAATGTGGAAGGGATGTTTCTATAAGTTGGCATAAATGAATATGAACTTGAGGAGAAAACCTAGAAAGAAAGAAATACAAAGCCCAGCATGTTAGTATATCATTAGAGAGCCACTTCTCAAAGCTACTTATTGCATGCTACCCTACAACATCCTACAGCTACAGCATAATGGACTCCAAGACATATGATATAACCTCTGCACAATGCCTTGGGGAGCACACTGATATATTTTTCCTTCTGAGAGTCAAGCAATTTTCCTAAGAAAAACGTTTTGTGCTTTTCTGTAGCAAAAAGTCCACAGGAATGTCAAATACAGATTTTACCATGATTAAAACTGAAAAATGTAAAAGAGGTTTTAGGAAACATCTTGTTCAACAGTTTTAAAATACAGTACTTTGATACAGAGCTACTGGTTGGCTAGACCTTACTTCAATAGAAGCACTTAGTTTGTTTTTATTTTATTTTAAATTGGGGTAAAAAACACATAACCATCTTAACCATTTTTAAGTGTACAGTTCAATGGCATTAAGTACATTCACACTGTTGTATATCCATCACCATCATCCATCTTCAGAACTCTTTTCATCTTGCAAAATTTGAAAAGTCTGTATTCATTAAACAATCACTCGCCATTTAACCTTCCCTACCTCCTGGCAACTATCATTCCACTTTTTATTCTATTAACTTGCTACTTTAGGTACTTCATATAAGTAAAATCATATAGTATTTGCCATTTTGTAACTGGTTTAAGTTACTTAGTATAATGTCTTTAAGGTTTATCTATGCTGTGGCATGAGTTAGAATTTTCTTCCTTCTTAAAGACAATAGTATCTCATTGTCTGTCTATATCACAGTTTGTTTAATCTATTCATCCATCAATGAACACTTTAGTTGCTGCCATCCCAACTTTTAGCTATTGTAAATAATGCTGCTATGAACGTGGGTGTAAAACTATCTCTTTGAGATTCTATTTTCAATTCATTTGGGTGTATACTCAAATGAAATTGCTGAATTATATGGTAATTATACATATATGTGTGTGTGTGTGTGTGTGGAACCAACATGCTGTTTTCATAGTGGCTGACTGTACTATTTTACATTCCCATCAATAGTGCAAGATAGTTCCAACTTTTCCCACATCTTTGCAAATAATAAGGCACATCTATTTTTTATCATTGTATAAATTGGGCTCTACATACAATTTTAACAGAGCAGAGGGTTCTGTTGCCAAAATCCATTTTAAAACAATTTTTTTCTACTTCAATTTTCTCATCTTGTAAGCATCTGTAGATAGCCAAGCAATCTATTACCAGAAGGAAAGCAAGACCCAGTCAAATGCCCGCTAAAAGTTGCCCACTAAAAGTCTCCTCTTACTACTCCTACTTACATTTTTTTAAGCCTCAACTTTTTTGGCAGCCCTTCTCAGAACACCTTTCTGAGGATAACTCTCTTAGTCTAATGCTCAAATCTGCTTTACAGAAGACCTGGCCCCAAGCCACATCGTTCAGCGAGAACAAACTGCTAGAACAGCCATTTTATTGAAGGGAGACTGTTTTCCATTGCAGCAGGGGAGAGTGGCTCAAGTAAGTGGCTCCCTTTGGTGCTTAAAAATAAGGCTCTAAGAAGTGATTAAAAAAACAAAAGAAGCAAGTAAGCAGTTAGTATGGTGATACATTATTAAATATCTGGATAGCTCCACAAATTGAATTAACAACGTCAACACAGTTCATGGTAAACAATACTACACAAAACATTGTGTCCATAAAGCCTTATGATACAGTGGAAACCATAATGCACTAGGATTCACATTTGTTTTCTGTCATTACCAGCCCTGTGATAAGGTCACTTAGGCAAAATCACTTTAACTCTTTGGTGTTGCTTATTGCAAAAAAGAATGATGAAGTATGCATCTCCAAGGTAACTTTTGACTTATTCTGATGTTTTATGTTTTGTTATTCCTACACAAGAGGAGGAAATCTAGAATTAGTTCTAACATAAGTCTTCTTAATTACATCAGCAGAGGCAGAAGAGTTTATGAGGGATACAGGGTAAGATAGATTACATATACCTATGATCATAAGTACACGCAAAAATATTTACACTAGTGTGCCTAGCACTATGTCTGGCACACAACTGTCACCTGTAATGCTTGTGAATTAATACCCACACATGTAAGACTGCAGTATCTAACAAATTTTATTAAAATCAGCATCCGAGAAGGAGAAGTTGTAATTACAAAAACAAAACAAAGTAAAACAAAAAACAAAACAAAAAACAGAAAACAGATAAAAAAAAAAAAAACAAAACACCAAAAACAGATGCTGGTGAGGTTGTGGAGAAATAGAAACACTTTTACATGGTTAGTGGGAGTGTAAATTAGTTTAACCATTGTGGAAGTAAGTGTGGCAATTCCTCAAAGATCTGAAGGCAGAAATACCATTTGACCCAGTAATCCCATTACTGGGTATATACCCAAAGGAATATAAATCATTCTACTGTAAAGATACATGCATTCATATGTTTACTGCAGCACTATTCACAATAGCAAAGACATGGAATCAACCCAAATGGTGATCAATGATAGACTGGATAAAGAAAATGTGGCACATATACACCATGGAATATTATGCAGCCATAAAAAGGAATCAGATCATGCCCTTTATGAATGGAGCTGGAAGCTGTTATCCTCAGCAAACTAACACAGGACCAGAAAACAAAACACTGCATGCTCTCACTTACAAATGGGAGCTGAACAATGAGAATGCATGGACACATGAGGGAAAACAACATACACTGGCACCTGTTGTGGCCGAGGGGAGGGAGAGCATCAGGAAGAATAATTAATGGATGCTGGGCTTAATACCTAGGTGATGGGACGATCTGTGCAGCAAACCACCCTGGCACACGTTTGCCTATGTAACAAACCTGCACATCCTGCACATGTACCCCGGAACTTAAAATGAAAGTTGAGGGAAAAAAATAAACTAACTCAAGTATATCAGTAATATAAAAAAAGATAATCAAAACTCATTATAGTCAAATAAATACTAGAATAAGAAAAATATTTGCTATGCACATGACAAAAGGTTAATCTCTAATATACAAACAATTCCTATTAAGTGGTGTTTTGCTCAATAGAAAAATCAGAAAATTGGACAAAACATACAAATAGGCATCCTGTGGAAATTCAAATAGCCTCTAAACATGAGATTAGCCTTATAAATAGGAAAATGTCAATAAAACAATAGAATAGCATTTGTCAATCTATCATATTTGCAAGAGTTTAAAGGACTAATAACATACAGTTAGAGTCAGGATATGAGGAAACAGGTATTTTTGATGTATTCCACATGTGAACTGAAACACCTTTTTGAAAAATAATCTGGCAGAATATATTAATATTTAAAATGTTCACATCCTTTGGTTTATCCATCCAATGTTTGGGACTACATTTAATATTAGATCTCAGGATTATTGAGTGCTTACTCTGCGCCAGGCACAAGTCTGAGAGTTTTATACATACTCATAACTTCTCCCTACAATTTTGTAACATAGTTACTGTTATCATCCCATTGTACAGATGGGGAAAAATGGGATATATAAAGGCTAAAGAATTTGCTGAAAGTCATAGAGCTAGTTAAAAGCACAAATGAAATTTGAAACTACATGGTTCCAAAGCCTGTGTTCTAAATTCCATGATGCATCACCTCCTTTTCCTCTGATAGAAAGTGAATGCGTCAGTTCATTAACATGATAGAGATTTTTGTTATAGTAAGAAGAGCAAAAAAATGGGAAACAATTTTACTATCCATCAATGGCAGAATGGTTGAACACATTATGTGATATTCATAGAATGGAACATTCTGCAGCTATTAAAAAGATGAATTAGAAAGACATCCATGATATACAAATTTTAAAATGACACAGTAAACACACACACTATTGAGCTACCAAGGTGCACAATTTACTCTTTTTCTGTAGACATAGAAAGAAAAGTCAAAAGCATTTTATAAAGAAAATAATATATTCATTCTCTATGGAATTTTTGTATGTCTATTTTTATAAACAGAAGATTAATGTGGAAGAATATACAGCCCACTTTCACATTGCTTTCCTCAGGGGAAGGACTGGACTGAGGGAGAGTGAGATTATTAATTTTTTATTTATGTATCTTTTAGGCTTTTGTGTTTTCACAAGAGCATGCACATCATTATTGATACTAAAAATATAGCTTTTGGGTAAACCAAACAAAGAAATGAATAAAACAAATAACAAACCTGTAGCTTAACTGAGATGGTTCTGGTTTTTAAATTATTTCAGTACTTTTTTAGTTCTCTAGGTTGACATTGCAAATATTAAACATTAGCTTTTGAAGATCATTAACATGAGAAGAAACAGTTATTCTATGAGCAGATAATTTTAATTAAAATTGAAGAAATCTGCCGAGATGGAAGGAAAGGGTGACAAAGTAGAAGGAAGGGTATAAAACATGGTAGAAAGCCAGGGGGCTGATGGAGAGAAATTAAATTTAAAAACTCCCTTGTCTTATACATTTCAAGACCCTGACAAACTAGACAAATGTGAAGCCACTACAGGTTTGCCAATGAAATACTTTAGTAACTGTATCTTAGCTGTTGAAACAGACCAAATTTGAAATAAAACAAAATCCCTTCATGATTTTGCTGTTGGCTGGAAAACAGATAAGCAGCATAGCAGATGTTTACAATTGTATTTATTACTGTGAGAAATATTTTACTATCATATTTACATGTTCCATAAAAAATAATTAGCCATCCAATTAGTATTCTACTAATTACATTATGAAAACCTAGGTTCTTATTTCTGTCAATTAAGACAATAATTTTTGATCATGAGTTTTAATTAATTAGATATTAACTCATGATCCTAAGTATGCACATATTTTCTATATCTTTTATTTTTGGAATTAGCAACTATTCATCTTTTCTGCATGTGAATTTAGTACATTGATATTACCTAAAATGTGCTTTACTCAAAAAAGTGAATAGTAAGTGGCATTGTGCTTTCAGATATTACATTTTATGTAATGCAAAAGTAAAAGGAATGTCTCATTTACAGATGTACATGTTTTGCGTTGAGATGTAAAATGTAATTAAACTTTACTCAGAAACTCTTCCCTACATCTGATTCTTTGCAAAAATGGGAAAAGCAAGCTCTTCCAGCAGAAACAACAAGTAAACAAAACAACCATTTGCAAGACATATTTCTCAATTATGGCAGCTGGGGCTCACAGAGGCTAGAGCTATGACCTGGTGGTGTATACACAGTATAAACACCGGAGTTCAGTAATTAGGTTAGAGTTAATTTTAACGTTTCAGTGGCCTTGTGCATAATCAAGTAAAAGGTCATTGCCCACACTGGTGCATTTCACAAAGAACCCTCAGCAACTAGAAATGGACATGGACATGTCTTTACTTAGGCCTGCACAATTCAAATCCAGAAACCATTCATATGCATAGTAGATTATTTTTTCTATTCATTTAAAGCAATTTACTTCCATAAAAAAGTTTCTAGCAAATGCAGAGAAACTAGAAAAAAATAGTTAAATTAAAATATTCTTAACATTATCCTGAACGTGTGTTTAGTCTGAAATAGATGGAAAAAAACTTTGGTTACTCTTCCTCACTTAAAATTATTTTCAAAACCAGTATTGAAAAGGGATTATCTTGTAGAAGAACATACGTTTCTAGATTTGGTAAATTTTGTTTCTCGTTTGGTGGGGAGAGATGGGGGATGATTTACATCTGTTGTGTTTTTGTCAGTACCCTTGTTTCTAAACAGAGGCAGCAATCAAAATGGTTCACTTGACCCTGGCTTCAACTGCTGGCATTTTACTTAGACAGACCAATCTCAGGACCCTAATTCCTCTGCCACAGTGATTCAAAGCAGGGTCCACTGGAATCCTTTCATGAGATTGGATGCAGGGATACTGAAAGGGAGAGCAAGAGCACTATCCTTTTTTATTTGGAGTAATGTGGATATATAGACTTGGAGCTGCCGGGAGCCAGTTTTCCTCCCAAAAGGAGAAAGACTCTGCAGCAGAGGAGAATAAGGCCAACAAACAATGAGGAATGAAGGCAGTGTGAGCTGAAATGGTGAGAAAGGGTGAGAGCAGAAGGCGATGGACCCAGTGATACTGTTTGAGGACTTAGTGCAGTCTGTGGTTAAGCCAATAATTTTCTTCTTGCCTAAGATAATTTGAGATCTGTCATTTTCAATTAAAATGTCCTGCAGAATGGCAGAACAGTGAGCTTGGTGAAAAAGGACTATCATTGAGAGATACATGCTAATATATTGTTTTGCTATTAAAGTAATAAGTATGTCATGTAAATATTGTTTTTACAGAAACTGAAAAACAGAAAAATTTTAGAAAGGTTTTTCTGATTTGGGACCTGAGAAACGGGATGCTTTAAATGAAAGGTAAGGAACTGAGTAGGACATTAAATAGAAAGAGAAGGGCATGTAGAAGAGAGTGAGAAAAAGTGGATTAAGAGGTTTTGAAGAATTTTCCATTTCTATCCATTTTGTCATGCTAATGATAGCCTACTTAGTCACATCTCTTGAGAGGCATCTACTCCTTTCTGCAGACTATGACATCTACAAAGTTAGTCTGTAATGCTTCTATGAAGAAGTTGCTGGAGGAGATAAAAAGCAAGATAATGATCTATGGAAAGAATAATTCTTTGTGCCTTCAAATGTGGGGTGTCTCCTATGCCAAAGAGGTTTCGGCAACACTAGCAGTTTTAAGGAGAGACTCTATTAGGGAGATGGGAAGGAGAACAGGAGCATGAAAGGAGGGAGTGTCTTTTTGCTGGAGAAATGTTTACTTTGCAATTAGCAAAGGACAAGAAGCTTCTTTTGGAAACTATATTTGGGGGTCCAGAATTTAAATTTATGCTGATGCTCTCCGAGTCTCTCTCTAGGGAACCCTCCTAATTGGCAGGGATCTCAGTTGGCTAGAACAGGCTGTAAAGGAAGCCAAGGTCTTGGGGTCATTTCTCCAAAGGGCCGGTTAACTCAGCCTTGTTCCACAACCACAAGCTGTACCTTTAACCCTACTTAGCCATCTTACAAAAGCATATTAGCACATCAACATAGTGGTCACAGAAAAAATAGATGTATTCACATTGAGACCAAAATGAAATGTAAGCAGAGAAATTTCATTTTTGCCAGCATTAACAAATGTCTTTGTAATGTGTTAGGAAAATCTAATGAAGACAGTAGCTACTGGAGGTACAAATCACAAAGGTGAAAACTGTTAACAAAGGTATATGCTTACGAAAGGGCTGATCCTCTATGGTCATTACCATGTGGACTGATATAAACCATTTAGAATATAAGATCTATGATGAAAAAAATTTTGTCTTTTTTTGTGTACTGCTTTATCCTCAGCACCTACGAGTGCCCAGCATGTGGTGGAAGTTTAATAAATATTTGTTGAGCGTATGAAGGTATCTTGGCCTCACATTTTATTTATTCTTCCTATTCTGCCCTTTACAAATTAGAAAGTACAATAGAAATAATATCCAACGCAACATGTCCTGCATCAACAGTTGACTGTTTTTACAAAGGAAGGAAGGAAATTTACAAAGGAAATACAAATCTCTTACTGCATTTCAGACAGTAAGAGATTGTTAAATGAATGAGCAATCACACTAATCTAACTACAAACAAGAGAAAGACCTCTAGGGTAGATTGCAAAAACGGCTATAATTCTCCTCTCCCACCCTATGTATGCATGCCACCCTGCAAAGTAAGTTTGCACTTTCTCCTGCCAAGAGATAAAATCTGTTTCTTCAACTCTTGAATCAGGAATAGGCTTATAACTAGTATAGGCTGACAGAATGTGGTGGAAGTAAAAACTATGGCAGGTTCTGTGCCTAGCCTCAAGAGGAATGACTTCCCTTTTTCTACTTTGGAAGGCTGTAGGACCTCCTGCCATCTTGATGATAATAGAAACATGGCAATTTCTTCATTCTCCAGCCATCCAACAATGTGATGGAGCCCAGCCAAGATCAAAATTGCCCAATAGGTTTCAGCCTTAATTGCCCAGCCACAAATTGTTAAGTGGTTGTTGTTTTAAGCCTCTATGTTTTGAGGTTATTTGTTATGCAGCAAAAGCTAGCTGAAACAACCCTCATGCAGCTGATCTAAACAATGGCAAGATCATTGTTTGCTTAGGAGCTGAAGAATGCTAACACTCTATTCAATAATCTGACCACTGTGTGTTATGTCACACTCACCAATGGGTCACAAAGCACTAGATATTTATAAATATCACTAAGTGAAATCTCAGAGAATATGGACATTTTCAAGGATCATTTATTACAAAGTCTGTTTTAGAATAGGAATGCTGAGGTACACACCAATTAGCAGAAAAGCCTACAAATAATTTTTATGCTATCATAGGAATGAAGGAATTACATGGATAATAATAACAATTAAGTATTTCCCATCACGAATAATGTCCACCATGATTTTTGACCACTGTTAATAAAATCCCCAAAATCTCAGGGAGCCTACAAAAATGGTATGGAGCAAACTTGGTCTGAATTGTAATTGCTGGTTGAGTTCTAAAAACTGATATATCAAGGATTGCAAGTCATGAAGTAAAGGCTTTTTATTTTCTGCAGAGCTTTTTCTTTAATGTTGAGAAGTTTAAGAACATATAATAGGATGTAAAATGTGTTAGGGGCAAGAAACTTAATAACTGTTATTTCATTTTTTTTTTCTACATTGATCCAGCTGTTGGCTGTGATTCTGCTGCTTCATTATGACACAGGCGAGTCAACTGTGCATATAAAGCCTCTCAGTTCAGTCTTAAACCCAAAAACCTAGGCAACAAAGAATGCTCACAAAGATCCTGCTATTATAATGTCAATGCCAGAGGAAACAATAAGAGATTGGGGCCTGTCACTGAGGTTATAAAATGTTTTCACCTATATGGATAATACATTCTGGTACTTGTCCACTGAATTTACAAGGTGATTTGATGTTTCAGTGATTAAATTGGAGGTGGTGGGAAAGAAAAAAAAAAGGAATAAGGATTGAGTAATATAGCTAAGGAGAAAAAAAATCAAATAAAAACAAAGAATAGGTCATATGTGACCATGGTTAAAGAGCATCTGAAGACCAAACATGTTTTTATGAGAGACTTCAAAGATTAGTAGTGAGGTAGGAGGTAGGGCTTGACTCATGAGGTGAGACTTGACTCTGGAGGTGGAGTTCAGACACCAGACCAAACTGAGGACTAATTAAAACAGTCATGGGGTGGAAGCACCTTTCTAAAGGACATACCCACCAATGTGCCATGTCAGTTTGCCATTGCCATGGCAACACCCAGAAATTACCACCCCTTTCCATAGCAACAACTCAACGACCTAGAAGTTACCACCCTTTTCCTAGAAATTTCTGCATAATGTGCTGCTTAATTTGCATCTAATTAAAGTTCAGGGGGTGAGTTCAGGGGTTCAAGACCAGCCTGACCAACACAGTGAAACCCTGGGTTTACTAAAATACAAAAAATTAGCCAGGCATGGCAGCATGTGCCTGTAATCCCAGCTTCTCAGGAGGCTGAGACAGGAGAATCACTTGAACTCAGGAGGCGGAGGTTGCAGTGAGTCGAGATCGCGCCACTGCACTCCAGCCTGGGCAACAGAGTGAGACTCCATCTCAAAAAAAAAAAAAAAAAAAAGGAGAATACATTCATTTACATTAAGGAATATCTCTCTGAAAACAAGGCTTGTTATTTATTATAATAGTCTACCTTTCTTGGAGGTTTTAAATATAGTAGAATATTTTTGTGTGGCTCTGGAATATTTTAAATTAAAAGAATATTAACTTTGAGTAAAATTGATTTTTGCCTTTATAGTGGGGAGCAAAATATACCAACAGTTTTCATTGGTAGCAATTGATCCTCCCCAGAATCTGAACAAGCAACCCATTTAGGTAGGGAATGGCTAGGCCCCAAGAAGGATAAAAAGAGAGACAAGAGAGACCGTTGAGTGTACACCAAGATTTCTCATCCTTGGTCCTCTTAGCAAATAATAATGTGTCTTGGGGAGCAAAGTTGTCCACAGTTGAGAACCACATTCTCTAATGCCATTATTATCTCAGCTCTGTACTTTGTTAATTTTTTTCTCTGAACTATGTCAAGAGACTAGTGCACTAACAGGCGTAGGGAAAGAGTAGAAAGATCCCACTCCCCAGTGCTTAACCAGGATGACTGTCTTCAGGTCAGCTGGTCTTCATGAGGTTAAAGTAGGGAGAGGACATGAAATAAATACTCAAAGCCAGTTGGCATCCACAATTTTGAGCTAATAAATCCATCTATATGGATTTCATGAATTGTACTGGGAATCTTAGCTAAATATCTTGTTTTAAATCTGAATTAATATTTAATATAATAAATCCTTTCCATAGAACTCAATGATACAGCAGTGGAGTAGTTATTTTTTAAGGCATAAACTAAAGGACAGCAGAGGAAACACAACAGACTCACTGCCATTTTGGCTTAGATTTTTAAAAACTGATCTTATTGTAATTTAAATATAGTACTCACAATAAACATAATAGGTATTTATAATATTGGTATTAGAGGGCATGATTCATAACACTTCATAAGTTAACACGTAAGACATTTCCTTTATGTAATGCCTGGTAGACTTTTATTATACTTAATTTTGAGAAAGTATGTAAGGCAACCTAGAGTATACACAAATAGTACAATAATACAATGATTCCCACATTTGTTTCTTCCGTGGAGTGTCCCTAAACATTTTATTTCTTTCTATTTTAAAGGGTTCCTTTTCTGTTTCTCTGGTGGAATGAATGCTAGCTTATCTTTATACCAGGAAGGTAGATCTCCACCTCACTTCCTCCAGCAACGTGCTCTTCTCTCTCCTTCCTATCCCAAGATCTTACACTAACGTGACTAATAAGAATCTTTTTCATAAAATTAACCAAAGAACAAAATTTCTTTTATTCTTGGTGTGTTGCCTTAAAAACCATCTATAGGAAATTCTCTTTAGTTAATTAGAGGAAGGTACAAATGAATGAAAAATGTGTTTGTTGACTCTGCTTCCACCACCACATACACAAAACTACCTTTTTACATCAAATGCAGGTGTACACACGTCTTCCTGAGCTGTTTCAGTTTTCCTTATCTGAGATGGTTACACACTGTATGTCCAAAAAGTCAATAAATAAAATCTGGCAATCACTGGAAATGCATTTTCTCCTTGTTTACTTCTACTTAAATATGATGTTTCAATACACATGTGATAATAGTTTATATACTAGTCTGTATAATTTCTTAAAATCTATATTTTTGATATTTCAAATATATAATTCAATTAAGTTCAAGCTAGAAAGAATTCTATTGGTAATAACCTCTTACTAAAGTCAGTAATTGATGGAGAAATTCAGGCTGATTAAAAGGTAGCATGTCAAGTAAAGGGGAATAATCTGAAATACTGTAAACAAATACATGAGATAATTTAAATGTAAGGATACAACAATTAAATTTATCTCCTCGGGTTAACTTATTCTAAGCATGAGAAAATGGTAGTGAAGAAAAAATGTGTGTAAGATTTTGCAACACATACATATTTAAAAAGCATCTCCCAACTAGATGAATCCACTCTGTTCCTACAAACTATTTTCTTCTATTCAACTTCTTATTTGTGTACATTTTGAAAAGTCATTTCTGGATCTTATCATTCTTCCCTGGAGATCTTGCCTTTGGCAATTTCAACAGAGCAGAAAAAATCCTGAACACATGCTTCCTACCTTTTCCAAATATGAGTTATCTACCTCTGTCTATTGTTAACCTCTTAGGCAGGGATCACAGACCTAACTTTAAATTCAAGCTTTAATTTTATAAGAAAAGCTTTATCTTTTAGCATGCTCATCTAGAAATGCTCAAGCTATGAACCTAAAAGAATCTTCTAATTTTTTTAATCTATAAGCATCTGGGAGCAACTCAAATAATAGCTATCCTAAGTGTGAGGGGAAGTCATGTCTGTACCGTACCACTTATGGTGTTTATCTTTGAAGTTGATTAAATGTTTCTAATGCTTACTCTACTTAAAATAAGAAATGTCAACTTATATAGAAAAATATAAAGATAAAGTCCTCTACTAAATTTGCTCTGATGATATGCTTCTCTCTATGTATATGTGGGGATCTTATCCTTTAGGTTATAAATTCAAGACGAGTAATTGTCAAGATATTTTTATTATATATTATACGTAATATATAAATATATAGTAGAGCCTAAATGAAGACTCTGGATAATGTTATTATTTTGATATGATGCTTGATTGAGAGGATAGGGTGGGATGTCCAGAGGTCATTATTACTTTTCTATCTGGTTTGTGTTCAAATAGGATACTGGCTAACTAAACCTTAAGAGAAGTTAAGAAAACTGGAGGATTAGAGAGATAAACAACAAAGAGAGAAGTGATTTTCTTCCTACCTTAAGTTTCTAGGCTACTTAAAAAAAGTTTTTGATAAACACCTTGAAAAATAAATGAAGAAAAATAAAAGTAGGACTAAATCTGGAAAGTAAATTGTAAATATGATTCGTATTTGCCACTTGTTAGTCTATATTTTATAAAATTTGAAAAAATAAAACACCTAAATTTTTCTAGCTGTATAAACTTCTCTTTGTAAATGTAAAATGTCACTGTATCCTCAGAGGGGAAGAAAACAAACCAGAAAGACAGTTTTGAGCAAAATCTTATGTCACAGGTTACTGTTTCAAACTTCTTATGGTATTATTTATTTTATCTTTTTCTAGATGAGATAAATGCCAGTTTTAACAGCTGACATTTTCAATGTTAATGTTTAAGTCAAGTGCTACCAAAATATACTCTATTGAAAGATCACATTCTCAAGTAAAAGTAGTAAAATGTAATTAGAATTGTGATTTAATTCTGCTATTCTATAACTTTCTTCACTTATATTTTAAAAGGAATGCATACTGAATACTGATTAATAATATACAATCTTTGTGAAAAGAATGATATGAGCAAAGACCACCTGTAAGTCATTAAATTTTAAAGAAATTTAGTAAACATAAGTAAATGTATGGCAACGGGAGCATACCAACAAGTAGAATGATGAAATATTTGACTTCCAAATCCAACTTTTAAAATCTAAGATGTTTTAAATTAATTGGTAACAAATGCCAAAAGGCTTTTTCACTAGCCAGCTTTCATTCCTTAAACTAAATTTTAATCAAAACCTCCTACAAATTTACAAAAGTTTGAAGTTCTCTTTAAATAACCCATGTCTTCAAGAATTTTTTCACATTAACTACTTGATTAGAATGGCAGAAGCAGGTTTTATAGCTTTTGGTGATGGCCAATTCTTTTGGCATAATGGATGTTTCTTTGCAACGTACAGGTGACCCAAATTCTCTCTTGTATAAGCAATGTTCAAGTTTGCAGTGTCCTCTTCTGTGTTCCCTTTAAACTAGTTCACATGTCTATAATCTCCCTTACTCTATGATGTTGTGATTATCTGTTTAAACATCTCAACCTTTCACGGTGTACCTTCACAATAGAGAGACAGTACGCCATTCAGTTGTGAATCCTTAGGCCCTAGTACTGTGCATAGCCATAAAGTAAGAATATAATAAAACTAGGTTGAATGAATAAATGAATGAAATAAGCTAGTAAATGAATGAAATAGCCTAATAAACGTCAACTATGGAGAAATAAGCTAAGAAAGGTCAACTACAGAGGCAATCAAACCCCTTTGGAATTAATTGAGAAGATCATTTATAGACTCACCAGATAACTGCCAATAGTTACATAAAACTACACAATGTATTATTTGTAGGAAGTGGTGCTAAAGATATTAATGAGAAAGATAGAAAAATGATATTTTAAAGATCGGCAACTGAGGGTCTTCTAGCTGGAAGTTTATTCACCCTAATGGATCATATTATTAAATGGTATATTTCTCCTTGTTGATTTCATAGCAAATTCTAATAGTTAATACTGATGGAATAGGTTCTGTAATCTGGTCTATAAAGTTAGTGTGATATGAAAAGAAATCTGGAGACAAATATCTTTAATGATTTTGCTATATTCATAAAATGTGGCCTTGATCATTTTATTCAAAATAAAGTCAGTATTAACTGTACTGACCAGGTATGGTGGCTCACGCTTATAATCCCAGCATTTTGAGAAGCTGAGGTGGGATAATTGCTTGAGCCTGGGAGTTTGAGGTTGCAGTGAACTATGATGACACCACTGTAATACAGCCTGGATGACAGAATGATATTCTGTCTTTAATTAATTATATATATATATATATATAAGCTTTTGTAGCTAAGCATATATTATATATTATATACATTATATGCTTGTATATAATACATAATATATAATATATAATATATTTATATATTAATATATTTATATAATATAAATATTAATATATTTACATATTATATAATATAAAATAATATATAATATATAATTATATATAATATATAATATTATATTATATTATATATTTTTTATATATATATGCTTAGCTACAAAAGCTTACCACTAAATTTCACTACTTTGGTTTGCAGGCAGTGAGGAAAGGAATGTTTGATGGTAGTGTTTCTTTGTCTTGTTCTTATACCAAAAGTCATTAGACTTCCCAAAAATTTTCTAAGTACTAGGAAAGAAGATTATATTAAAGATAATGCCCTAAATGCTTACAATACAATGCAGTTCATCAAAGTTCAATTACCACACTTCTATAGTAGTTTAAAGTGCTGACATCAGGCTCCATATTTTGGAATTACCGCATCTATATTCTGTAATTTATAAGCAACGTTCTTGTTTGGTACACATTTTAGGATATTAGGCATGAGAGATAATGCCAAATGTTTCCTAAGAAATAAAATGAAAAGTGCAACAGATTATGAGGATTCAAACAAGCACATTTTGTTATTATGATTGTACCTCGTTCTCCCTTCTGACACTTCTTCCTTTGCACTGTACACTTTCTTGTCTCATTTGTGGGGGGACACAGGTTACCCTTTGCTGAAGGATGCTGCATTATTTCTCGGACCCGTGTTTCAGTCCCTCTTTTGAAGCCACATGTTTTTCCCTTCTTCGTGCATGGACTCCAAGGATTCCATTCACTGACCTCACAGTGCACTGAAACAGAACAGAAGAAACAGACTCAGTTGGCTCACAACCACTTTCACTATTGTTGAGTTAAAAAAAATTTGCTTCAATCAAAACTTGCTCAAATTTGAGCAGAAATCTTGCAGATCAAAGTCGGGCAAGATGACCTAAATATAAAAATAAGAGAATGGGAAAGGCAGAAATTGAATGTTTTCAGTTTGGTACTCATTATCAGGTAAACTCATTTTTGCATTGGATTTCCTTTTTCTTTAGATTGATTAGCACAGGCACTAACCTTAATATAATCACTAAAATTGATCAATTCTTTATAATTTCCAGAGCACTGCTGCAATTGTTGATTGATCCTGACCTGAATTTGAAGAACAGTTGTTATACTATGTGTTAGAGAATTGATTCTCAAACTTTAGCATGCATCAGAATCACTTGGAGGGCTTGCTAAAACAAAAAATGCTGGAGCTTTCCCCACCAGCCCCCACCAGAGTTTCTGATTCGGTTAACTGGGGTAGGACTGTGAATTTGCCTAACAATACAGGTAATGTTGATTTGCAGGTACTGGGAACACCATTTGAGAAACTCTGTGTTAGAGAACGCTTGAGCAGAAAATGAATCCAGGTCTTTGGCCTACTATTTACTGCCTTTTCTTACTTCATGTGCTGTTGTATGCTTAAATATTGATACCTGTTACTGAGTATGGTTCAGACATAGCGGTGTCTATTATATGTGAATTCTGGGTCAATTTCAGCTGATAACCTGCCTCTAAAATTAACCTGATCAAGTGATTCCTAAGACGACCTGATGTACTTTTTCTGAAGCTTCTTTTGGAGATTTGGTTCCTTTTTCTGTGTTAGTTTCTTTTTTTCAATAATGGCTTTCTCAGGTTGTAACAGATTTTTGCACTTCTAAAGAAAAGAAACATCTACAAGGTGCTATTATATTTATGTCCCTAAAACTTTCTAATGTATAAAAACAGCTAGCAACAGTAACTCTTTCAGATGATTTAAGACTGTCTCCACAAAAAGAAGTTTCCAGTAACCTCCCTTATTGCCCTTCTGATTTAATGATTCCTTACTTTGGAGCAGAATACTATCTCTCATAACAGCCTCAAGAAAGATAACTTAAATGTTTTAGAAATTTAAATCCATTTATGATACATTTTTCACAGGCCTTTTCAGGCAGTTTTAGGTCCCTGAGTGCAACACGGAATTAAATGGAATTGATTAAATACATGACTTTAGGTTTCTGTTAAGTGAAACGAACTCTATTGAACCATTTTAAAATAGTCCTCATGCTCGGTTATACCATTACAATTTTCATTCAAGAGTAGAGTAACTAAGTCAATTAATAATATTATAATCTCTTGTTGGTTATGGATATTATCTTGCAGCATGCCATTCTGATATTAACCATTGAAAACTAGTGTATCCTTAGCATGACAAAAAAAAAAGCACCTCCAAAAAAGCAAATGAGAAGAGGAAAGTCAATGTTTGTGAGCTGTCGCTTTGTCCAGTATTCATTTAATTCCAGAATTAAGAGGACTGAATTAGAAAAAATTATCTGATGTGCAAGTGACCAGAACTTTGGTGCTCTTTCATAATAGCAAAAGTGGTCTAAGCAAATGTATACTTGGACTTCAGAAAAACATATTTAAAAAAATACAGCTTAGGTAATTATTAGTTTACAGTCAGAAGATGAATGGTTTTAAAAATTAAATTCTAAGGACAACCTTAGATAGTTTCATTGGTGGAGGGAACATATTCAAAACTAATGAGTTTAGGTAGTAAAAAGCTCTAATGAGACCAGAGAGCTAAAGCACCATGAGATGAGGCGAATTTACCTTAGAGAAATACTGTAGAATAAACCTACAATGTTAGCATCCAAATAATATTTCCAGAAAAAAAATGAAAACTGAAAAAAAGTGCTAAAGACAACACAAAAGGTGATTTAAGTTCTCTTCAGATCATTTAATGAACAATGTGGAATCGAAGCACTCCTTGGTTAAGAGGTAGTTAAGAAAAAACAGACTATTCACCTTCTGTGTTCCTTCTAGCTTCTGTATTAAGAACAATCTGAAAACTGGAAATCTTTAGCTATTCACTATTGAAGCAAATGAAGCACATGTCTCATAAAGGCAATGAGCTCCAGTTCCTGGGAATGATTGTGCTGGTTGATCATCAGTGCGAGATGCTGTAAAAGCGATTCCCGAATTGGTAAGAAAGCTGAATACGACGTCCTACTAGTAATGTCCTACTAGTAATGACTTTACTTGTCATTTTGCTCTAACTCTTGTTGACTAGTTGCATGGTTACCTATAGAACACAGCAAGAGAATGTCCCTTACTACTCAGTGCTTGGAGTGAGACATATTCTCTCTGTGATTTCTTGAACAAATCCAACTCTCTAAGAGAAGCAATGAGGGTGACAAAATGACAGTGCAGAAAGGAAGCAAATATCTGGAGCACAAAGTGAAAAGAATATGTTCTCTTATAAAATTTGGTTCAGTGGATGTTTCTGTTCCATTTGACCTGCAAACCGTGGAAAGCGGATATATTGTGGCATACCTCTTTCATCCCAGCTCTGTATCAGGGTAGCATTTCCTCTGTTTATGACCTTTCCTCTCAATTTAAAATCTCGATAGAAAACTAGAAATACGGTGTGGATTTTAGCAATGAGAAAGACACATTCTTTCTGCTGGGTGAGTAGTGGGAAGCTGAAGTTAAGTTACTAATGACAGCACTGAAAATAACTTAAAATGTTTCTTTGGGGTCATCATTTTGGCTCTCCGGATCCTAGTTTTCACATTTGTAAAAGGAACAGGCTTTAATATTCCTTCATGATATAGAAGCAGGTCATTGTCATCTTCCCTGAAATTCTGGACTGTACTAAAGGCATGGCAGGTGTAGTACCTGTAGGCTAGGCACCATATGATGGGAGACATATCTTATCGAGCAAACAACAGGAGCCAGCCCTGAATGAAAGTTGGTGATTTGTGTTACTACAGTGTTCTAGGTCATTTGCATCTATTAAATGAACCAAATTCAGTAACTGGCCTTTGGACTGCTAAACTCTCTTCCAAAATATATAAACTTAAATGTAGTTGTGTTAAGAAATAAGTAGTCTTAGTCTTACTAGTAGTATAAATTATCAGTAAGCTTTAAAGACAAATCCAATAGTGCCAAGTGTGAAATGATCTCCCTGACAGAAAAGCATTAATACATTTCAGGTAAATAGCCTTTCCAGAACTGAATGTTACAACTTCAACAGCTGAAAAAATCTAACTATGTGCCTTTTTTTTTCCGGGTAGAGAAATGTTGCAAACATTCTGCAACTCATCCTGAATTTCTGCTCTTGAATATTCCACAGACGTGTTTTCTATTTTTTCCAGTGTTTGGAACTTATTACCTCTAATCATCAGCCCTCAGGACCTATAAGAAAAAGAACTTGTAGTGCTTTTCTTTTGTACTTTTTACCCTATTCCTAGGTTGCTTTTTTTCCATGTGTTTTTACAACTAGAGAAGAAAAAACGTAACCAAAATGAGCCATGAACTATTTCAAGACCGTTGTTTTCCAGATGCTTCTAAAATTATCTTTAAAATATCTATTTATTGTATTCTATCAAAAACATTGTTTAGAAATAAAAGTGCTGCGGTGGACTTGAAATGGTTAACCCACCACTTTAGAGTTATTACTCCAGCACTTTAGATTCTAAGGGACTCCTAAGATGGGGACCCCAGGGGAGTCCTGGAGACTATCTTGTACTGAATCAGGAGGGCAGTTGTGTGGATATGCCAACATCACCGCAGCATCAAAGGTTCTTGTAATTCTTGCCCAGGGGATTTTGAGATTTCCTAGGCTATTTTCCCATTTGGTTTAGCATCTGCTTCCCAAGTGTTCATCAAAGTTGTAGCTGTAGTAGCTGCACAACGTTTAAAAGAGGGAAAATATAGCCTGACAGTGATCTGTTATTTAGACAAACAACTTGTCTGAGGGACCTCCCCTTCAGGAAATTCAGCCTGCAATTAATCAGACCCAGGGACTGTCTCAATCTGTCAGTGTGAGTAAGTCCACAATCCTCTTTATTATATATCAATACCCGTGGAAGCAGAATATTTCAGCATAGCAGTGTGAGAGAAAAAGAGTGAGATTTCAACTAAATCACTTCCAGTTCCTAGGTCTTTGATCCACTTACTGAGCATTAATGGGCTGTGTCAAGAGAATATATGTTCCCTCCTTGGAAAATAACTTTGGTCATTAGTTGAGATCAGACTTAGGTGTTTTATGAAACTGTTGCTTTAAGGTAAAAATTAAGTTCAAGACATATATGTATGTCACATAACAGATCACTGTCAGATATATATATATGTGTGTGTGTGTGTGTCTTGACTGAATTTTTACTTAAATAAAATTCATTAAATAATAATTTAAATAAAAAGTCATTAAATAATAATAAAAATAAATCTATCATAAACAGAACAGTTGAAACAATTATTGATAGTCCTTAAGTAATAAGGAAGCACCCACTGTATTAAATTGTACTATAATACATACTAGATAAGGTTATAAAAAACACCTCTAAGAGAGTATCTTTATAAAGAAGGATAGAGACAGTCTTAAGAGATCTCAGCCCAAGAACCTTCAAGTTCTTTTGACAAAGGACTTTGAAAAGCACTTCCATGGAGACTGATATATCACTTCTTCAAATTATTCCAGGTTCTCCTTACCAATATTGACACACTCCATAGTATGGTTGTTGGCTTCCAACCCTTCTGGGCAATTGTCAAGGCACTTTCCAAGGTGTAAGTAAAATCCACTTTTACATTTTGTGCAGAAATTTTTGTTGAAACAGGTATCACAGTCAGCTTTGCATTCTGAAAGAGAAAAAAGAAAGAGAAATATGCCTGCATTATGTTCTCTTAACATAAAACTATCTTTAAAACATAAAGTTTTATGTTCTGCATGTGTCAAACACAGGCACACACAACTTTAGTATCAAATAAACACCTGAAGTCCAAAATTATTTTGCCAGACTGAATTCAGGATTCCTCCACAGTGATTTAGTTGGTGTACATTGGTTATTGATTTTAAAAACATTATACTGATTGCCCTATGAAAAAATCTTTGTTTTGTATATATATATAGCCAAGAATATTTATAAGATGAAATATCTGTTTATATTAAGTGATAGTGAAAATGTTTCATCAGAACCTTAAGAAAATATACAAAGGATATTGCCTTCGTGTTGTTCTTGAGGGCTATTGATTCTTACAACAAATATTTGATTGCCTACTATGTGCCAGGCATTGTTTTCTATATTGGTTGACAGCAATGCACAAGAGAGGTAAGAGTCAGGCTTCAGAAAGTTTACATCCTGGGAGAGGACATATGGTAAACAGTAAAAATAGTTCACCCTTATATGGCGCTTACTGTAAGCCAGGATTGCTATAATGTTTTACAATATTATTAAGTCATTTAAAGTTTACAACGATCCAATGAGGTAGTCATTGGTATAATTTCATTTTACACATAAGGAAACTCAGGCTAACAAAGGGTATGAAACTAACCCAGGACAACAGATCAGACTGCTTTTTGAAACCAAGCAGTCTAGTTCCAAAGTGATAGGTGCTCTGGAAAACAAACAACAACAACAACAACAACAAAAACAACAGCAAATGGTGGGAAAAAGAGATGGAGAACGGTTGACGGGGGAACAGGCTGATTATTTTGGAAAAGATGATCATGGAGTGTCTCTCTGAGAAGGTGACATATGAGCAAAATCATCAATGAAATAAGACAGCCAGCCATGCAAAGATGTGGGCAAAAAGCTTTCCAACTGCTAGAACAGCCAGTGTAGAACATAATTGCAAAGGCTTGAGGTGAGAAGATCTTACAAGAAGGCAAGTGAGGCTGGTGCAAAATGGCTGAGGGGGAGTTGTAGGAGATGAGTTTGGAGAGATTGATGGAACTACATATGATATTTGAATAGAGTGGTATTTCCTAATTTACATTTTTGAGAAAGCACACTTGGTCTGCAGTGTGAAAAACAGGTTTTCAGGGTCCAGATGACAGTACTCCCAACATTTATTTCCCACTGATAAATAAATGTTTCAGTTGCTCTGGAATCTCTCTTGAAGTCAAAATAGCTGAAATGATTCGACAAGTTAGTTAATACTTGGATTTTGTGTTGATAATGGAAACTCAGATGGAATTGAGACTTACAGTACTTTTCTATAGGTTCAATGAGCAATAATCACATTCCCAGCTTTTGCTTTCAGAATTAAAAAGAAAACCAAAACATGAGTGCTTTTTTGTAAGTTAGTGATAAAATTTTCTGGTTCTGATGGTTAAGTCCAAATATGGTTTAGCCTAATTATCAGATAAACATTATTGTTTACTTAACATTGAATATCACAAATATATTAGAGGCCATTTCAATCTGGAAAAGTCACCAAGGATGAGATAAAAATACAATTTCGTGTAGGCACTTACTTGTACACTTATTTATATCTGGATATCGAGTTCCATAATATCCACTTGGACATGAAGAGAGACATACTCCAATCTGCTTCATGCCAATTCTTTCCAGAACAAAAAATAGTCTGGGCTTACATGACAAACATCCATTGTAATCTGAACATGTTGCACAGCCTCCTTGGCAGCCTTGACTGACGTTAGGATGCACTGCGGAGACAAATGTAGAAAGACATTACAAAGGTTAAACCACAGATATAAAAGTTAGATGACATTTTCTGGGCAGGATATACGTTTTCTTTCATTAGGTTTCAATTTGTTGGTAATGAGTAAATGAGGTGGGATTTTTTTCCTACCAGTTTTTGTGTTCTTTTATTTCCCTTTAGCACATATATTGTTTTTAATTTCAAAGTTCTTAAAATTGAGCATTTTAAAAATAAGAATATACTCCTCAAAGGACTTATCTATGTATGTGTGTGTATACATATTCTCTTTATATGTAATATATACTGTATAATTATGTATAACTAATTATACATATATTCTCTTTATATATATAATATCCTCACTGAACTAGCACCCTGGGAGATTGGGGACTGGTAATTTTGTGCTCATTTACACAGTGAAATTAATACACATTTGCTTTGCTTTTCATTTACGTAATGGAGGATAAGCATATATTTCTAATTTCTTCAGTAAGTAAAATAATGTACACTAGGGCTTAACTTGAGTAAGGACACTAAGTTTTATAATATCTGTTTTGAACTGTGGTGTATTAGAGAATACAATTTTACTTTTTGATCCAATGCAAACTGATGTTGGAACTATGTTAGCTGTTGAGCACCCCACAATTCCTTCATGAAATATTTCTTCTCACACGAGCTTAATCATTGCCAGTTCAAATAGATATAATGGTGAAAATGTGATGCTTATCTCACCAGTATTTCCATGTGGATCTGTGACTACTTATGGTAATTTATGTTCAATATTTTCTCTTTTGGGACTGGAGTCTTACAGTTTCTGTGCCCTCATCTTCTACTTACTCGAGTGAAATGTATATTTGGTGAGAATGGACCAGTCTACCTTAAGAATCACTGTTACACACATTCCAGGGTTTTCAAGAGTTACCAATGTGTGAGTTAAGAGTGTTCGTTAGCAAGTCTGAACAAACAGAAACAAATATTTGGGAGACTTATGTTTACTTAAGATCATCACAACTTTAAATCTTCTTTTGACTATTAACTAGTCATCATTACCTCTGCATGAGCTGATAAAAACTGCTAAGGGGCGTTTCTCATATAGCTGGTGTTTAGGATTATTTCTTTTCCTATTGTGTTCTTCACTCAAGTATATTGCTAATAGCTTTATCGTCCTTTGAAGATGCCAGAGGAAAAAAAAATCATAATCCTTAGAGAAAGAAAGATTCATGCACAGGAATCTAAAGGCATCCCAGTGTATTTCTGGCTTCTTTTGTTGGTAGTAGAAGGAGTAGACTCTGATGGACCTTAGCATAGTTAAGTCTGTCTTTACAGTGACGTTTGGTTATTGCTAAGTTCTTTACCACAAAAACAAATCCCTCCAGGCTTAGTTAGAAGAGGTACCCATAAGACCCAACAGCCTTACCACAGGAGTGCACGGGTTAGTTACAGAGAGGTCATTCGGTTGACCAGCATCCTCTGCCTGTAAGAAACCATCCCCAAATCAGCCACAGGAACCACAAGCAGCTCATTCTCATTCCAAGACGTTTTGTAAATAAACTAAGGAAATGTGTGGGGGAAGGGAAGTCTGCTTTTCCTGTGCATGCTCCTCTGTGGGGGTGGGGCAGTCACATAAAGTGGCACAGGAGGTTTAGACATTACAGGGCCTGGGGGACTTGTAAGTGAAACTACTTTCCAAGTAACAGGGTCATTTTTCATGCCAGTAACTCAGCATTTGGTGACTTACAGAAAACGTGTACATATTGTAAGCTTGCAAAGATCCTAGAAGGGAAAAGGGGCAAGAGATTTCCATGTGTTCAGACACGTGTTCAGAATCTATCATTATCCATTTCAAGAAGCAAGAGGTGTAGATAAAAACTTGTAAGACCTTTTCATAGAATTGTCTATGGAAGAGTGGACCTCAACTTGAAAGAAAAGTGCTTCACACTCAGGGCACTAAGAGACTCTGGGTTTAAGGAAGATGGACCATATTGGTCCATGCCAATCCATCCCTATCTCTGAAATGTGGCTGCTGAAAGAAAACACACAGTTCTAATTTTATGTATTCTGAAACTTTTGCCAATTATGATATAATTTTAAATATATCAATTATTAATGTAAACATGATTTACATATTCAGAGCTTCAAAAAGTGACATTCCTTAAGATAAATTTTATTTTTAAAACTAGGTTTTGAATGTTTGGAATGTTCTCCAGGAGAGAGCTTTGAGTAAGTCTCATGATTGTAACCGTATCCACTGAAATTATGAGATGTGCCAAAATACCTTGCTTGATTCCCTCTGTCTCTAAAACGTTTACTGATGAAATGCAGCACAGTCAACATTGTGCTACAATAATTCTTTTTGCTTTTTTTTCATATTTTGATTTCCTAGGCAAAGGTTTTTTAAAAATTTGATTTTTGGAAAAGCAAGAAAGACCTAGTTGTCCCAACTTGCAATAAAATTTTGTGTCTTAATCAATGAATTTTGAATATGGGCAATGAATTTTGAATATCAAATGATGGCAAACCTTATTTCTTCAGGGAGATTTAAATGTTGGCTGTGGGAAGAGAGAGAAATGGAGACTATGAAGCTCAGATTCAATGAGTCTAGACTTTTTTATCGTTATGTAGTATAGTGACAGCTTTCTTGAATGCCGTATAAGGATCACACAAATTACACAGTCAGTATTACACAACTAGGTACAAATTTCCCAAACTTCATTTTAAGGCAAGAGATTTTACTTTTTATATGGAAACCACAAAAACTTTGGTCTATATTGACTGTAACAACACTTTCAGCCATAAAATCTTGTGATTCTGAGACAGAAAATAGAATTTTACTTTCTCATGTGTCTTTCTTTTTATTACCCATTCAATATTAACTTCATTTTGCATTTCTAAATCACCTTTTTCAAACAATATTTTCCTACTGTTATTTGAAATTGTTGGTGGAGAGGTAGGGAATGTTTCACAGAATCTCAATGTTTGAACTTAATCTTAGAAAACGAGTTGGAGTTTATCAGTACCTAAGTGGCCATGTGTGGCTAGAGAAGGAAACACTACAATGACCCAAGCTGGGAAGGAGACTGGCATGAGTTTGATGCAACTGGTGCATAAGTAGTGGGGAATGAAGATATGGGGAATAACAAGAAGATTGGAAGCATAAAATAGGTCTAGATTACAGAAACTTTTTTGAGATAGGCCAGTGAAATTCTTCCGTAAATATAGGGTGTTTCAATCACACTAGTGATTGAAATATAAGATTTGAATTGGAAAGGAAATTTCCCTGGCAGTGTGGCAGGCATGCAAACTAGGAAAAGAATAATGCAGTGGTCAAGGTAAGAGGCTGATGATAACTTAAAACACGGCAGAGGCAATATAATGTAGTGAGGAAGGGAGGTATGTTTCAAGGATATTTAGGAGGTGGTAGCAATCAAATATAGTGGCCAATGGCATGTAGGCTGAACAAGAAAGAGGATTTGAAAAGGTGTGTTTCTAGGTCCAGCCAGTGAATAGAGAGGGGAGGGGCTACCAGGCGAGTAAAAGTCTGCAGCTGGAGAGTAGAGCATGGTGCATAGAATACCGACGTTTAAAAAGATAAACCTGGCTTGGAATCATTAATTTTGCAGATTTTGTGAAATATCCAGAGAGTGATGCTTAATAGATGGAGCTTACTTTGGAGTGGCTGTTGGAGATGTTCACATGAGTCTCTGACAGTGGTTACTTAATTAGAAAAGGCATGGGAGCTACTGGGCCTGGCACAGTGGCTCACGCCTCTAATCCCTGGCGGGCTGATCACATGAGACCAGGAGTTTGAGACCAGCCTGGCTAACATGGAGAAACTCCATCTCTACTAACAATACGAAAATTAGCCCAGTGTGGTGGTGCACATCTGTAATCCCAGCGACTGTAACTGCTTGAGCCTAGGAGTTGGAGATTGAAGTGAGCGCAGATCGCGCCATTGCACTCCAGCCTGGGCGACAGAGTGAGACTCTGCCTAAAAAAAAAAAAAAGGAGAGGGGGGAACTAATGAAAACTTAAAGAAAAAGAGGACATCATGCAAAATAGGGGACATTTGGTAAGAGAACAAAATGTATTATCAGCAGCTTTAAACAATACTTTGAATTTCTAGGTGACTCACTGTTGCTTTCAAAGCATACTCAAATGCTAAATTAACTGTGGTAATTGCCTTATGATATAAGTAAGTAGAAGCTATCATAATCATTTATTTCAAAACTTCAAACTTGGACTCAAATGAATGCTGTAATCTGCTGGAAAAATAGTGAGTTTAGATCAGAGGTGAAAATAGAGATCTTTGATATCTGGTAACTATATCTTTATATATAAGTACACTTTACATGTGTAATGGGGGTAGATATGAATGGGAAAATGGGCATAATTCATGGAAACTTTAAATTGGGACTTTCTACTAAAAATGTGTCACATACACAATGAAATTAATATGTCTATCCTTAAAATTAAGACAGAGGGAAGTATTATTTCTTGTTTATTATGGTTAGTTGTACGAAAAGGGTATACACTGATACAAAACTTAAACCTACTTTCAGTGTCTGAACTGTCAACACTCCCTGAGTA
The DNA here is from genome assembly GCF_008728515.1 of Papio anubis. Classification (NCBI taxonomy): domain Eukaryota; kingdom Metazoa; phylum Chordata; class Mammalia; order Primates; family Cercopithecidae; genus Papio; species Papio anubis. Next base: position 135,766,773 of record NC_044981.1, read on the forward strand.
AGAAACTTCAATTTCACTATCTGTTAAAGAAGGCTTCCTACTATTTGATAACCTTTAACTTGTGATACATAACTAATGCAACCATTCCTAAGATACTTGCTATTATCATAAGAGTTAATTCAACTTTGATAAAACATCCAGAATATAGAATTTTAAATGGAACCAGAACATTTGGTCAATATACAGCCTTTCGCTACTTGTTTTCAATGTTTATGATGAATCAACTAATACATTATTGGGAACTAAATTCTGTTTCTGTGACAATTTAAGTGCAAGCTTCAAGCATTTGCTTTACTTTAATTTACTTCTAAAGCTCAGTTACAAATGTACTAAGAGCTACTGTAAGTTGTTATGTGAAAAAAATCCACTATTGCATGCTGTTAATTACTGCTGATGATCATTTATTTGTAGCTAATTTCCAGAAATGTAAATTTTAGTAGACTTTAGACTAATAAAACAGGCTTGACTGAGTTGAAAAGAAGTGCCAGATAATAAAAGCAACATTGATTTTATAATCTAATTAAAAATTAATAAACTCACAAATTTGATCTAAGTTAGTTTTAACAACAACAAAAATATCATATACAAAGTCTCTCCAAAGCATACTTGTCTGCACAACATTTGCTGCCTGTTTTTCTGCATGCAGTGGCCTTAAGAGACAGGGTAGAGAGAAGAGACCAACTGAATTCTACAATCAAAGGTTTTTTTACATCTGTCCTTTCCTCCATGCCTTCTCTTTTTAGAAGTGTCCTCACATTGACTGTATACTTCCTAAGGGAAGAGGTCTCATGGTTTGATAATTTCTTCTTCTTTTTTCCTCTATAGTTTCAGGAATTTGAGATAATTCCCACATTCCATTCAAGGCAGCTATTTATTGAATACATTCTCAATAAAGTGATTTTGATTATTGAAGGAATGAACACAATACATATTAAAAAGCTACATTTAAAAAAATAATAATAAACATGTTGTTAGGCGCAGTGGCTCACACCTGTAATCCCCGCACTTTCCTTGAGCCAAGGAGTTTGAGACTAGCCTGGGCAACATACCAAAACCCTGTTTCTACCAAAAAAAAAAAAAAAAAAAAATTAGCTGAGCACGGTGACGCACACCTGTGGTCCCAGCTACTCAGGAGGCTGAGGTGGGAGGATCCTTTGAGCACAGAAGGCCCAGGCTCCAGTGAGCCAAGATTGCACCACTGCACTTCAGCCTGGATGACAGAGCGAGACCTTGTCTAAAAAAAAAAAAAAAGTTAAAGTAGTAAATATTTAACAGAAAGTATCTATAATAATTTAAGTGGGCTATGCCTATGAATATTTGGCAAAGAAATCAAGTTCCAATTACATAAACTTTGAATGCTTAATTATGAAATCAATCATTCAAAGTGAAGCCACATAACAGCTTTTTTATGTGTCATTTACTTCAGTAATTCATTCCCTTAGAGAAAGTGTGGCGCTTTTTCTTGCCTAAGTTAGGACAATGCATTTCTACTATATCTTGGGACTTGATTATTACAGAGTCACATTTAACTTTGGAGTAATATTATACTTATTGAAAATTAAGAGATGTTTCCCGATTCCTCTGGAATGTTTGGCAATGTTCACTTTAAGAAAAGTCTAATGTTAAAAATTTGAATTATTTGGCTGTCTCTCTAAACTTCTGCCCAGTCAACCCAAGAAAATATTCAGAGTCAGTGTTTCTTATTTGTTCATGTGTTAAAGCTTCTAAAGTAGAGCTGACAATGGCGGGTTCTCTACAACCATTTAGGCAACTTGAGAAATTTAGGTATAGATAGCAAAATACGTACAAAAGGTTTTTTGAATAAATATAATTACTTATTGGGATACAACACTCCTTTTGGATCATGAAACTATGATATTTGGGTGAATACAGGTTTATTCATTATTATATTTTATTGATAACTTATTGAAAGAACCACATGTTTATATGTCCAAATATATACAGACCCTGCCATGTTTGAAATACTGTTTATCATCTGATGGTTTTAGGGTTTTAATATACCAACGTTTTGACCATTAAGTCAATTAAAATTCACCTATGCTATTTAAATACACATATTTAAATATGTGCACATATGTGTTTATATGTATGTGTGTGCATGTGTATATACATATACATATGCATGCATACATGCCCATGCATGCACACACACACCAACATACAAATTCTATTGGTCTTTCATCAAACTCAAAGGTACAGACATTAATTGAACTGTAACAGCTAGGATAATAGAGTCTGCTGTATATTTTGCCCTACTAAATCAACATTTAATCTGAAAGTTTGTGCCTACACCAAAGGTTGAAAGAATTCCTAAGAGTCTCAGAGAGGAATGTCTTCACCAGCTGCTGAATATAGCCCAGTTGGTGCGCCACCATTATTATGTGGGGAAACGTACTGTTTTTAATGGAAATGGTTTCTTTGAGAACTTGGAAAATCTTTCTTTTTCTCTTACTGAATAATAATTTCCTGAAGGGAGTCTAATATTTATATTCTATAAATACTTTAAAATAAAACCACAGCAATAAGACAAACCTAACATTAAACAGCAAATAGCTGGGCTTTCCACTAAAATCAAGTCAGCCCAAAATATTAAGAAAATGGCTAGCAAATGATGGTAGCTGTAGAATTCATGAAATCTAAGATATGATGAATATTTGGGAGCTCAGTGCCAACCTGCTAACTGAAGGCTATGCTTTGCCTAACCACATCTAGTACAGAATCAGGACTAGAAATGAAAGATAGATGCAAGTAGGCTTCACTGTATATGGATACACTGTGGAAACTATGATTAAGGTTTTCAACAAAAATTTCACCCACAGTGTGCTCAACATTTCACGTGATGCAGGAAAGGCAGGAATGAATAAGAAATCTAGTTCCTGAAGACATGATGTTCATCAGGTAATAAGTAAGTAAACAAGGAATCAAATGGTTAAAGATTGTAATGAGTGTTGTTAAGGCAACAAACAGGTGGATAAGGCAGAGAATAACTCTGGGAAGCTTCCTTAAATACATGTCAGGGAAGACCTTTTAAGGCTACTCCTTAGCCAAGGCCTGCAGAATAAGAAGGAGTCATAACGTAAACCCAGGAAGAGTATTTCAGGTAGAGCACCAGCAATGCAAACAGTATAAAGCCGTGGGAGAAGCTGGGCACAAGGAGTAACAAGAGAGGAACCAATGAGGCTGCAGTGTGGTGAGTGCTATAAAATGAGTTACAAAGGGTGGTTGGAGCCAGATCCTCCCATCCCTTGAGGGCCAAAGTAAAGAACCTAAGTACATGTAGCCTCTGCATTTCTAAGTAAATATTAGAAGGAAAGGAAAGAACACATTTTGCCTGATATAGTTACTTTAATTTGTGTTAATTTTATGGATCTTGGAACTGAACCAGCATCTTGTATTCCATGAAAATATGTTCTCTTATTAACTTTTATATTAGAGGAGAATGTTCTAACTAGCAACAAACTTGGGAATTTACATCCAGATTCCAATCTTTGAAGACGCTGTGCATCAATCTACATGTGTTTTGCTCTTGGGACTATCTCATTTCCCCTCTGTTCCTCCCATCTTTCTCTAGTAGTAATTTTAGTTTGCTTTGGGGTTTTAATTTTCATTCTGTGTATGTGTGTGTGGGGCAATAAGTGGGGAGAAGTAAAAAAGTTATCAAATACATAAAAGGTCATAAGAACAAAGAAAGAATAAAAGGCAAAAAGATTACAGTCTTGCATATACTCTTTCCTTGTATTTTTCTAAATTCTTACCATTAGCAATGCGTATTGAAACAGTCTAAATAATTTAGAGTAACAACACTGTGCTTTTTACTTCTAATTTAATATTTCTATTAGTATCTTAATATTATGACCTTTAATTCCTTAAATTAATTCAAAATCTATGGACTAATTTCAAATTTGATACTTCAAAAGTAGTAAAAATCATATGAACTTTCCTGTGACCAACTGACTAGCTACAGTTGATGCTGCTGTTGAAACTGTTACAAACTACTCATAGAACCAAAATAAAGAGGTATTTGTTTTTTTTTTTTTTTCCTAACTGCAAGTAGAAAAATCCATTGTGAAGTGAAAGCACTCTGCTATGAGTGTAAAATGTAAGGTACTGAATCAACATCCCCAGCTGTTGCTAAGAGAGGGAAAGCTTCCCCTTCTCCAAGTGGCCATGTTCCCAAGTGGAGGTGAAGAGAGGACAAGAGGGGGTGGATGGGGGTGATGAGACCCAGATTCTGTAGAGAGCCAGGACCTGTTGATGAGTTAGTGGGTGGTAATAACAGCGTTTTTCATGAGACAGATCCAACAGTGTTCATCCAACAGTGGGAATCATTATGTGCTGTGGTCTGGCTGAGAGAGGCATTCCTTTTTTTTTTTTTTTTTTTTTTTTTAAGGGAAGAAATAATTAGAAATCAACATAAACAGAAAATGTGATAGTTTAATGGTAATGAATCCGCATGAGTGAGTCCATAACTACTAACTTCACATTCTTGAAAGAAACAAACTTCAGTTTGTGCTAAAAACAAACTCCACTTTGTTATATTATGAATAAACTTGGATATTCGTGCTACATAGCATGCTAAAGTAGCATATCTGATGGCTGAGGCCTTAGCATAAGCAAACAGCAAGTGAGAGACTTTTGGTATTTCAACAGGCACTAGAAGATGTACAAATAGTGAGTATACCATTTTAAAAAAATCCAGCTTTATGTATCACATATAAAATTCTGAGCAAAGGAAATAAGTGCATTTTTTCCCCTAGATTTACAAAATTGCTAACAGAATTGAAGAGGAATATACATGCACCTTTGTAAGTATGATGTATCTTTATACTTACACGCATAGCTCCCTGCATTGCGACCTCATTCAGAAATGGATCCCACACACTTCCTAGAAGAGCACATGGACAGGGTGAAGAGGTACTGGCTCTGCACTCATCTAGAGTCTGATTTTGAACCCTAGTTCTCATGTTTTCTAGCTCAGTTACCAATATTTTTTTTCATCCAGTTATTCATTTAAAAATTAAATTATTTGACATCCACACAGTGTTCTAGTAGGTAAGCATACAAAGATGAATATAACCAATTATCTGTGTCAATGAATTTCCAGTCTGATTATATATTTAGACAAAAGTTGTTTAATTTCTTTGAGCCTAGGCTTCCTCATCTGTAACACCAGAATATCTGCTTGATATATATTTGAGAGGATTAAGTGAGATGCTGTGTAAAGTGCCTAGCACTCTCATAGACAATAATCAAAATCATAGGTATAAGACACTTTAACTCAAGAGGCACTAAACCCCATCCTATATTATCATCATCCATATTTGAAGCAGCTGGCAGTTTTATCCAATAATAACTCTTAGAAACCTCTAAGCAAGGAGGCTGAAAAGAGGGCACATTCTGAGGCTTCTAATACAGGAGCTGTGAGAAGCTTGGTTCTGAGAAGCTTGGGGAACCAGGAACTCACTAACAGTCATAGAGAGTGGCTACTTTTTAAGGACCATAGACACAGACTTTAACAGGAGTCACAAACAACTCGGGCAAGAAGACCTCTGAGGCACTAGCTGCTCACTGAAGACAAACACCTACTTAAACAGACTGAAAAAGGTAAGATATGGCATAGAAATGATATCAATATGGTACTAAGAAACCGAAGGTCTATATGGCATAGAGAAACCAAAGGTCTAAAGATTCTAAAACTTTACTGTGTGTAAAAATGGCCTGGATTACTTGTTTACAATGAAGAGGTACAGACGCCACTCCCAAATATTTTGATTTGGAAGTGAATCCAGTGGATTTGGGTAAGTGCATTGATAAGAAGCATCCCAGGTGAATCTGATGAAGGTGATATAAATACCGCACTTTCAGTATTACATTATCATTATCTTCACAAATAATTGTTTATTCAATGATTACTGGAAGCAGTCTTCTAGGTACTGATCATACTGAGAGACAAAACAGTCTCTGACTCAAGAAGCCTACAATACAATTAATAAAATAATACTTTTATATTCTAAAAACCATAAATGTATAGACTAGAAATTTATTGCAACAAATTAAAAGGCAGTAGCAATTACTGATAATTGAGATATTTAAAGACTACAGAGAGCAATTAGAAATGGTTATGGGACTTGAAGAAAAAGAAAAACTGAGACAAATGGAAAGAGGGAAAATGTTATGAACAAAATGCTTTATGTAGGAATACATACACAATATCTGAGAGGATGGTGAATTTACCTACGGAATTTAAAGGGCTCTTGAAGCTCTTCCTTCTGCCTTAAATTTGCAGATGAGAATATTAAGATCCATATAGTCAGCTTCCAGTCAATAGAATCATAAACTTTGGTAACTTTAGAGGTATCTAGTTCAAAGTACTTCCCTGCAACAGTCCACTTGATTATGTCTAGTGAAACAAATATCATGATACTTTGGGAAAGCCCATACAAATTTCTTATAATGATATTTATTTATTTATTGAGACGGAGTCTCTCTGTGTTACCCAGGCTGGAGTGCAGTGACACCAACTCCGCTCACTGCAACCTCTGCCTCCTGGGTTCAAGCGATTCTCCTGCCTCAGCCTCCCAAGTATCTGGGACTACAGGTTCACACCAACATGCCTGTCTGATTTTTATATTTTTAGGAAAGACGGGGTTTCACCATTTGGCCAGTCTGGTCTTGAACTCCTGACCTCAAGTGATCCGCCCGCCTCATCCTCCCAAAATGCTGGATTACAGGCATGAGTCACCGTGCCCAGCCTGTAACAACATTTATTAATAAACATCCCATCACATCAAAACTCAACTATTTCTCTGAGAAAGTTCTACTACCATAGAGAACACCCAGCAAGTTTTCTGCTTTTTCCTGAAGACAGTTTGTGAAACAATGCTTGATGCTCTTGCTTCGTATCTCCTTCTCCCCACAATAAGCTCATTCATGGGTATTCAAATGGGACAGGACGTTAAAGATCTGCCAGTTCACTTTGTCATCTAGTAAGAATCTCATCTATAATAAAGATTTCCTCTAATCTACATGCATTTCTTGTCAAATCCAAAGGAATTATACTAATAATAGGAAATTCAGGGTAGATATAAGAGAGCTGTGGTAGTGCGGGAAAAGTCATAGAACTGTGAAAAAACAAAACAACTATCCCCCTACAAGAAATTTGAGGCTAAGTTTTGCAACTTCCTAGCCTTATGATACCATATAAATCACTTACCACCTTTGAGCTTTAATTGTGAAATGAGTATGACAAAACCTGTTCTGCCCATTCCAAAAGGCTGTTGAGAAAAAAATCAAATAAGATGATGAGAAAGTGTCCATATGCTGTACAAAATCATATTAATATAAGTTATTGCTAATAATGGGCAAAATGATACTTTTCCAGTTCAGGGTCAGATTTGAACTTTCCTCCTTCCCAGGAATAGAATATGTTTGATGAGAAAACGGATAACTGTGTTTGATGAGAGTATGGTATGTGTAATTGGTTTGTTTTTAAAAATTTTGCCTTGTCATGAGTCATCTTAGTTTAGGGCAACAGGTTATTGTAACTTTTTAAAGTTTGGCATATCTTGGTGTAAGGAAATAAAGAGACTGTGAAGCAACTCTTCAGTCAATGAACAGATAATTCTCTCCAAAAAGGCCATTATTAAACACATAAGAAATCAGATTGGCAGAGGATCCATAGAGCCTTTCTCTGGAATGTCAACCCTTGGAACCATCTGCTGTGTAGCATTTGGTATTACAGAATGGCCACAGGCGTTATTTCTACACTTGGCTCCACTGCAAAGTGACTTCAGTGAAGTCACTTACTTCTCTGGTCTCTCTTTATCTTCTTCAGTAACACGAGTGGTTTATGCTGCATATAGAATTCACAAAAATCTTCCTAGCTATTACAACTCTTGTACACTTAATTGACATGTTCATTTATTTATTTATTTATTTTGAGGTAGGGTCTCAGTTTGTTGCTTAGGCTGGAGTGCAAAGGCATGATCACTGCTTACTCCAGCCTTGAACTCCAGAGTTCAAGTGATACTCTCATTTCAGCCCCACAGTAGCTGAGACTACAGGTGTGAGCCACCATGCCTGGCTAATTTTGGTATTTTTTGTACAGATAGTGTTTAGCCATGTTGCCCAAGCTGGTCTTGAACTCCTGGGCTCAGGAGATTTGCCCTTCTTGGCCTCCCAAAATGCTGGGATTACCTGTGAGAGCCACGACATCTAGTCAACGTGTGCTTTTCTGTTGCAGCAAATGGCTGCATGAAGATGCTACAATCAGAAATTTGGGAGCCCTCCTCATCCTCATCTCCAATCACCTTTCTTACAGATTCTACCTTTCTGATTAATAGAGTTCACATCTTCCCATTTCCTACTACTACTACTGCTACCATTACCAATCAGAGGGATCTTTTAAGAACAATAGTGGTGATTTTTTTTTTTTTTTTAATGGAGTCTCACTCTGTCGCCAGGCTGGAGTGCAATGGCACGATCTTGGCTCACTGCAACCTCTGCCTGCCGGGTTCAAGCAATTCTCCTGCCTTAGCCTACTGAGTACCTGGGACTACAGGCATGCGCCACCATGCCTGGCTAATTTTTTGTATTTTTAGTAGAGATGGGGTTTCACCATGTTGTCTAAGATAGTCTTGATCTCTTGACCTCGTAATCCACCTGCCTCGGCCTCCCAGAGTGCTGGGATTACAGGAGTGAGCCACCGTGCCCAGCCAAAAGTTGTGATCTTATTGGGCCTCTGATTTAAAAACAGTTTAAGAGCTTGACCTGGCACTTCCTAAGTAACCACTCTGTCAAGTAGTCTGGTTTATTTTCTCACACCCTTATGTTTTGTCTAATGAGGTATTATTAGTTCCATCTCAGTTGCAAAGGTAACTATTTCTCATTTAAACCTCCTCTGGCATTCTCTTTTACAGGCTTAATGCAAAGCAGAGTGTATTGGGGAAAGCTATTCATTAGGTCAGAAGATCTAGATGTACATTTTAGGTTTACCATCTCTGGCTATGTCATTTTGACCTGTTCCTTAGTTGTTTTCAGCCTCAATTTCTTTACTTATAAAATGAAATAATATCTCATGAAATTGTTGTGAAGGTTGCATAAGATAAACATGTGGAAGTAGCTGGTAGTGTCCTTTCTTTACTCAAAGACCTTTACAAGTCAGTGATCACATACAGAAAAGAATTGAATCAAATTATTTTCAAGACTGAATTTTGGTAACTGATATATTTAAAGCTATCAACTGAGGTTAGGAAAGGTCATAACAAAGTTATATAAGAATCCAAATAACTTGTTGACATGTGTTTGCCAAACTGATGCTTTAAGTAGATTGACTTGTATGTTTTACGTGGTGGTCATGGGGTTACCATAAAAGGTTTGAAAATGCTTCAGAGAGATGGACAAAAAATGCACTATTTTTAAACATACAATATGTTAGTGTTTGGTAAAAGTAATTCCAGTTAATGAACTAGTGTGAAAGTTCAGCTATAGAATTAGTCAATGTGCCGAAAACGGAAATTCACTCAGCCAAGCTATGCCACTCCATTACAAGGCTTACTTAAAAATGCTAACTACATTTAAAGTGGACAATAGCATACTTCCTATGATTGTCACAAACGGCATGCTAAGTAATGACTCCTATTCATTGCTCATAAATTTTAAGACAAGAAAATACCAGAAGGCCTAATAAATTCCCATGTTTTCAGTTAATCTTCCTTCCACCTTCCTGCTTCATCCCCATATGCTGTTTTGTTCAGCTTTGTCTCTATTTCCCAGAGAAAAATCTGGGTAGGCATTAGGTTTATTGTAAACTAATTAATTTCCAATGCTATTAAACAAATAAAAAAGGAGGTACTATATGGCTTAGAAATGATATCTAAAGTGCTCGAGTTCATCTTTAGCCAAATATTGTTTTTTAATTCTGAATTAATATTTTCTTTCCTTAACCACTGTGAAATACTACAAGGGCAAGTTCCAGGTGTGTTTTGCTCATTTTCATAATTTTGGCACATAATAACTGTTTAATAAATAAATAAATGTATGATATTGTAGTTAGTGTTAAGTTCAATTTTGATTTTTCCGTATTTTTCCCCTAACAAGATTCCTTTTTTGGCTTGTTAGCTTTTTAAAAATATGGTCTAAAACATCCATGAACATGCAAAAAGAACCTTAAACTTTTGAATTCTAGCCCTAACTCAGCATTCTAGACATTTGGATGGACAACTCTGTAAGGTTAGAGCATGCTACAAAAATGAAAAGGGGAAGCTCATTGATCTTACTGTTGGAGGGATGGCCTTTAAGATCAGTTTTCTGTTTTCAGATAAACGAAAGATTATGAATTCATTTATACAGTAGATTCAATCAAATCACAGACTAAATGATTTGTCTAAATTATATAGCAGTATATAAACTAAAATCAATGTCCCTGCCTCCTAAGGTGGGATTTTTCTCACTAGAGTCAAATCAAGAACATCTAGACTCTAAGAAGGTAATTAGAAAGGTAATTAGAAAGACACGATTATCTTCCAATTAAATTTATAAAGTTTCTATTTCATATTCCATAGATCCATTTTGATTATTTTCCTTGCTCATTTATAGTAAATACAGTATTTAAATAGGATTCATTTGGAAACTTAGCAGTGAATGACCGCCATTATGTTTGAAGCAAAACAAAAAGGAGTAAAATTCCATTGCATATGTTTTAACATCATTTACATTGAACTTTTACTAAAATGGTTTTTCACAAAAAAATCTTAAAATTTAAAAAATCCTATGTCTGCAGTGAGGAAAAAAAAATCTAGATATTAAGAAGAAATCTCATATTGTGACTTATCAACAAAGAAATGAAATTAAGATTAATGGGTTCTTAAATTTTAATGTAGGCCTTAAATCATCAAGGGAAGGAGGAAACATTAGTTAGTCTAAATGACATATGCCTTTCCTAGTCAAGTATCACAGGAATCATTAATGCTGTAGCATTAATTTGAAATTCAGTCAGTGAAGTTTCTGAGGTTTTAAATTGCTTAGCTGTGTAATCCCCTAGTATATAATAAACACTTGAAAATGCTGTGCAAACAGGAAAGCACAGAAAGGGAACACTGGTTTGCTTTCACCTCTTGAGGTCTAGGGTACTACCCTGTTTTAATAAATAATATTCAATATAAGGCTTAGAGCTCAGCAGTTATCCCTTTTAGTAGTTTTTGAATAATAATAATGTGGATATCAGAGTTTATATCAGATCAGATCTCAGAGATGTTACTTCATTTTGGTGAGAATTTGGAGAACTAGCCAAGAATTGCATTTGAACTGGCATGATGATAAGATTTGTAAATGCCTCCACTTTTTTTTAAACCATTAAAGCTCCAGTAGTCAGTTTTTACTATTTTTCAATTTAAATGAACTCATTTCCCTTATATCCTGTGCACATTTAAAAAACTCGTCTGTATAGTGATAACTTATAATATTTTGCAGTTCGATTACATACAGTTCATACTAACTCCTCTCTTGATTCTTTTTCTTTTAGCATTTTCTCCATTATACAGTATCAGAATCTTTGCATCAGATAGCATCAGACCTGCTGTTGCAAACACTACTGAGATCTATCATTTAGGAACAGTTACTTAAACTTTGTTTAATCTCTAATGGAAAGGATTTCTATAAACATTTACACCAGAACAGTTTGTCAGAATGAATCCTGCAAAATTGCTGGCATACTCCCAGGATCAGGGGGCTGGTGTTGGGGGAGAGGGGAGATTCCTGGTTATATAATTTTAAGCAACCCTAGAATTTCAGGAGTCTTCCTGCTAGAATATGAAGGGTTTGTATTAACAGAAAGGTATTTCAGTGCCCAGAGCAATTCAATTAAAGTATTTGAACAGCCACTTTAGTTTATTGCTCTTGTAAAAATGACTCTCCATTTGCTTCAGGTTTAAAGTAAAGGGATTATTTAGGTTTCAGAGACCCAGTAAATAAATTGTCTATGAGGAAAGAAATTTGTACAAGAAGTGTGAAGAAACACACCAAATTTATTCTGTGCAATGGTTCTTAAGGTGCTTAATACGTAGAAATAACTTGATCTTCCCATGAGTTGCTAAGAAGTCAGCATGAAAGAGTTAGTTGGGGGGAAAACTGAAATCTGCCAAGATAAATGCAGCACTGTTTATAAATTAACTTGGCTGTCTGTGTCTTTATTTTTTCTTTGGAAGATTATAAAATTAAGACTGTTCAACTCATCTTAGTAGGGGTTTAGAATTTGGGGAGTGGATGAGGAAGTGAATTTGAGCTAGGAAGGGTGACAAAAATATCCTGCACTGGGAAATCTTGGCAATTTTCATTTGAATGTGTTCTTATCTGATGACCTACAGCACTTCAGCCCAACAGTTTGTGAATTAAGTAGTATGGGTAAAAACTATTACATAACGTTTTCTTGGATTGTAGGCTCTCCTTAGAGTATATACTAAGTTCAGAGGCAAACGGTTTAAAATGAATTCCTGGAATGTCAATGGGATGCCCACATGGATACTGAAGATGGTAGTGATAGCATGAAATGGTTTGGAGCTTCTCTTGCTGCAACTCTCCCTTATTCTGTTAGAAAGTAAACTTTGGGGTATGGTCACATAATGCCCACAAGTTTAAAAACACAGGCTGGGTATGATAGCAAATGTTATTGATTGTACTAGGGCCAAGTATGCATCTATGTGATACTGCAAGCCTAATTGGCCTCCAAGGAAATCCCACTGATCTATGTTAAAAGCTTGCATCTACATCAAGCTCTGGACAGAACTGGAAGGTTGGCTGGATGTCTTAGAAATGTGCTATATGAAAGAGAGACTGGCCTTTAAAAATTACATTCAGTCTTTGTGGAGGGGGCTGAGAGTTACCATCTTGAGGATGGCATGAAATGAGAGTGTGTGAATTAAAGTCAGAGGGGCTAAGGTTACCATGTTTGGACCTTGTTCCTTGTTAACAAACAAGTAATGAGGGTCCTTTTGGACTCCAAATGAAAAAAAAAACTCATCATAAATTGAAAAAAAACCTAAATTCTATAAGAAACAAATATGTAGCTTCTCAGTATGTCCTCAGTTTCTGGCCAAGCAGCATTTGTCTGTACCATTTGTATTTTATGGCAGAAACTACATGACCAGTGGTACAAGTAAACACAGCAAAAAAATTTTGCTAAGTTTTTAAAAAATTAGAATTCTTCTATTCTTTGGTTATCTTATTGTCAATCTAAGACTAAAGAAAATCAAATACATTGTTCCACAATATTGGCCATAGTGACAATCAGGTAATTATAACAATTAGATGTGTGCAGTGCACAAGGACAGGGTTTATTTGCCTACCAAATGATACCCGGAGATTTCTAGTTGCCAGAAAAAGCTGGCCAGAAAAAGAGTTTGACTTCCTGTCTGTAGATTTAACATAAGCAATATCACTCATCCATATATTTAAACAGAGAACTGGTAGTCTAACCTCAAAAGAATATTGAAATATACTGAAGTCATTCTGAACCATAAAGGAATTTGAAATTTACCACTGTAAGGACAGTGTCTTTGTTCAGTTAAAGATCCATCACATGAAGTGATGGAGTATGTTTTCTGGGTATCCAAGCCAATGGTTTCAAAGGCAAACTTTTACTTTGGCTATTGAGCAAGAATACTTTTGTGCTACTTGAGTATTTTCCTAGGGAAAGGTTTAACAATCTTTTAATTTCTCAAATATTGAAAGCTTGGAATTATAGCACCACTTACTTGTTGATCATTTCTACTTAGATACTTACATCAGCATGTTTCTAAAGTGAATTGTTTTCAGTACAAGAAATCATAAGTTTGTTCTAGCTCCAGATATTTTAGAATTGCTTGCCTGATATAATGTATTACCATTTTCTTGTTGCCAAACGTTACTTCAATAATATAATATTTAAGTTGACCTAAGGATGTTTACAAGAATTCCTTCCCTTCCATTTCCATGCTAGTCAGACACCTTCTTTTATGAACTTAGATTAAATTCTTTTGAGTTCTTTATCTACTCAGGAAGGGAGGAGGAGAACTTGCAGTGATGAATCAGGAGTTCTCTTTGTGGGCATGTACATTCACACAGGCAAACATAAACACAGGTTTATGAGGATAGTGACATAAACTGCACATACTGATGACGTATTTCCATCTCTTGCATGCTTAGGGTAAATAACCTATTGAGAAAAAAATTAGTGAAAAAGCATTGTTTTCTGGTATATTTCCTACTCTCTGGAACTCATGATTGCTCTCCATCCTTAGGGACAAGTAACTAGGTCTGACGTTGGAGCAATGGCTAAAGCTTGCTGTGATGACCTTCCTCCCAAGGAGCCTGGCTTTCTTCAGTCTAATTACTTTTGGCAATTGCGGTTATTGGGATTTGGCCTAGTGACTCATTGGAACCCATATTATCCCAAAGAGCCACCTTAACTAGCAGGATTAAGTCTGTCAGGAAGCCCAGACTTCCACCCCACTTTTACATGGAGCTTTCCCCAGTTTATGGTAAGATTTGAAAATCCTTCACGGACTAAAAAAGACTCATAAACAAGATTTAATGGAGATAACTACTCAAAGAAGAGCACATTAGGAGTGAAGTAGAAATGATAAGTTCGTGAATAAATGACCTACTGCAAAACGGAACCGATTAAGGTAGAGTTAAAACTATTCTATTTATAGTCGTTTTACTGATCACCAGTAGTCAATCTAAAGTGAGTCAGGAACTGTAGAAACTATAAAAGAAAAGGACGTTTATTTATCGTTAGGCATTTCCTAACCATTAAATTTTCCCTAAAAACAAGGAGGACTCTAGGGCACATTAGCAGTCATCTGGTAAGACATAAAAACAGTTGTTTATTATTAAGTAGCTTTGAACAAAAAGTTGAGTATGGCTGATAACCATTTTCTACAACTGTCCTATTTATACCCCTCCACACAGTATAGCTTAGCAGCAAGCACACTCCCCCATGGTTTGTACCTCTCCTAGTAGCTGTGCTTTTATTTTATGAAGCCAGCATCTGTTATATTCACTAGTGTGTCCTACTGTGTGCATTTTGCTGTGTTCTTTTGACTGAGATAATTCTCTATCAGACAGTCTTGTCTGTACCAATCAGGGCTACAAGTTTAATAACACTCTTGATCAACAATACAGATCAATAGAGTATTGATCAATAATCTCAGAACACTTTATATTTTACACTACTATTTGTTCAAATGACATCTATCTCATTTGTAATCACACTCCACATATGCCTATTTTGTCCATCTAGCCTTCCTGAAATTGGCATGGTTTTCAATGGTTGCTTAGCTGCAATAGTGATTCCTGAATTAAGGCTCTTACAATATTCCTCCGTCTTGGCTGCACATTAGAATCACCAGAACTACTTTAATAAATACAGATATTCAGGTCCGATCCCCAAAGATTGTTTCATTTGTTCGAGGGTGGAGTCTGGGCATTAGTATCTTTTTAAAGATCCCCAGGAGATTCTAATGTGAACTCAGGGCTGAAAATCATTGTACAAAGACCCATAAAGCAAGAATTCAGAGTGGAGGTTACTGTTAATGCTCATGGTAAAAGTAATATAAATAACAGACTTTATGAAGTGCCATAAAGATAACTTTTTCTGGATAACAATAACCAGCCAGTAAAATATCTTTTGTGGTTGTAAATTACATAGAAGGATTCTGATTTTTAACTGCAAAATTATAGACTTTTCCCACATCCTCATGCCTACATTAATCTTTTCTTGGTTACGCACACCATAGATGGAAATAATAATCATAGAGTCTTTCATATAAACTGCAATCCCATTGTTTTTAATGAAAAAAAAATCAGCAAATTTTTATGTTTAAAAGCCATCAATAAGACAAGTTTAAAGAAAGAGGACAAAGGGTAAAGGAAAGAAAGCGAGGTAGAGGAGGGTACTTTAATATCAGAAGCAACCTTTATAGTAAATGTTTGAAAAAAGACTTATGGTTTGTTAAATGATGATAAAGAGAGAAAGAGGAAAGAAGAGAGTAAGAGAAAGAAAAAGTGAGGTGGAATTTGGAAAATGCACCATGAATGCCTCAAGTACCAACCCTAATAGTTAAGGTGGAGTGAAGAATCAAAGAAGGACCTTGGCTTTGGAGTCAAGCCTAGATTGGGATCTGAGGGCCACCTCACTTCCTTGAGTGATCAACAAAAGTGGGACTATTGGCACATTCCTTACAGGTGGATATGAAGATCAAATAAGATAATTTTTGCAAAAGCATCAAGCAAAGGGTCTGGCACTTACTGGTGATTACAACATGGGAGCTATTGAGTAATAACTATTATCATAATATTCACTTTAGTAAGTATACATGCATATTAAGATAAGATGTATATAAATATAACAGTGGCTCTGAGAGCTAAAAAGCTGTTGTTTGCCATGTAACATTTACGCATATTTTGGCATATTATTTATTCTTGGCAAAATGTGATTGATATTTCCCTGGTGTATATGACAGTCTTTGTTGAGATGACAGTGTTCTTACCTTTGATTTCTCTTTGTAGAACAAGGGAACAAAACAATGAGAAAGGACTGCCCTTTTTCTTACCAACTTATTGACCATATGTTAAGAAAACAGTGTTCTAAAATAAGCAGCTCACAAATTCTGTTATTTTATATTGTGTGGTAGTGGTTTGTATTATGTGGTTATAAAATGGGGGCTGCTTTACCACTTACTCTCAGGAATGTGCTTTGTATTGGGGTATAATTATAAATATGCTTACCAGCTAGTTTTCTAAGGACAATTTTTGGGAGTGAATATAGCACATTGCATTACTGTGTGTTCATTTTAGAAAGGTGTTTTAAGGTAACTAGATCTAATCCTATGTCCATGCCAAGTGCTCAGAAGAGGACTAGTAGAATAAACTGCTTCTGATACAGAAGCCCTAAAAATAGGAGGAAAAGGGGGGAGAGCTTAGAGGGCTGACTGTTACTGAGGCTAGACAATCACTCAGTGGGAATGTTGTAGAAGTGATCCCACACTGTGTAGATGGACTGGATTCTTTCAAGTTTTATCCCTTCCAGAGATTCTCTTATACTAAGAGAGCACACTTTGTAGAGAAATCTTAAAAGTAGAACGCTACTGTGATGAACAGATACTGGACCCAAATTCAATGGTTCAAAATTTTACTTTTATACCTTATGTAAACTTGCCTTTCATTATCATAGTTTTCCAGGTCTCCTTGTGATATGTGGCAAAGTTCCACAGGTAAGAAGACTTCTAAGTACAATTTTCAGCTGCAAGATTTGGCAACAAAAACTACAGCTCATGATACCAGTGACCATCCTCTTATGTAACACAGAGAATATTATAAAAAAAAAATTAAAAACCACAGTTGAAAATGATATATTAAACTACTTAAAATAAACAAGGTACCTTAATGTAATTAATCTTATTTTGACATTACCAAGAAGAGTGAGTCTCAATGTCAGCACAGCACATATTTTTTACACCCCCATATCAGTAGGAGATCACACACTTTTGATAATAATAAACATCATTTTTATGTGAGAGACTCTAAAGTACTTGTGTTCAGCCCTAATACTCTAATCCCAGGTGTTTTGAGTTTTCAGTTCCTAAACGTCCTACTGGCTCCTCAGAAAAGAAACAGATTTCCAACAAGACCTGCTTCTCCTATTTTTCTTTTTGTTGATTGTCATCATTTTTCCATTCACCCAGGCCTGAGTCCTTACACTCCAAAGTTTATTGCCAAATATGAGCCTACATCTCTTTCCCTTTCATATCCAATTAATTGCCAAGAACTACTGATTTGGTTAAAAGAAATTATCTGCTATATATACTCTCCTGTGCAATCATTCACTGTTGTAGCATAGGGCCTTATTTTCTTAAACCTGGACTATTGTAATCATCTCTTCCTCATCATTACAGGCCACCTCTGAAAGCCTGCCGCGCTAGGGAAGCTCTGAAGTGACCCTTGAGTCAGTATTCCGAACCAGCTCCCTAACCCTGAGCCTAAGGACAAGATGGACCTGCTATAGACTGAGTATGATGATTGTTGCTGTAACTATGGTTTTCAGACAACAAAAAATGTGAATGATGAGGTATATCATAATTAATTCATTATCCACATTGATCACTTACTCATTAACCTTTATGTGATGAATTTACTTATACTAAATGAATGTTTATTTTTGTTTGTACTCAATCTTTATCTGTTAAATTTAGTTGATTAAGATAAGCTATTATTTAACTCCCTAGTTGTGACTTATATTCTCTTACCAAAAGATTAAATGTTGCGAAGACCATAGGGATCACTAGATCTAAGTTTTTGATTCACCTCCTCATTTCGCAGATGAAAAGCTTCAGCTTGGTACAGTAAAAGGACTTTCTTGGGTTATTCAGGCATCAGCAGTAATGCTGGATCTAGAACCCAGGTCTTCAACTTCTCAGTCTACCTTTTCTCAACATACACTAAGGAGCCTTCCTTCTCAGATTCTACCACAAACTTATGATACTTGCAATTAATTAAATTCTAAAGGTCAGATGAAACATTAATAAGGCAGTGTTTTGAAGAGTAGATTAGATGTTTGCATAAAACATAAGGACAGTTAAAAGCCATTAAATATTTATTTAATTGGACAATCATATTCTTTAGTACCAATGAATTTTCTCTAAAAAAATTCAAGAAAAATTTTAGCTACAGCAGATAGCACCTAGGTCCCTTGCTGAGATGACAAATGAAGCAGAAATGCTTTTGTCGGAGGCACCTGCAACCCTGTTTTTTAAAAATAAAATTTAAAAATTATTCCAAGAGTTCAAATGTGAAAAGAATTCAGGTATTTTGCTCAAAAGATCTATGTTATTGAAACTTTAGAGCAGAAAATGGGATTCTTAGCAATCGATGACATTTAGATATTTAGCATTCCCAGCACCCCCACAGTCTTTGAGAATGGAACACCCCCATTCTTTTCAGTATTGCTGGATGACTACTTTAATCAGAATGTCAGTAATATTCCTAAATGGAAAGATCTGATGGGCAGAATTGGAGAAAGAGAAAAGATGGCTAACACCTTTACATACGTATATGGTATACTTCATGTGTTTAGTTATAGTTGCAAAGCATTTCAAATTTACTAGGTTGTCAAACAGATATCAAATTTTAAGATAATTCAACCATGTGAAACCCTGAGAAAAATCTCTAATTAAGAAAGCAATCTACATTTTCCCTTAAAATCAAAGGCGAAGCAAAAACAAACAAACAAACAAACAAACAAAAAAACTATGCAATTTATGATGCAACATTTTTTCAAATTATTATTCTTAAAAAAAAAAATGCCAGCACAGAATGCACGGTTAGAAGAAATAGTCCTAACCAAGTTAAACACATAATTTCAACACACTGTCTTGCACGATCCTTACCGTGCTCTTAAAACTGAATAATGTTTTCCTAATGGTTACCAAAGTTTTTTCTTACATTTCATGAAACACAATATCCACTCTGATGGCATTTCAAGAATTCACTACTTGGAAAAGAATTTTTTGGGGTGGGGATGGGATATGTGAATGAATAGTGAAGAAGTAGGAAGAGAGAGATCAAGACATGTCTAAAATGAAACATTTGGATGGAGACAAAGGGGAAAAGACGATTTGGTAAATCAGTATATCGAGAACAGTTTTATTTTTTGATAGCTCATTCTTATAGTTGCGGAGGTGTTTTTTGGTCTTAACTCTACATAGGGCTCTGACAACTCTACATAGTACTCTGCCAACATTGCATAGGATTCAAAAGAATTATCACAACTAAAAAAAGATTAACCATTTAACTAGAAAATATTTTAGACATTTAGTAGCAATCTGGAGATCTCTGTCCAGATTCAAATCAGCTAAAATAATCCAATGTCTAATAAATTCATTTTGCAGCAAGGGTTTCCCCAAATAACTTGAAAATAAAATTTTACTACACGTTGTAATTTCCATTCATTGTTTTCTGGGGACCTAATTTGTACAATATTAAATGCCAGGGAATTATTTAATGGAGAAATGACTTAGTAAAGCTTATCTACTTACAAGTTCAAATACTCTTCATATTTCATGTTTAAAGGAATATTGAAATAACATTAAATCAGTTTCATACTCATTCTTATATTCTCATTACTTGAATAACTTGGGGCTAAAAAGACAATGTTTTAAAATAATCATTTCTAACATTCTTGTTAAAATACTTCTATTCAGGTAATAAACGGAGAATTAAAATAGCATCACCATGGGATATTTTGAGAAACAGCCCTCACAATGTAATGATGATTATATTTGAATTCACAAAGACGTTTTTCCTTGCATTTAGATGTTGCCACTACTGCACATGAGTTTGCGTTTGTCTTGATTTATACAGCTATTACATGATGTATCAAAGAATACACTTCAGCAAATTCTACTCATATCTCTATCTTTAAAACACTGTTACTCTAAAAAATAAGGTAGACTGATGACAAATGTAGACAAGTGTGAAAACTACATTGTAGTCAATATCCAAACCAAACTTTCATTTGAAATTAATATTACAAAATGTTTAGTAGAATTAAAGGTTTTTTCTGTTTTATCAGTTAACTTGTTATTATCCAGGATTCACAACATAATCACAAAGAGTGTGTCATAATTTCAAAGACTGGCTCAACATCTGAAACAATGTCATGGGCAATGACCAGTACATTCCAATAGTCTGTTTTTATTTTATTACCATGAAAATTATTTCCTTTGTGTTCTTTCTTTCTTTCTTTCTTCAGACTTCTTTACGAAAGACTTGTGAAGTTTTACAGATTGTGCAATGAATGCTTTTAAATTATTATGCATATAACGGCTTTTCAAAACTTGCATTTATCTAGAGTCAGAACAATTAAAACCCAGCTACTAGATGGCATCAAATAAAAAGGATGCTAAATGCCATCTAATGTTTCTAACAATAACCTTCTGGCATAATATAATCCTACAGCATCTTCCAGATGATCAAATAATATATACTATTTAGGAAGCTTTACTATTAGGTATTTAATTATTTGACATTGATCATCATTGTATAATAAATAATAATATCAGTTCAAAAATTTCCACTCAAGGAGAGCAGTTTATTTTCTAAACCTATTGAATAAATCATGGCCTTGAGACCATCTAATTTATTTCTTAATAAACCTAACATCTTCTCTGTGGCCAGAATATAGAATACATGTGTACATAACTGTGAGATTCATGGCAGGAGACAAGTTCCACTTGCTAGATATATGACATTATGTAGGTTACTGAGCTTCTAGTTCTCAGGCCTTTTCTTTGTAAGAAGGGAAGATTAATCGTACCTGCCTCTACACTTCAGTGTCTTTTTCAGGGCCCAAATAACTAATCCAAGGGAAAATGTGAGGCCTCACTAAGATATTGCGGCTATCATTGTGGCAAAAACAAGTGCTTCTTAATGTTATTAGCACACAATCTGGAATTCAAAGGTTGAGTCCTTTTTAAGATCTATATACCAATTCAAATAGACAAAAATTTATTGTGTATTTATTCACCCATAACTAAATAGACATTTTAAAGTACAAGAGTCTTGTTTAAAACACTGTTTCTTTTATGAGAAGAAACAATAGTTTGTAATAACTAGGATCAGCATTTATATCAAAGTAGAGACAAATGGGATTACAGTTGTTTTAGGGAAACAGGAGAATACTGATACGGCTTTATTTGCTATTTCCGAGGATAATGCATGGTTCTTTGGACATGACAATATTCAACACTTCAAATGAATGTTCTTGTTTACAAAAAACTTTCCTACTAAAACAATCAAGAGAGATCACTAAAATTTTTTTAAAGCAGTTTTTAACACCTTAATTTTCTATCTGTCATATCTTTACTGAGGATTTTAAGCTTAGGAAATTGAAACTATTTAACTACAGGCCAAAAGATTCCTTAAATATTCACTTAATTGTCTCTTGAAGAAACAGTTAGGATAGCCAGCCTCTTTTGAAAACACGTTTGACCACATGTTTTCTTTTTAAAAATGTTTCCTAGTCCTTACCTGAGAAACAGGAACTGTGAATTGAGTCTTTTTATTCGTTTATTTTTTCCCCAGAGATTTCAAAACAAACGATATATCTGAGTTTGTGCATATGCAGTTTGACCTTGAGTTTCTGGGCATTTAAAGAGGACGTTTCTACCCTCCACTCCTTCCTCATTTAAGTCATACTGCACCTGCCGAGAGTCTAGTCTGTCTCCTCCAAGGACGCAAGGGGTCGCCCCTCTACCAGGATTGCACCAGCAAACCAAGCCGCAAACGCAGACTCAAGTGCGAAGGAGCAAGAGCATCGCTGCGGGAGCTGTCTGCCAGTCCCACTCCCAAAGAATAACCGGAATTGCAACCCAGTTCCACCCATTCCCTCTTTCATTCCCGCAACACAGACAGAGTTCGCCTTTGACTTGGCCTTGAGATGATTAAGGCAGGTCGAAAAGCTGTTTTTCTCCTCTCGGCCCAACTTAGAGGTGCATTATCCCACAGCTCCCTGAGACAGCGCCCCGGGAAAGCTTCCTGCGCCGTGGTCCTCGCTGGGGGAGGTGGGCACAAATGGACTACAAGCTTTCTTTCCTGTTTCTTCCTTCGGAATCAGGGGCCCCAAAACTGCAAAGCGAGACGCCTCTGACACTCAGTACCCTGTTTCTCCTTGGCAAGTGTGTGGCTCCCAGTCCCGGGGGTCCTCGGTGGGGCTAAAGGAGGGAGCGTGCTCTGGGACGCCCAATGGGCACGGGCTGGAAGAGCGGATGGAAAGCAGAGTGGGCTGCGTTTCAGCTCGGGCTCTCTATGCCCACTGACCCCGAGACTCAATTCCCCAGGTCAGACCCTGGGAGGAGAGGAGGCGGGGACCGCCAGGCGCGTGGACACCGCTGAGCCCCAGGCAGCCCCTTCCGCGTCCGGGCCGGAATGAAAGAGTGGGTGGGGAGTTACCAGAGTACACACCATTTGGAGGCCAAGAATAATAAATCGGATGCCCTGACATATTTAGTTTGGGTTCTCCTGCCCCCTGCTAGGCGATCCTAAAGGCGGTGAGGCCCGGCCAGGGCCCCTGTCGCTCTGGCCCTGCCACCTTTTTTAAAGGCAATTTTCAGGTGAATCAAACCTTGTCTGGCTGAGGCCAGCAATACAAAGGGAGCTTTCAGGGGACCCTCATGCCCACGGGCAGGGCAGGGACAAACAGCGGCCGAGAACCGATTACTAAATTTCCATCTCACACAAGCCCGTGTTGTGTCCTCCGCGCTGCCCCGACGCCTGCCCAGAAAGACTTCCCGGGCGGGACGCTGGGAGAGGGATCCCCTTGGGGAACCAGGTAGGGCCGCTGGGCATGGGCTGCACGCTGCGGAGGTGCGAGGGGCCAGAGCAGCAGCATCGCTTCCTGCCCCTCGCGAGCTCCAGGAGAGGTTTCCTCCTCCCTCTCCCCACCAGCGCCCCCAGCCATAGAGCCCGGGTCACCCCTGCTTTGCGATCTGCGAAAGGACTCCCCATGGAAACACAGACACTAGAGCAGCGAGGGCGCCAGGATGCCCTGGAGCGAGGAGAGGTGACATCTTCGCATCTGTCCCTTCATCTCGGGAAGATTACACCTTTCAGACAGACCAACCCGAGCTGAGGCTGCCCTGGTGGTGTCCGCTTAATTCCAGCTACGGCACTGTCTTAAGAAGCCACCACAATCCAACCTTCCAAATAACAGCATTAAGGGCAGCGAGGAGGCGAATCTTTAGGGGGACCCCACTCTCTGTACGTGTGTGTCTCAGGGGACACACTTGAAAGGGCCAGAGATGGTACAGATGCTCACATGTGACAGTCAACTCTGCACCTCCGGCTCCCCACAGCTGGGTTTCTGCTGTCTTCAACCCTCGGGCGTGGGACGTCCGGCAGCTCTGCAAACGCGCAGACACGCGAACCCCAGCGCCTCGCGCGCCCTTTGGCTCCGCTGGTGCGTGTCGGGGATGCGGCAGCTCAGGGGCTCGCTCCCTGGCTTCCTGGCCGGGTAGCGGGCGCTCGGCTACCGGAGTCTAGCCTAAGGGCCCAGCCGAGGTCTCCCTGCACCAGGCGGTTGCGCGAGGTGAGCGAGTGCCGCGGCCGCGCCTCCCTCGGCATTTACTTAGGGGTCAGTGGCATCCTGCGCTGGGCGTCCCAATTGCCTAGGGCTGGGTGCCCCTGGCCGATCCTCAAAAGGAAAGCACAAATCCCGGGTGCGAGTCTAACCCAGGACCGAACTTTCCCGCGAACCTGAAGTTACCAGGGGGCGGGAGCCACCTTAGCGCCGCGTCCGCCCGCCCCTCGCACCGGCTAGGATGCTGCGGGAGGCAGTGGCGCGGAGAGGCAGGGGTGAAAGACGCCGTCCATACCCCCAGAGCCCAAACCCGCATCTCCTCTGGGAGGCGCAGGGCGCAGGGCGGGAGGACCGCTGCCGTTGGGAGCCGGCTCGGGACAGGCAAAGCGACCCGACAGGTGAACGCGGCGGGAGGGAGCAAACGCGTAAAAAACCCCCTGCACTTACTTCTTCGCTGGCGCCTTCCCCGGGAGGCGTTTTGGCTGCCGATGTATTCCATAAAGTTCAAAATGATAAAAAACCAAGAAATCAGTCGCAAGTGCATAGTAACCCAGTAATGCTTCCCTTCCTTTTCTCCTTTTTCTTTTGATTATTAATTATATTTAATGTTTTTAAAATATATGTAGGTGTTAGGCGTATATAGAGAGTGCCCGAGCAGCGGGACTTCTCCTCTCACATCCGATAGGCGTGCTGTGATGGCAAGCGAAGCGGGGCGGGTGGACAGGGAAACCAACTATTGTACTTTCAAATTATCCAAGCACTGAACTGCGGGGCTTCGCTGGGGTGGCTGGCATCGCCGCGAACCGGGGTTCCAGGAGCCGCCGAGGCGGCCGCAGGTAGCATGTTGTGCGGCAACTGCCGCAGGCGGGATCCGGGCGGGCGAGCGGCGGCGGCGGCGGCAGCGGCGGCCCCTTAGGCTCAGAAGCTGCGGCGGCAGCGGCTGCAGTGGCGGGGGCCCCGGGAGCGCAGTGGAGCGGGCGCCGTCGGCACAGCGGCCATGGCCAAGGGGCGGCGGAGAGACCCCGAGCTGCTTCTGGCGTGCGCGAGCAGGAGACGCTCCAGTGTTGGGCTGGGCTCCCGGGAGCACCACATAGGGGAGGAGGAGGAGGGCAGGGAGGGGGGAAGGGAGAGGAGGGCAGGGAGGGGGAGAAGAGGGGGAATGGCTGTGGGGGGCGGGGGGAGCTCGGGGGCGGGGAAGGAAACTGCTGGAGCAACAACCCTGAGCGACCTCAATAACTTTCAATTTCAAGAGGGAAAGAGGGAGCTGGAAAAGTACAGGCGTTGGGATTTGGCAGAGGGACGGGAAGAGGCGCCTAAGGGGTCCCGGGTCTACAGCGCAGCATCTCTGGACACTGCAGTGACGGCGGGAGAACTCGAGCCAGGAGAATGGGGAAAGCAGTGCGTGCGAAGAGCCCCTCAGAAGGGCAGCTCCGGCGGGGAGACTTGGGCGCACTGGGGCTGGCAGGCAGTGTTGAGGTCGAAGACCCCCCACCCGTTCAAGTTCGGCTTCTCTCCGCGGCCTCAAGCTAGGCGCACCCGACTGTCGGTGGCCGTGCGCCCCTGCGCCCCTGTGCTCCGGCGCCCCCACCCCACTCCCAGCGCCGGCGCGCAACTACCCTCTCCCCTTTGGCAGATCGCTGGAGAGTTTCTGGCTGCTGACCTGTTCCCGGCTTTCCTGACCTTCTCCTCTGTTGCCTTTCTCCCTTTCTTTCTTTCTCCCTTTCCTCTCTCTCTCTCTCTCTCTCTCTCTCTCTCTCTCTCTCTCTCTCTCTCTCTCTTTCAATAAAAGTGGCTGCAGTTGGTCGCCAGGCGGGTGGTCGGGAGGAAACTCTGTGGGTGCTGCCGGTCAGCTACTCTGAGGTTTACCTGCTCTGAGCGGGGAGGACCCAGAAGTGTGTGCGCTCAGGATCTTCCCATTGGAAATGCAGTTGTGCTACGGCCTTTTTTTTTTTTTTTTTTTTTTTTTTTTTTTTTTTTTTTTTTATTTCTTTTCCCCCCCAAACCAAGCCTTTTCTGTGGCTTTGGAAGATTCCTTTCCCTCTCAGCAATTCCCTCTATAGTCAACTCGCCCCCCTTGGAGCTTTCTCTCCCATCCTCGGTCTCCCAGTGTTCTTGAGAGGATCTGCTGTACATATTGATATCTCATCTGGAAGAGTGGGAATAAGATTTGGAAAGATTTTCCCAGTCTTGGAGAAGGAAAGGGAAGGTCCACTACTTTCTTATCTTCCCAGCCCAAATGGAGGCCCAAGGCAGCAGGGAGTAAGATGCCCTGGCCCACCCAGGGATGAGAGAACAGAGGGCTGGCACCCCTGAGTGGGGCACACCCTGGCT
This sequence comes from Papio anubis, assembly GCF_008728515.1. NCBI lineage: Eukaryota > Metazoa > Chordata > Mammalia > Primates > Cercopithecidae > Papio > Papio anubis. Next base: position 135,793,234 of record NC_044981.1, read on the forward strand.
GTCGGTAGTAAATGGTGAGCTTTCCTCGTCTTTTCTCTGGTAGCACTAGCCGGTGAACTTTTTAGTAATTACTGAAGAAGTATTTAGTCGAAAGTCACAAGCCTCAAGTGATTTTAACATAAGCCTGACTTAATGTATTATATTTAACAGAATATCTGGAGGACTGCACTAGCACTACAGGTTAACACAGCAGCAAACTTCTGGGAGGTCACTTTGAAAGAGTCCCTGATTCATAGGTGCCTTGCTAATTTTTGTGCTCAGCTCAAATAATTCAATCTAAGTAAATTGCTAAAGCCTTGCAGAGAAACAAGTGACACTTGTACTTCTATCTCCTTCCTCTATTTGTAATCCCTATTACTGGATTTCCTTTCATTTATGTAAATTAGGTAAATTTACATGAATTAGAGCATTTTGTAAGTTTGCAATGCTACGAATTTTATGTCTCTGGAGTCCTTTACTGGTATATTTGTTATACATCCCAAAAGTAGGATAGAGGCAATAAAGTGGCCTGGATGCAAAAGGAAAGGAACTTGAAATATGTATTATTTTCAAGATGCTAAAAATTAGAATCTCAGAGATCGTCTTTTGATGTTAATTCTTTAGTTAAATATCACTTATTATACTGCCTGCTTGTGTTGGAATTTTGAAAGTATGCATAGCTTCCTTTAGGTTTGATATTATGAGGAAGGCAACACCCCAACAAGATTATGATTTTTGCCTTCTTTTTAAGAGTTCCCATTTACAACACCTCTCTTTCAGTGGTGGAACTTTTTCTGTACATTGTATGCACATGTGTGTGCACACCCCCACACGCAGCTTTTCCACCCTTTATCTGTTGCAAAATGTCTAGTTATAAATGACTGAGTTTATCACTTTGAACCAGCAAAGTTACAGATAACAGGACAATTCCAATAATGATTATCCAAAAAAGAAGCCACTCTATTTTACTATGCCTGTCCCCATCTGCTTTGCTTTCCTTCTTGCTTAATACCTCAAGTCCTGAATATCTGCACCATAAAACATGGGGGATTTAAAGACTATGGGAGGCTCCCTTTGAAAAGGACTCCAGAGACAGCCTTTCTAATCCGGGATACTTGAGCCGGATGGGATGAGATTGCAAAAGGGATGTGAAAAAGCAATTTGATGAACAACTTCAGGGAAATAAACATGAAGAAAGACACTTACTTTTCACTGTGCGGTTGTGCAGACATATGTTAGTTTGGAAGAGAACAGGAATGGCAGTGTAAGTAAATAAACAAACCCGATGAGAAGCTATGGTTCTTGAGCCATCCCAGAAAAGAAGTGCTAGATGCAGTGGGAAGGAAAAACTTGTCAAGGAATAAGCTCTGCTCAGAGGAAACATAAGGAAAACATTAAATAAAAGAGGAGAGTATTCTTTCTCTCTTGATGCTGTGCTTTAGAATAACTTTTTCCTGATCCGTGTTACCATCATATTAAATGTGTGTTTACTTGCCTGGCTGAGTTTTACGTTCCCTCAACTGTCTTAGAAGCTTATGGAAAGCATGCCATAGCATATTTTCTGCAACATAGTATCTTTTTTTTTTTTTTTTTTCTTCAAACAAGAAAGCAGCACTTACAGAAGCCTGTGGCTGCCAGTGGATTTCAGAACTCAAGCCTAAAGAAAGCTAAAAACCATAGGCTCAGCATAGAGGTCAACGTTTGCTTATTTTTCTCTAAAACACATTAGTTCCAGGGAGTTTTGGATAACCAGGAGACTGGGGGGCTTGGGCCAGGAGAATAGAATAGCTTTGAACAAAGGTAGGAGGCTAAGCATATCCAGACTAGTTACTGCAACTTCTCATCTCTCCTTCCACTTATTCCAACCAGGCAGTGACAACAGTAACAAGTTATTTTTATCCATTGCAGCAGTGGCACTCTAAGGAAAGAAAATGATTGTCATATTGTTGAATCTATACTGCAAATATGTGAAAGGGGGTGTGCTCCAGAAAGAGAGAGCAAGCCCAATAGGTTGGAAAGGGATATAACTAGTAGTGATGAGAGATGTTTGGCAAAGTTGGGGCTGACATCAGTCATTATACCACAGAGCGAATATGCAGATTCTGAAAATGCGCAGCTCTCCAGTTACTCAGATCGTGAGGCATCTGAGTCAGTAAGTCAAACAGGGTACTGCTGGCTGGGTGTGTGTAACTGATGCAGCTAGAAGTCATCCCTGAAATACAGAGTGGGGAGCAGCATTTAAACGCCATTGAAATTAGTACATGAAGGAAAACTACTATTTTTAGAGAGAGAAAGAAAGGAGACAGAATTATTGTAGCAATTTAGAAAGTGATTATATGGTTATATAGCATTAAGAAAATGAGTAAATCAAGACCCATGATGGATTACTTTCTGTCAACAAGAAAGAATGTTCTTCCTCCCAGATGAAGTTATGGGACATTTATGTAATTGTGGCAAGCACCATCTGGTATGCCTATGTTTAAAACTTCTTTCACAAATCAGTTGATTGCTGGGCTTACTTAAAATGTGAATATCCAATAGTACTCAATATGAAGAATTTAACAGCTCAGAAAACATTGCATGATCATGGAGGTTTAATAGAAAGAGGCTGTATGTTGTAGTAAGAGAGCACTAAATTGTGGATCTGGGGATCAAGGTGAGTCCTTGTTTTGTACTTACATTGTTGTGTATCAGATTTCTTCATCTGAAAAATGAGGAAATTGAACTAAACTATTTCCAAAGTCCCTTCAGCTCTGACAATAATGGAACTATTTCTAAGAAAGAAAGACAGACTTGTAATTGCAAATGTCAGAGCTATTTCTAGTTGTGTGACATCACAGCTTTTACTTACAGAATTGTGTTTAATTGAATAGGTCCAGATTTAGAAATCTGCTTTCAAACTTGTTGATTTTCTGGAAATGCCTAACCCATTACAAGAATCCTAGATGACTCTGGCCCAGCAAAGATAAATTCAGGACAAGTTCAATCTGTCTAGATGTCTGCAGACTTTGGGACAACAAGAAAGAACAAATTATAAACTCGAGATTCTAGGCAGAGTCCTACAGAGTGTAGGGAAAAGGACTTCTGCATCTCATAAAGAGAGCACTCATTTAGACCTGTTTGTAGGAATCACAGATGAGGGAGGAATGTGGATCTCACTAAGAGCCATTCTTTTTATGTTTGTATTATTACTTTCTTTTTTTTGGAATAAAAAGTTGGAAATAAAAGTCAAATTTTATTTTTCCTATTCTTATCTTTGGATGAGGATTTATATGCATGTACCCTTCATCCCAGGAACCTCTTCTGAAGGTCAGCAGTGAAGCTTGAGTGGTTGTGGTCATAGATTTAGGTTGAAGGGTTACTATCAAAGACATGAAAGTATAGGATGTAGGCCGGGCATGGTAGCTCACGCCTGTAATTCCAGCACTTTGGGAGGCTGAGGTGGGCAGATCATGAGGTCAGGAGATTGAGACCATCCTGGCGAACACGGTGAAACTCCGTCTCTGGTAAAAATACAAAAAATTAGCCAGGTGTGGTGGAACATGCCTGTCGTCACAGCTACTTAGGAGGCTGAGGCAGGAGAATCGCTTGAAACTGGGAGGTAGAGGTTGCAGTGAGCCAAGATTGTGCCACTGCACTCCAGCCTGGGCAACAGAGCAAGATTCCATCTTAAAAAAAAAAAAAAATGTATAAAATGTAGAGTGCCAGATGAGGGATAATACCAATGAGTAATTTTTGTAGCTTCTTTTACATGTATTATCTCAAAACTTCCTCAAAACATGGTCTCACAGATAAGACAACTGAATCCAGAAAGATAAAGTTACTTGCTTAAGCTTATAAGATTCTGGCTATTTTGTATTACCCCCAAATCTGTTTTCTCTGCCCTCCCTGTCCCCCAGGAAGTTGACTTCCATAAACTAAATCACCAGAACTCCTTTCCCCTGCTTTCCAGTTAAGTTCAGGCCTAGGCGGGGGTACCTGAGGGTGATCAGATCATGGGAAGGAAAAGTGATGCCACTCCTTCTCTGCTTTGGCATCATTTGCCACATCCTTCAGGAGGCTACAGCCCTGTCATGCAGTCCTTTTTCTGTGGCTCTAGCACTCAAGTAGGTTTCAGAATCACCATTTAACCTCCCTGACTCCTCGGGCTTAGGGATAGAAATGGCTTCCCCGTCTTCTTAGTTCCTTGGTGACCCTACATCTCCTTTTGGTTTCTTCAACCCTGTCTGCACTATAGAAAATGTCCATTTTATAAAAGTATCTTTCAAAAATTCTTGTTGGGTCCCTAAGTGACACAGAAGTGTTAGTGCTTGGACTTGTGACCAGGTTGTCTGATTTAATGCCAGTGCCCTTCCTACTATGTGGTCCTGCCTTTCCAGAGGAATGCACTCTGATTAAAACTAAGTTGCATGAAGGGAGAGGGTCAGCATATGTTACAAGCCAGGAAGGCTTGTAAAGTATGGAAGTGGGCACACAACAAACATCAGAGCAAGGTCATGGGCTAAATCGCCATGAATAACTAGAATCAGAATCGCAGAGAGTAAAGCAAACTTCATGTTCAAACTTATAGCCAAGCAATCAGAAACAAGAAGTCACAGGAAAAGAAAGAGCAAGGGAGTCAAGAAACAGCAGCAACAAAAGCTGGCATTGATGTTAAAGCATGGTTTGACTAAGTCACTTTTTACTTATTTTTTCCTGGTAGGTCCAAAATGAGCCTTGCACAATCCACGGTAAGGGTAGTTTATTGGAAAGCATAGTGAAAGATGGAGCTAACCTCAATGTGCCATCCATTCATCCCATGAATATTTGTTGATGGTGCCTACTATGGGTAACTCCAGGCTACACACTGAAGCAGAGTTTTATGCGTGGCCTTTAAGGCAAGAACTGTGAAGGACTTACATGAGGGGTTGTGTTGGTGCTCAGATGAAAAGCAATGCTATGGTTTATGACAGAAATGAACTGGACACACCCAGCAACAAGCTTTAGGAAGTACTTCTTCAAAGCTGCCATATTCATAAACAAAACAGAACAAAAACCTCCTCCACCTGTATTCGTACTATCATTTATGGTTTATGTTTGTTACTGCTGGTGCCACTTTGGGTAGCTACTTTTGGTCATCTGGCTACTTTTATTTCAGCACTCACTGAACATGTGACAACCTCCATGCTAGGTCCAAAATACAAAACTAGGGACACTAGGCCCCTGCCCTCAAGGTGAATACCCTCAGTGAAGGAAGCAGGCACATAAACCATATGGTAACTGCTGTGTCATAAGGGCTCTGCAATGTGTTGTGGGGAAAGGAAGAGGAACAATACTTGAGGGGCAGTGATGGTGGTGAGGAAAGAGATAAATTCTGCATCTAAGATAATGCAGATTTTAAAGAACGAATGGTGAACCTTAATGGGGATAAGGAAGGATCCCTCCTTTTGCTTTAGACTGGTCCTGATTCAGAGGCAGGGGGGCAAGCTCCTTTTCTGCCTTGCTTTGAGGAGGTCAGTGGTCATGGTTGGCTACATGTTTGCTAGGGAGGCAGCCAGACTCCAAGAGCTGCATCAGGCTTCCTCCTTCTCCAGCAATTCCTGTGGCTCAGTGGCGATCCTGTGGGAGTGTAGTTCATGGCTGATACCTGTGTGGGGGTTTGTGTGGGTTAATGATTTGACCGGTTTACTGTAGTGAGAATGTGGGCAGATTCCTCTCCTGTGAGAAAGATGACATTTCATTTCCCCTATTCCTACAAGTGTTTGAGAACGTTTAGGATAACTACCAAAGAAATGGGGGTTGGCCTTTGTAAGTGTCTGGCTGTTCCCATTCTCTTGCCCCAACTCCATGCCAAGCACTCTCCATACATTCTGGTATTCTTTTGGAACATGTTCTCCCCACACAGTGTTTTGTGCACCCATCCTTATCAAAAATCTCCTGCTGAGGCTCATCCCTTCTTCTTTCCAGCTCTCCCCACCCTAGAATTTCCGTACTTTGAACTCTAATCCTTGCTCACTAATGATAAAGGACTGGTTTAGCTCTGCCCCTCTCTCCTTCTCTTCCCCCATATAATCTTTTCTTCCCAGAAACATATTTTGATTTCACTTTGGCCTGTAGGGTATGTCACAGGTGTGGGGGGTTTCAAGCCATTATGAAAAAGCTTCGGGTGGCTCATGGTCATGATATTTTTCCAATTTGGCAGGTGGTATTCTGTATTTGTAGATAACATTGTCTCACTGAGAAGTATTCTGCAGGAAGATAGAGGACAACAAAGGACTTTCTTTCCAGGGAGCTTGTATCAGTTATGTATTGCTGTATAACGAATCACTTCTAAACTTAGTGGCTTAAACTATCAACTGTTTATGGCTTCTCGCAATTTTGTGTGTTGACTGACTCTCCTGCTGGTCTCTCCTGGGCTCTCTCATATGCTACATCTGGCTGCCAGGTCAGCTGACATGGCAGAGATAGCAGGCCTCTCTTCCCAGGTAGTATTACATCCCAACAACATGGAGCTCTCTGGGTTCCAGAAATGTGAGACAGGAAGCTGCAAGGCCCCTTGGAAGTCCTACAAATGTCGCTTCTACTGCATTTTATTGACCAAAGCAAGTCAAAAGACCAACCTAGATTCTAGAATTTACCCAATAGACTTTATCTTTTGATAGGAGGAATTGCAAAGAATTGTAGGCTATTTTAAATCCACCCCAGAGCTAATGGGCAGGTTATTAACCTCTGTATAAAGTCAAGTGTGGAGCTCTTTGGTCAGTCAGAAAGTTGATACCTAATGGAAGCAAGAAAGCAAAACTGAGGTTTACCCTATACCCTATCTGACCACCTATACTGAATGTCTGGTTCTAGATCAGTTCTTTCTCTGAATTGAGTTTTAATTCTAGACTTGAAGCCTCACAATATCAAAGCAGTACAAAGGTCCAGGCCATTGCTGGGACAAATTTTCAGCTTTGGGTACATAAATAAGAAGCAATTATGGCTTGGAACTCATAGAGAAAAATCTTTGCAATGTTCTCATCTTGGGGGAGGTCACAAGTGTTTTTCTTCAGCCTGTTATTTCCTTCCCTTTTCTCTTGTCTTAAGAGCTAGGATAGTATTCCTTAAGGTTTGTGAATATAATATAGACATCTCATTGAAAAGAATCCCTGTGAAAATGACTCTTTGCCAGGAGGCCTTCCTTTTGTCTACTAAAATTTGCAGCAGAACTTACCATTTTAGTGCATAGAAACATGAAGCACTATCTCATTAAATTCCATAATTCTAAGATTTAACGACATGAGGTACAATCATTTTGCCCTACAACATAGATTTACCTTAAGTGTTTAGGAAAGGAGGTGATTTAACTAATGGATTTACTTCCTCACTGTGACTTGATTCTCTGATTTAGTTAGGAATGATATATTGGGTTTTCATGAGTTTTTGGTGAATTTTCACCATTATGATCATAAGAATCAATACTTTTTTAAAGTAACATTGTAAATTATATACCATATGGCATCTTTTGTCTTTTTTAAAAAATATGCGGTACTATGGTTTGAATGTGCCCTCTGCCAAATTTATATATTGAAACTTAATCTCTAATGTGATTGTATTCAGAGGTAGGGCCTTTGGTGAGGTGATTAAGTAATGAAGAATCCACTCTCATAAATTGGATTCATGCCCTTATAAAAGTGGCTCCAGGAAGCTCCCTTTGCCCATTGCTCCCTTTGCCCATTGCTTGCACACAGCAAGGAGGTGCCATCTTTGAAGCAGAGAGCAAGCTCTCAGCAGACAATGACTCTGCTGACACCTTGATCTTGGACTTCCCAGCATCCAGAACTCTAATGAATAAACTTATGTTGTTTTATAAATTACTCAATCTAAAGTATTTTGTTGTGGCAGCCCAAATGAACTAGTATACTAGATATTCAAGGACAGCCTGGTTTCCAAAAGTCAACTAATGCCTTGAGGATTTCTCCTCCAAATAATTATATTTGTATGTATAGCTTGCTTTCTCTTTGTTCATGTATATTTGTATTTTTCCTCTACTTGTTTTTTAGCATTGTTAAAATTATTCACATCAATATGTATACTACTTGAAATCATCACAATTAGAAGTTTATTTTAAATGCAAATATTCCCAAGAAAGTTAAGAATGGGTGAATTACTTTAGTTAGATTGTTTCCTTCTGAACACATCTCTGAAATGTGACAAGGAGAGAGGGTCTGACCTGTTTAGGGGCATTATGAACTGTGACTATGAGGGAGACCTGTGTCTGTAAGGACACCGAGTAACTAAGGGAGGTGGAAAAGTGAGCGTAGAAGCAGAAGTTGCAAGAAAAAGCAGCAGCAAAAGGAGTGGTGTGAGTGTGCTAAGGATGAACTTAGTAAAAGGATACACTAGTTTTCTAGAGATAGTTTTATGAAGTGTTAAGAAAAATCTAAATTTGACACATTATGGCAACCTCCTAAACATAGGAGGAGACTGCATAAAATATTATACATAAATTGTTCTCAAAACAATGACATAAATTCACCTGATGTTTGAAATGAGATAGTAAAGAAGAAAAATTACCTGGAACCTGCACTAAAGATGGAAAGTGGGTGAGTATGTATTATTGGAATGCAAGGACGTGGGGCAAAATGCATATAGTTTCTTTTTACTCATTTTCTTTTAAAATTTAACTGTTTTCAAAATTGCTATTACTCATACCCGTTAGTGAGGACTGTATGAAAGTATTTTCTCTGCATGACCAACTTCTAAATGCCTCTTTGAGAGAAACTTCAGTGACAACATAGACATGTTTGATTGGATACTAGTACTTATGCTACCTTCTTTTTAAAAAAGTGTCCACATAATAAAAATGTTTTGTTTAATATATAGCCCTGAAGTTTCATATTCTAGATTGATAAATTTGTGGGTATTAGCTTTTAAAACGTTAAGTGGACATATTTTTCATTCACTGAAAATTGTGTTGCCTTACAGTTATTCTCTACCTATCGAACCAAGGTCATTCATTGTTTGGTGGTAACGGGAGATAACTCCTAGACCACAATTTCACTATTTTGCTTTGAGTCTCAGAGCTGCCTTCCTTGAATCCCTAATAGTTAGTCTTGCCATGGATTTGTTGAGAGAAAGAGATTTCTAAACTCCAAGTTTCCTTTATATATACCAGCAAAGTTTTGGTTCCAAATATGCAGTTTCATGGAAAGCCACAGTGTAGTGAGGAATCAGGACTGTAAAAAGTGCCCTTGTCAGAAGGAAGAGGAAGGGAAGAACCTTTCTGGAACTGGAGGAAAGAGTGGGAGTGTCAGAAAGAAATCAGACTCTAGTCTCCTCTTGACAGTTGATTATTCATATCTCTTTTTATATCGAAGGAGTAGAATTATTATGCACCTTTAGGGCCTTGTGTAAGGTGTTCATAGAGAACTAATAATCAAAGGTAGAAGATGAACTAAAATCACCCCTGTGCTTGTAGAAATGAATATAATTGTTCAAAGGCAGATCTGCCAGGGGCCAGAGACATCTTGCACAACTCTCAAGTATGGGTGAAAAGTGCTCAAAAAACTTTTCCCTGCGGTGTTGGTCCTGGCATGGCATTGTGTGGAAGACACGGGGCTGTTCAGCAAATCGTTCTGTCTCTCCTCAACCTGTTTTCTGTAGACATGCAGAGATTGCATCTCCATGCCTCTCCTTGTCCCTTTTTTTTTTTTTTTTTTTTTGAGATGGAGTCTTGCTCTGTTAACCAGGCTGGAGTGCAATGGCACAATCTCGGCTCACTGCATCCTCTGCCTCCCGGGTTCAAGTGATTCTCCTGCCTCAACCTCCAGAGTAGCTGGTATTACAGGTATGCACCACTGCGCCCAGCTAATTTTTGTATTTTTAGTAGAGACAGGGTTTCACCATGTTCCCCAGGCTGGTCTTGAACTCCTGACCTCAGGTGATCCACCTTCTCCATCCTCCCAAAGTGCCTGTTACTTTTAAAGTTAGGTGGGGATGTATAAATTGAAAGAAATGAGACAGAAGTGAGATTAGTCACTTGAAGATAAAAGTTTGAAGAACCAGGGTTGAGTGTACCACATTCTCTTTCTAGTGTTGTCGTGATCATAGAAGCATAAGACAGAGTGAAGTCTTTGTCAGACAAGGTCCTTGAGTGACTATGAACAGCCCCCTCGCTCCCTGCCCATTGCTGACCTATGTTAGTCACAGCATGAATGAGAAACACAATTTTGTAGTTATCGGGCCGCTGAGATTTCCCTTAAGTCAGCTTCCATATATTTCAGTCAGAATAGTTCCTTGTCTATATAAATCAGGACATGTGTGCAGAAGGGGAATAAAGAAGAGACAAATAAACAATTTCCACTGAAATACCAAAGCAGGAAATAATGGATAATTTACAGAGTAAGTTCAATAGATTCTTATTGATAGTGTGCAAGAGTGAACGAAAAATGGAACAGCTGAGTCCGCTGGAATAAGATATATTTGCTGTTGCTGAATTCATAGATATTTAAAAGTTAAATACAGAATGAATTATTTTATGTCCATTGTTGAAGAATGATTATCTTTAATACCAAGTTGAGAAACATAGAACTTGAAGGGTCCTTGACAAATCAGTTAATCTTTCACACTTGGCAAATATTTCAGTCTGAGGCCACAACTCCTTTCTTCCAAAGTGCACTTTATTGATATGATCTTGGCACTCTGGACCACTGGCTCTAAGGAGTTTCAGAATTCTTTATGTAAAGGGCTGCATACAGTCACTGTCAATGGATGGGAGCTAGAATACAGTAGAGAAAACTGTTTGAAACCTGAACCTGAGGTAGGAGAATATTTAATGTATACTGTTTGTAAAGACTTTTTAGGGAAAAAAGATGTATACTGTTTGTATACAAAGATGTATACTGTTTGTAAAGACTTTTTAGGGAAAGAATTTTCCCTCTTCTTTAGAAGCTTTAAAAAAGGTAGAACAAATTTTGTTTCAAAAAATATTTTATTTCCCTCTAATGGCAGGTTATGGCAGCGTAAGTTTTCTGTATCGAAGTAAAATTTCAAAAGCAAATTGGAATCTTTGTCTAGAAACTGGAAAAACTTTTGATTTTTAAGAAAAAGAATCTAGTTTAATTTGACTTATGAAATTCATAGAATTCTAGAGCTGGAAGTACTCTCAGAGATCGTTAGAATACATTATTTTATTTTGAATGAGACCTAAAAGATTAAGTGACATGCCCAAGGCCCTACTGGCAATGCTGAGACTAAAAGCCACTCCTCCTCATTACTAGGATATATTTTATTGCACCACCATTCTGAATGCTGTTTCATTCAGCATTCAGTGTTTAATCAGTCATTCTACTTTAGAAATCCATATCCTTGTTTTGTATCAATTGAATCTGAGAACAACTCATTTATTCACCAATTCATTCATTCATTCATTCATTCACTCACATTAATTGAACATTCCCTTGGTGCCTACCTTCTTTGGACATTGTCCTTAATCCTCATTATCATTTTAGACTAAGAACACTTGATAAAGTTTAAAACAATTGTGAATTTAGCCATTTCCTGGGGTAAAACACTTTAATTCTGCTTCTTTTAATAATTCTTCATTGACTCTCATATACTTCTTATTGCAAAGTTTAGGGTTAAGTAAGTTCTGAATGTACTAGAAAGAAGACATAATATTTCTGCATTTATTTTGATTAAAAAATATTTATTATTATAACTAGAGAACTCCTTATGGATTTGTTATACAAACTGACCCTAGGGTTTTTTTTTTTTCAGTCATAATTAAGGAAAAAAATAACCTGTTTAAAGTAGTAAGGCAATGCATTTATATATTATCCTATATTGGCACTGCTGAAATGTATTCATTTCTTTCCAGATTGATGCAATGTATAAAAATCCCTTGGATTCTACTCTAACACTGCCATCAGTGAGCATGCTGAGTACCTACTATGTGGGCAATAAACATAAATGTGTTAAATGTAGTGAGAATAACACCAAAAAAATGAAGGGCCCAGGTCTCCAGGAGTGCATAACTAAGTCATGAAGAAGACCTAAAGAAATATGTTAGTAATAAAAATGCTATTCTATTTATGCCTTTATTACCAAAAAAAGAATCACTCTTAAACTACCAAGAAAAGAGAAGAACTAAGTCAGTTTAGTTAAAATACCAGTCTTTAAAGACTTGAGTCAGGTAAGCCAGATTTTGAAGCAAGCCTAAATCTGATAGAGATATAGGGAAACAGCAATTAATATAGGGAGGCATTACTATTTAAGGGAAGGCTTGGGTAAGAAGTCTTCCTCTCTCTTTTGAGTGACCTCTCTCAATTGAATAACCCACTCTCTGCTTAGGTTCCTTCGGAAGGTTCAGTTTCACATTTAGCAGCATTTCCTGAGACCTCGTGCTCCAGGCCCTGTGCAAGGCACTATGGTGTGCCATCACATTTGTTTAACTAGTAGTTCTTCCCTCTAGATAGGTTGGGAGGTTATTCTCAACCTTTTCTTCCATGCTGTGCATCTTATTCACCCCTGGAATCTAAACTATATAAATAATGTGTGTGTGTGTGTGTGTGTGTTTGTGTGGTGGGGAGAGAGGGTGAGTGAGTGATCAGTAGCTTTAGCTCTGTCTCCATTCCCCAAAATATTCAGTTTAATAGGCCTTGCTACTTATAGGCAGTCCAGAGAGCAGAAGCACAGAGGTCATCTGGGTACTCATTAGATATGCAGAACATCAGGCCGGGTGCGGTGGCTCACACCTGTAATCCAAGCACTTTGGGAGGCTGAGGTGAGTGGATCACCTGAGGTCAAAGTTCAAGACCAGCCTCTGACCTCAACATGGAGGTCCCCACCCCTACTAAAAATACAAAAATAGCTGGAAGGTGGTGGCGATGCCTGTAATCCCAGCTAGTTGGGAAGCTGAGTAGAGAATCGCCAAACTGGGGAGGCAGAGGCTGTGAGCTGAGATTGTGCCATGGCACTCCAACCTGGGCAACACAAGAGCAAAACCTGCCCCAAAAGCTAAAGAAAGAAATGCAGAACATTAGGCCCCACCTCCGACCTGCTAATCACAATCTACTCAATCATTTATCCAGGTGACTGAATGCACATTGAAGTTTGAGAACCCTTCATGATACAATCATCTGAAAGAGTTTTTCACAGGACAATTGAGTAGGCTCAATTTCAGCACAGTTAAGTCGGAAAGTCTGGTGACTGGGGTATCTGTGTGGTTTAAACGCTCTCCAGGAGATTATAGTGTGCACCCCAGGTTGGGACACACTGCTGTGCTCTTTCCCAAAATGATATATAGATAAAAATTCCACAAATCCCTTGTAAACAGAGTAGATTTCAGAGTCCAGATTCAGGACCTACAAATCAGGAATCCTAATTTCCAGAAAAGAAAGCTGTTCATCTGTATATTTAACGAGCAACTCAGGCTCTATTTCTTTCATCTGGTGACCTTGTGGGAACTCATTTTTTCCTGTATACTTACATCCTTCACCAAAGGACAAGAGGCAGTGGAGTCACAAAGTAGGGAGACAAACATGGAAAGGAAAGAATGTGGGATGAGAAACAGATTCCAAAATATCCAATAGGGTGAGGGCAGAGGTGGATGTGGGACTCAAATCAGCCTGAATCCCTTTGTCACTATCAAGAGCCACTGCTGCACTTAGATCAGTGAATGATTCTCAACAACTCTAAATCTCTTTGTTTGAGAAAGGACTGGTGTTGAAAGGGCCCATTTCAGAGAAGATAACCATGGTTTGCGGGAAGCGAGAGATCAAATCAGAATGGTTGACTTGACTGAGAGTCTTCTGGTTCATTACGAAGGGAATGAGTCGATATTCTGTAGCACTGTGGGAAACTGTCCTTTGGATTCTTTCTTTGCTTATGTGATTCTCAGTTTGAGGAATACCAATTTCGAGAATGTGTAGTCTCTCTACTGATAAATGTAACGCAAAGGTCAATAACACATTTCTAATACTGGTATTGATTATAATACATTATAATGCATTATAATACATACTCATTGCATTTGTTCAATGTATCTGCTGTCTTGATATAGAGTACCAGGTTGGTTTGAGAAATTAGTTTTCATAAAATTATGTAAGTTGTATTTCAAGAATTTTTTGAGACCATGCATTGATTTATAGAATTATTTATAGTTTTATTTATATTTTGCAGTAGGAGAAATACCATGTATTTTAAACGTCTACTTAAAAAATATGTGGGGTACTCTGCTAGGTGCTGCTGATAGAAAATAGAGGATACAGCCTCCACTTCTGAAGTGCTTAAAATTTATTTGGAGTCAGAGGTGTCAGAACTTCTATGCACAAAAAAATAAGTAACAATGGAGCAGAGGATATGTTGACGGACAAATGGGAGATTTGGATGGTAAGTGTTAAAGGAGTTGAGAGTGCTTTTATGCCTGTGGGCATTGTGCTTTGTGCTATCCCTAGAAAACTTGCCAGTGTGAACTAAGAGACTATTTTTTTATTTCATTTCCAATTCTCACTGTAAAACTTTAATGATTATTTAACTTCTCTGAATAATAGCTGAATGCAAATGCAATTAAAAAACATATTTTTGGGATTTCCTTTGATGCTAACTTAAAGGAAGTTTAGAGACACAATAAGTTATCTTTTCCAGTTTGAATATCTAGGGGAATTAAAAGGCCCTAAGATAATTAGCTTTTGTAATATGGACCCAAACTGGATATTTGGTTGATAACTATTTTCTTGCCTTCTCATTCTAGCAAGGAGTTGTGATTTCCCAACAAAGACAGGGAGTTGCAAAACAGCAGGACTTTACTAGAGTTAGTAATTAATTAGGTGCTAAAAGTACCAGAGGCTCTGAGACATAGTGTGTGACTCAAAGGGATAAGAAGCACCCAGCATTTCAAACAAGTGTCACTTAAATAAACAGAAAGTCAAGTGAGTCCCGTCTGTGGAATGGGAAATGGTCAATTGACATCAGGAGCCACCACGCAACTGTGTAATACAATATTATAAGGATTAGTCACTGTATTTTGCAACTTGTGCATGACTGGAAGTTTTTTTCTCAGTTCTGTAGAAGGTGAGCAATTATCTGCCTTGCAGAATTCACAGAAGTCAAAATGAACTCTTAATGCACCATAGTGTTGAAATAAATAACCAATCCTTCACAGGTTCCCACCAGCATGACTTTCCTCTACCCCTTTAATGTATATTAATCAATCAAGTTAATTATTAATATTAGTAGACAAGCTAAAGTACTTTACTAATCAACTAATAGCTGGGGACCCAGGGCCAAGCCAGAGCTTTCATGATTGGGAGGAGCATTACAGAGAGAAAATGACGTGAGTGGTCATTTTGCCTAAAAGGAAATGTGTGTTTCCTATGGAGTAGAAGAATTCCTGCATAAATACAGATAAGTGTTAAGGTGTTATTCAACTTAAGATTTGTGATTTGTTTCCCATATTATTTCCAAGTTTCTTTATGTAACTATTTAAATTTTGAAGTGGTAAGTACTAAACACTGTAATAGGGTCTATCAACATAAGATAGTGGAAGATCATCAGAGCTCACAAATAGATCTATAGGTAAACATTGTGTGTGTGTGTGTGTGTATGTTTTTTAAAATATAGGTTCCCTGCAAGAATGGGAAAGAAGAAAAAAGATCTGATGTAACTTGATTATCCTAGAATATTATTCTTATGAGGGATTTCATAAACACTTTTATTATAATTGATATATGGTACAGAATGCTGCAGTGTGACATTGAGAACATTTTTGTTACATTGAGTAAGTCTGCCTTAATACTTAATACTTAAATGTATTCAAGTTTTAAGAGTTTAGAAGAATTAAGCATCTCTCTAATTTTGTACTTTTTTTGCAATATGAAATTAATACATGTATGTCTTGCCATAAAGAAACATGTTACTTGCTTATTTACAAGTGAATATGTGTTCATCAGAGACATGAGAAACCAAATTTCATTGAATTTGGTTGGTAAACTTTAAATTGTAGACATAAATGTTTCATGACAGGTTTATTTGATTTGATGGCATGTATTAAACGCTAATTCATTAAAACATTATCTGACTCATACTAAAAAAGCTATTACTGCAAATTTGAAATTTTTTTACTTTATATTACAGAACCAGCAGTTAATTACTTTCCTTTAGAGATCTCTGGTCCTGGCACTAGTGGATGAATGAGTTGAAGTTACAAATCAGTAGTTTACTTAACAGAAACGTTTTAGCTGTGTCCATTAATAAAGACTGAATATTGTTTTTGCTTTTTTTTCCTTTTTAAGAAAAGTTGTAGATTTTTTTTTTTTGGAGGTTGGGACAGATAGTTTTGTAGCATGAATGTTCCATATTTTAAAATGTGTATTGAGAAAGAATTTACTGGATCAAGTCTTTCCCTTCAACATACTCTAGAGGGAGTCAAATCTAAGAAAGTTATGTTTAATGCATTTCAAGTGCTGTTGGTTTTTTAAAAATAAATTCTTCTTCTTGGTGACAATCTGTTTTGGCCCTCTTAGTTAATAAGGATGCAGTCCAGGAATTGGTTAGAACTAGGATCTAACGAGGCCGAGGTAGAGACTGACTCTATGTGTGAACCATTTAGCCACTTACAGAGAAAATACCCCTTCCCTTGGTCACAGACTGCTTGGGTCAGCATGTGAACCAATGCATACTTAGGCATGAATAGGGAGAGAGTGAAAGGTAGGACGCGGAGTAAAAGAGTATTTATGGGCCAGGAAAAATTACTCCTTCCCGACTGGAATAATAAACTACAATATGGGTCTCAATAATGCCATTAGTTAGCCGTGTGAACTTGGAAACACCTCTTAACCTCTTTGAAATTCAGTGTTTTAATTGTGCTAAAATGGAAGTTTGAGCTAGAAGGTCCCAGGTCTAAGTTTTATGATATTATTTCTATAGAATAAAGTTTATGGTTTGTATAAAAGTGTATCTTGAAGATCTGGGTATGAGCCAGTAGCTCCTAGAAAAATCTTGGCAGTCTGGGCTGGGCGCAATGGTTCACACCTGTAATCTCAGCACCTTGGGAGGCCTAGGCGGGTAGATCACCTGAGGTTGGGAGTTTGAGACCAGCCTGACCAAAATGGAGAAACCCTGTCTCTACTAAAAATACAAAATTAGCTGGCCATACATGCCTGTAATCCCAGCTACTCGGGAAGCTGAGGCAGGAGAATTGCTTGAATCCGGGAGGCAGAGATTGGGGTGAGCCGAGATCTCGCCATTGCACTCCAGCCTGGGCAACAAGAGCGAAACTCCATCTCAAAAAAAAAAAAAAAAAAAAAAAAAAAAAGAAAAAGAAAAAAGAAAAAAGAAAAAAAAAATCTTGGAAGTGTAGCATTTTGTTTTTAATATACTTTTGTTCTAAATATTCTTGTATCATGCACAACTGGATTATATGTACTTCTGCCAAATATCTCCTGCACTTTTCAAAACATTTGTTCCTTTATTTGCACTATTTCTTTCACTTGAAGTTTATTCAGCTTCTATTTACAGTTATAGAAATCTTACATGTTCTTTAGACCCAACTCAGCTGATATGAGTGCCATGAAACACTCCTTGTCCCTTCTTAACACTATAAGAATGATTTCTACTTTCTCTGAAATCATTGGCACTATCACTTTCTGCCTTGCCTTATAGTTGTTTTTGGAACATGTATTACTCATCAATGAAACTCAAACTCCTTAAGGAGGTGTGCAGATCAAGGGATCTAAACTTTACATTCTCCATTTTAAGCAACGGGATTTGCTAGTAGTAAATATTCAACACAAATCTTCTGACAAAATCAATAAAAGAATGCTGCTTAAAATAACGATCTAGTTTTTGAAAAATTATTTAAATAGACATGTAGTTCATTTTAGTGAGACCATCGATTGCAGTTCTTCAGACTTTATAGCTTTTACGTTTGTGAGCAGACATTTTTAGCAAAATCTCTTTTTAGGAAGGGAGGGAGGAAAAATGCTTGCTATTATTTCTTTCTGACTTGTACATGCATACTAATTTTAAGAACTCATACAGCTTCGGTTTTTTTCTTTGGCAACTTGTAGGTTGGTATCTACCCGAAACAGAGTTTGAGTGAATGTTTTTTAAAGATTTTCATACAATTTTTACACAGTTAATCTTCTGCAGCCCTTGATGATGAGGAGTAGCCAGCATTTTTCTCATCAGGTATCAATTTCTTTGTATATCTCAAAAGGACCAAATCTCCAAATAGAGTTGGATGTGCAATTAGAAATTCTCACATTTAATGCAAGTATGTGTTAGGATTTTCTTCAATAGCCTCTTAGGTATTATGTAGCTTTTATTTCTGTTATGCCTTCTCCCTATCTTTCTACTTTCATTTCTACTTTTTGTTACTTCCTTTCAGCCCACAGTCATACAAGGCATTTATATAGTAGGTGCACAGTGCATAATTTATTTGGTTTAATTCTCTCTGCTCCTTTTCCTTAATCAACACATGGAATTTTATCCAGGGAAAAGAGTCACATGTGGAGTTCATCATCTTCATCTTCTATTTTAGCTTTTCTGTATTTCTTTCTTCAAGCAGCTGCCATTTCATTTCTTTTGAGTGTTAGCTTGCACTGTGGAATCCCCTCACTTGGTAATTGCAAAGACTTAAATCTCTGATGATAAATATCAAGTGGTGGGGTTGAAACTTTTGGAAAGGAGGGTCTTGTGCATCATCATTTCCTTCCTTTTTTCCTTCCTTCTTCCTTCCCTTTCTTTTTCTTTTAAAGTCTGGAACTGACGAGTTGATATTTCAAGACTAATATCTTGAAATAAAGAGACATTAATGCCTAAAGTTATTTTCACAACCTAAAACTGAACATATCATAGCTATTATGTTTATCTATCATATAAGGCCAGTGTCAAGATCATTCTTTGGGAAAAAAATTAATGCCATTAAGAATATTCTCCATGTAATCTGTGGGATACTTATAGCCATGGAAAAGTTTCTGGTGGTCTTTGTTGTTTTTATCCTGGGTGTATGCTTTTTGTTCCTCATATTTTATACGTTTTTGGGTGAAGTTCACCCCAAAGAGAGAAATAAAGGAAGAGAAAAATATTAAATAACTATCTTTCATTGTAACTGAACATTTTTCTAAAGATGAATGTTATGGACTTAGAAGGAAGATGTATATTTCTAAACTGCAATGGTTATCTCAAACATGTACATAGTGACTTTGGAAAATTTGCTAAAGATTCTTGACATAAGAGAAGAATAAGATAAATTTTATTTATAGTAGTCTAGAAAAAATAAAAAAAATTGAAGGAAAAAAGCTATGTTGGTGCAGATGCAGAGACAGAGAAATAAGGAACTTACATTTATACCTACTATATAGCCACAAAAATTAAGAAAAGTAAAAAAATAAGGAACTTTATCATAGTAAATTCTCTTAAAAGTCTTATTTGAATTATTACTGGTGAATTTATCTTGTTGTCTTTATACTTATGTTGAGTCCTGTATCAAGATTTTTAAAAATAAAAAATACAGAAAAGCAAAGCTCCCAGAGGATCTTCTTCATCAACAAAAGGATTCATACTCTTCCTCTATTCTTTCTCTCTCCACTCCACTGAAAAATCCCAATGTTACCATGGTTTCTGAGACTTCAAAAATGATACTTTTTGCATCTCCCCAATACTAAAAACCAAGGAACTATCCTAGAATTTTTACTGCTATAGATAGCTTGGATGTTGTCACAAATTACTTACTTATTTATTTATTTTTTATTTTTTGAGACAGAGTTTCACTCTTGTTGCCCAGGCTGGAGTGCAGTGGCACAATCTCAGCTCACTGCACCCTCTGCCTCCTGGGTTCAAGCAATTCTCCTGCCTCAGCCTCCCTAGTAGCTGGGATTACAGGCATCCTCCACCAGGCCTGGTTAATTTTTTTTTTTTTTTTTGTATTTTTGGTAGAGATGGGATTTCATCATGTTGGTCAGGCTGGTCTCAAACTCCTGACATCAGGTGATCCACCCACCTCAGCCTCCCAAAGTGCTGGGATTACAGGTGTGAGCCACCACACCCAGCCACAAATAATTTAATGAAACATTTAGAGTCAGACTTTCAGATTTCTCAGCCCTACGCAGAATTTTTTTGCGTAGACTCTAAGAATATTCATTTATATTTAATCTATGCATATTTGGGCTCTCTTTCTATTGACAGCTAGCAATATTTTGCATTACTAGATGAAAGTAATGTCTTAGTTTGTGCATTGAGAGGTCTAAGAACTGATGAGGAGTGTTTTGCCAATAAATACTTGGATGTTGGTTTATTTATTTGCTTTAATATTATCTATGTCTCCTTGCCTCCTGATGGGGTGTTAACGATTTAGTATAATTGAAACGTATGATCTTTCTTTTTGGTACTTGTTTAATGCCTCATAATTTTGTGCTTCCTTGAAGTCTCTTTTATTTCTGTTGTGAACTATATTTTAGTTTTTACTTATTTAGAAATTTGGAAAGTAAGTACCCCATTTTTAATTCTACTAGTGATAAACTTTCATTTAAAAAATTTTAGTTTTATTGTTTCCCTTATTAGTGAAGGTAAAAATATATTAGTAAATTTGTTTAGTTATTCAGTTTTAATTCTGAACTTAGCATATTTACATAATTTAATAAACACATTATAGAATTAAACATTTATGCACCTTCCCAGATTCACTTGGCCCCATCTGCTTCCCAGGGTCTTAGCCACTTTCTCAGTAGAGATCTTTGGCTATGTCACTGAGGAGTCACTTCACCCCAAATATCACTTGCTGTCTCAGGTTACCCTGGCAAGAAGTCAAGATTCGTTCGTTGCCCCTGAAGAAGTGGGACCTGCAGCAGCATCTAAACTGGGCTCAGCTTATCTAAATACCTGACAATTCTGTCTCTCTCCACTGGTTCTACATTCACAGGAGCACTGAGCATTGGGCATGACATCTGACTATTCAAAGGGGGTGACTAATACAAGCCGGAAACTCAGGGACTTGTGAGGAAGAGTTGACCAATGAAGAATAGGAGATGTGAGGGCTGGTTTTCTAGTCTACTTCCCATCCAGCTCCCAACTGTTCCAAAATGGAGGTGCTCCATATGGCCTGCTATGCTTCCTGTGAGGCTATGCCAGCTTCATACTGACCCACCTTGTTTTTGCTTTTCTGGCTCCCCTGCCTCTGTTTCCTATTTCTCTCACTCTTGCTGCCCTGGGATTGCATACCCTCCACTGAGCCTGCCCATTCTCCCAACAAAGCAGTAGGAGCCAAGTTTTACCTTTTTTGCTGTTACAAATAATGTCCCCCCAAAATATTTTTACAAATGCTTCTCTATGCTCATGTTCAAATATTTCTTTGGGATAATGAAATACTATGAGTGGGCTTCCTGGGGGTGAATGTTGCACACATCGCAAAGTTTATTAGATATTCCTAAGCCTTGCATCTGCCGTCATGTACAGAGTTTTACTGTGACTCATTTTACCTATACTTCCAACAGCACTGAATGTTATACATTTATACTTCATGCCAAGTTCACATGTGAAAAATAACATTTTACTGTTTTTTAAATTTGTGTTTTCTTAATTCAGGAGGACAAATAGCTTTTTGTTTTTTTACTGGCCACTAAAATATCTTCTTCTAAAAGATCTCGGTTTTATTATTTTCTTTTGGTAGTGTATGTGCCACACATATGATGAAATATATGGGATTATTTTACTCTCTTTGGCCCTTTGCTACTGAGGTACTATTTTTTAAAAAACATTGGTTTTATAATTGATTATTATTAGCACATGATTATTTTTCTTGTGTTTTCCTAGTTTTACTATCAAGTGGATATTTCAACTTGATTCTATGTTTAATACAACTCAGCACTTACCATCATTTTTCAATATTATCATTGTTCGTTCCTAAGTTCCTAATTTTAGTTAATTCCTTGGTTGCCAAAAAAAACCCAATAAAAAAACAAGAAAACAAAAATGATCTAAAACAAATAAACAAAAACAAAAACTTTTAAAATATATTTACATTTGGATATATAACTTTGAAGATTTTTTTACACATATTACATATTTGTAAAGATATGTAAATATATTTTAAAAGGTTTAAATTGTATGTAGTATTTTATTTTTTGTAAAATTCCTAATTGACAATGATTGTATGTATTTATGGGGCATAATATGATATTTTAACAGCTATTGTTTTACAACCTCTGTTTCTACTTAAACGTGTAGTGCAAACATTTTTTGAGTATGTCTTTTTTTAAATAAATGTTATAAGGGTGGTATATTTCTGAACCTTTGAGTATCTAAGAATGTGCTTCAGTTGGCTTCACAGATGAATAATAACTTGGATGAGTATTAAATTATTGGCTCAAAAAGTTTTCTCCCAACTGCTTTTGCCAATTTTTATTGCAGAAAAAAAAGCTATGTAAGCTGTTCTCTTTCTTTATTTTCATAATGTAAAATTTTTGTGTAGTTTGTATTTATTTTTATGGATTTATTCTGATGTTCGATGTAACTTTTCAAGTTGTTTATAAGCTAAATTCTCTTTTTTTCCTTTGGCTTTTTTCCCCCCTAGACGTTCTTATTGAGGATCATTATATCATAGTAACTAACAACAGACTTTGGAGTCAAATGACCTTGATTATAATTGTTCTCCCCATATGAACTTTGTGACCTTGGGCTAGTCATTTTAATCTTTTCTAAGTCGGTTTTAAAATCTATACATACAGGAATGAGTTGTTGAGAAAATTAAATGTGTAGCATGTATGCATTTTTTTTGTAAAATGCTTTGAAAGATGTTCTGATGCTATGAAAGATGTTAACTATTGTTGCTTATTTAGACATTCATTACCTCTCCTACATATCTATCTTTTAGTTTTCTTGTTTTTCTACAATATTTCGGAAGACTATTTTAACGTGTTTACTGCATCACCGGTTTGAGACCCTGCAGTGCTGATAGTGCCATTTATGCCTTCCAATGTGGATTTTATCTCTGTTATTGTGTTTTAGCTTAAGAAAGCAGTCATTCCTCATTTCATCTTTCTTTCTTTCCTATGATTCTGCTGGTTTTTAATCTCACCCTTATGGCTTTCTTTTCTGTTTTATAAATGTTCTGA
Source organism: Papio anubis (assembly GCF_008728515.1). Classification (NCBI taxonomy): domain Eukaryota; kingdom Metazoa; phylum Chordata; class Mammalia; order Primates; family Cercopithecidae; genus Papio; species Papio anubis. The sequence goes on from NC_044981.1 coordinate 135,816,288, forward strand.
CTTCTTGTGTTCTAATTAAGATAACAAATATATATAGTCTAAGGCCGGCCCATGCCTGTAATCCCTGCACTTTGGTAGACTGAGGTGGGTGGATCACTTGAGGTCAGGAGTTTGAGACCAGCTTGGTCAACATGGTGAAACCCCATCTTCACTAAAAATACAAAAATTAGCCAGGCATGGTGGCATGTGCCAGTAGTCCCAGCTACTGTGGAGGTTGAGGCAGGAGAATCGATTGAACCAGGTAGGTGGAGGCTTCAGTAAGCTGATATCGCATCACTGCACTCCAACCTAGGTGACAGAGCCAGACTTCATCAAGAAAAAAAAAAATTATGTATATAAATATATACAGTTTAAATTTATTTTTTAAAGTTCTGTTTCTTTACTGGAACTTAAATGTAATGCAACCTTCTCCAAGCTGTTGTTCTTTATTTTTTTTCCTAGAAGTCCAGTTTTTAATCTTTCTTATTAGTTTTATTTTTCTATTCACTCACTTTTGGTGTTTGTCAACACACTGGATATGTGCCTCTCCTTTTGGCTTCAGAGTCTGTTTACTTTAGTGATGGTTAATTCTACTTCTCTATGGCTATAATAACTGCTTGGTGTATGGAGTTCTTTCCCAGTTTTTACTATCTGCAGCGTTTATCTAGTGCCACTATCTAAGATGTAATTTACTTTTACATTCCACTGCCTGTAGTGTACACATGTACATTAAAAACTACATTCTGCAATATATCCTTCTCCCACAAATCTTGTCTCTACCTATACCTGTAATGACTTACTTGTATGCCTTCTAGAATTAAATAAGTACACCTTCTAGAATTAAATGTGCCATTAATATTATGCCCACACTATATTGTCTGCACAGTTCTAAGCTTGGAGGCTTAGACCAGAGTTGAACAGGGAGGTCCTCGTGGTGAGGTTAGGTGTAGGTGGTGGAGGTGGGAGCCTCTACCGGCTTCTCAAACCTGTGCCTAGTGCAAGGGATATCGTGTGCTCCCCTCTGCATAGTATATTATTGATCCAATGAGTTGTGATTAATTAATTTCCTATCTAAAGTATCTACTAGATTGCTTGACATACAGTAGGTGCTCAATAAATGTATATTGCATTCTCCTTTCTGGTGGGCAGCCATGGTTGGACTCTGGCAGTGCCCTTGACTTATTTCTAAATGCTTTCTGAATTCTAGTATAGTTTCTTGTCTGTCTTAATTAACAGTTTTATTTATCATCTTTTCATGTTTTTATAGATGGTAGTGAGAAGATTTATCAGAGACTTCCAGCCTTTTTATAATGAACTATTTATTTTTTTAAAAAAATTTTGTTCGGATGTCCCTAGGGAAGATGTACCAATGGGGAGTGACTTTGAGGAAGCAAAAATTGTTAGTGGCTATATTCATGATCCTAACCAAAAATGATGAAAGGCTTGAGCATTGGTAAGAGATTACAGAGAAAAGGACATGATCTTCAAGAGAGATTTGGGAAGTGCAACAGCAATGCTTAGTAATTATACTTGATGTCTGGAGGAGACTGTTGAGTAAAAGGAAAGCTCACGATGACTAACAGATTCTAACATGCACTATTAATTCAATAGCTTAGTGCAAAGAGGGAGTAGGCTGCAGGGCAGGAATTTAAACAATTTAGTTTTTGACATATTAGACATTTGAAGCCTGCAGAATGTCCATTTGGAGTATTCAGGGGTATTTCTAACTATGGATCTGTATTTCAGGAGATCAGTCAGGGCAGGAGGTATGGTTTTGAGAGGTACCAGCATATGGAAGTAGGATTAGAGGGAATGCATATACTGCACAGGAAGGAACAGATGCCAGGAAAAGGCAAGATTGTAGGCAGGGAGATCAGTTAGAGAATTGCAATAATCCAGGAAAGAAATGATAACTGACTTTACCAAAACAGTAACAAAGCAAATGAAGGGAAAGATCGATCATGTTTCAGGAAGCTTACTGTAAAAGCGCAGTCAAGAACAAGGTAGGGAGGTAGGAGGAAATCATCTGCTGGGCTGTGGCAAGTGGGATAGAACATAGAGCCTAAGAAAAGTTGCAAAAATTTGGAAGGGCTAACATGAGCAAACAGGAGTGATGGGGCAGACACAAGGGTTAAGCAAAACATCATAGGTCCAGCCGAGGCCAGGAACCATAAAATTGTAGGGGCAACAATTTTCACAATGAATGGTTTTCTCCTTGTTTCCTGAGTGTACAAAGCAAAAAACTAGATTTCTTACATTGAAACAAATTTGGAGGCTTTCCAAATGGGCACTGTAAAAGGACCATGGACTGTGAACTGGTAAAAACATAAGAGAAGTGTTATCGGGGTATAGGCTGTGCACAGGAGCAACTAAAACAAGCATATGAGGTGGGATAGTTAATATTCTGGGAGAGAAAACCTGGGTAAAGGGACCAGAGATCTTAATTTGATTGAAGATTAGGTATCTTAGCTTTTGTAAAATAAGTTTGGATGAGGTATGAGTTGCATTAAGTGGGGAAAATTTCATTTACAAATCCTCTTCCGAGCTCAGGCTGCTCCAGATATTAAGCACAGATCATATACGAATGAACACAAAGTGGCTTTACAGTCTGAAGTCCAGGACAATATGCTCTAGAACATGAACTTTCCTTTTTTGTCCATATGTTCTAAGATCATCTGCATAGATCTGATGCAGATATGCTAGTTGCCATTTGTCTACGGCCTGATACTTCAATATAATAAATACCCTGTGTGTGACAATGGAAGTGGATGTCATTAGGAGGGACCCCAAAAATACATCAATAAGATGACTGTCAGATATTGTCTGAAGGTAGCAGGATGAGTCTTCCACATCTATTGTATTTTTTTATCCTGGCCATGCTGTCTGACGTTTTCTTTAGATTCACTTAAAAAATACAAACCAAACACCGCATGTTCTCACTCATAAGTGGGAGTTGAATAATGAGAATATATGGACACAGGGAGAGGAACATCACACATCGGGGCCTGTCTGGGATTGCGGGAAAAGGGGAGGGAGAGCATTAGGACAAATACCTAATGCACACCGGGCTTAAAACCTAGATGACGGGTTGATAGGTGCAGCAAACCACCATGGCACATCTGTACCTATGTAATGAACCTGAACATTCATCACATGTATCCCAGAACTTAAAGTAAAAAAAAAGAAAAATACAAACCTCATGATGGTAGTGAATTTCACAAGGAAATTGCATTGACTTAGCTCCTTGTTGATGCATGACTGGAGAATGGAGATTATAGTGGTTATAGAAAAACCACAAGTTACTATCATTGTTAATTTTCAATCTCAGGCTGATTTTTATATTTCTAGTGCCTTACAATTTAATAAAAATGAATGACAAGAATGAGCCTAGCCACTTGTAATTTTGCTTCACTTTTAACTTTGTAAAAGTATAGTAACAATTGTATATACTATGCACACATATGTCTCTATATAATATTTATAAAATGTCTTTTTAAATTTATTCCGATAGGTCAAATCACTTAATAAATGTGGCAAGTTGAACCAACTAAAAACCTAAATATTTTTGTTGGAGTGGCAATATGTGTTTGCCTCTGTGATGGTCTGTTTCCAAAGATAACTGCCCATTTTAAGTTCCTTTAGGGTAGGGATTTTGTTTTATTCATCTCTTTCCACCCATGCTGAGCACAATGCTTTAAATATAGTATATGATCAATGACTTTTATTGCATAAATAGCAGAGAGTGAAAAACTATAAACTAAAAGGAAAATTATAGTTTAAAACGTCGTCAACTCCATTGACAGAAATAAGAACTCTGCTTACCCAGGGGCCTATCTCGAAGTCCTGAAAAATATCAAAACCATGAATTCCAATGTGTGGTTATTGAAATAAACAATTCCTCTTTTGTGTGACACCAAGTTGAATAAGCACATAAATCTAGCCTTGTCCAATTAGGTGTGGCCACAAGGCTAGCATAGATAAGTTTGGGTGGGTGCACTATTTCCCATTGTCTCTGAAACCTCTGTCTCTTTGTCCCCTCTTGAACAGCCTTTTTCATGATAAAGCCTTTGCTTTTGAGTAGGAGGACTTGTTAGACCACAAACTACCAAACTCGATTTTTGTATATCCTGATGAAAATTCTCAAATTTCTCTACTGAATGTAAACATCTATGTGATGTATTCAAGTGGATACTTATTGAGTATTTGGAAAGATTTGCTGAAGGCACTAGGATGCTGCATTTGCATTGATTGGGTTGTTCAGAATGTTAAAGTGATAAAAGACAAGAATCCAAGCCTGGTGTGTACAGGCATGTTTACCTCAGGCCCTCACCTGCAGTGTCACCTCTACCTTTGCCACTTTTGTCTCTTCCTATCATGGACTTCTTTGGAATTTATTGACCACTTTTCCTCTTTGCCTGATATTTGAGTTTCTATGTTTTGTTTCTTCTCTAATACCTATATATTTTGATCCTTCATTGCCTCTGTCTGCACCTTTCCGAAGCTATATTCCAGCATGACTGCCCCAATTTAGATATAATTCTGATAGCATTTTAAAAGAGAATTTCTTTAAAAATCCCAAGGAACTTCTATGAAGAATACCATATAGACATAATTCATGTTCCCTAGCACTTTTAATAAAAGACGTGCAGTACTGACCTGGACAAATAAATTAAATGTAGATGAGATAACTAAAAAACAATACACCAATATAATTTAATTTTAAATTTTTAGTAGCATTTGAGGTTTGCAACATCCTGAGGACATAAATAAAAATCAGGTATAAACTGAAACAGAAACCAAGGATAACTTAACTGAAATGTAGAGTTAAATTCATAGGATTTCTAAACCCAAATTTTACCAACTAAGAGGATATCTGGTTTGGGAGAGAGATAATGCAGTCTATGTATCTTTAGGTATGAATGAATTTACTTTTAGTAAGTATGCATAGGCTTTTTAAAATGAAGTTGTATGAAGCTAATATTTTGGTATCTAAAATATAATAGAAAACTAACACATGAAGCACATATATTGGTTAGTTCACCCTTTTAATTTTCCCAAGCCTACCATAAATGTAAGTAACACTTATCACTTGAAGACAACTAACAGAAATAAGTCTATTAAGACAGTTTTTACAAGCAAACTATTCTTAATTATTTTTAAAATCTCATTTGATATTTTACACTGCTTGCAACCTAACAAGTTAGTCTGCCAAGTTTCATGGATGCTGGTGAAAAGCGTAAGGCTCCTGTTTCAGAGAAAAAGACCTTATTATTGGCAATAGCAAAAGGCAAATTATCTGTATTTTATTGTGCTGGTTTCTCATGCCTCAGTTTCCAAAAGCAGCATGAAGAAGATTTCGGTAATGCCTGCACATACTTATTAAAGGCAATGGGTCCTGAAATAGAGAAACTGAATCTTTTATCATGGGCAATAACCATTCGTGTCTTTACTCTGAAGATAGACCTATTTTCTATCATACAAGACAGTAAGCAAACCTTCCCTTTCCTTTGGTGGGAAACACCATCTCTACTTTCCAAGGGTTTTTGTTTTACAAGCATCCTTCAAAAGATAGTCTGGAAAAGTGACAGAAAGTGCCTCTGCTCACAGATAATGGAAAAATGGAAGAGACCCATGGAAAATTGTCTCCCAGTAATATCCACTTCCTTTTCTGCACCATTTTGATTTCTGTCGAATTTTCCCATGAGTAGGGAAATTGACCAGCCACTCTGATTAATATGACCAACAGAATCTAAGATCAAATCTGTTCAATTTGACTCAGAAAGCATTTTATTAAATGTACTATCTACAGGACTCCAGGTAGCAGAATGAGGCCAATCTGTAGGTTGAGTGTGGTTGGGTTTGCCATCTCTACTTTGCTAGGGAAGTTACTACCATCTATTTGCTGTGTGTTTTTAGAAAATTTGTGTATGTGTGTGTGTGATTTCAAAAGGAGGAAAGATAAATTCATATACTCTATCCACCATATACAGTTGGAAGCCACATTTCTTCCATTTTTAGACCGTATTAATGGCCTAAAAGACCAATAAAAGGCCATAAAGAAGTGACTTTACCTTTCAGTAGTGTTTTACTAAGAAATATTTTGAAACTGCTTCACCAAAAACTGAAACATTAAAAAAAAAAAAACCCTCTGAGTCCAAAAATAAAAAGCCTTGATTTTTGGCATTTGGTATTTTTTATGCTAATACTGCCAACACAGTCAATATCAAGCAACTAATGTGATATCATTGACCAAGAAGTTGGGAAGAGGTGTACACAATGGATCGCCATGAGCCAGTGTGACCTGGCTCTAGCACACCACTGAGTCTATGAGTTTAATATGAGAAAAACACTAAAATAACATCTACAAAAATTCTTCTCCTTTAGATATCTTACCCTTGATTTATTGAGTGATCTCAGAATGCTATTACATATTCTGCCAGAGCAGTGGTGCTAAGATGGCTTCAAAAGGGTCTGGGACATTTCAAGAGGGTTTGGCATTTTTCTCTTGGTGCAAGCTTCTACTTACATGCCTTCTTTACTGGATAGCTGTGGGGGGAAATATCCAGTCTAATATTCCTTTCATCTGACCAGTCTACCCACCATTCAAAAAGATAAAGATTCTGGAAGCCTTGCTTCATTCATTCACAGCCAATGTAGCACTATCATAAACATTTCACTGCATGCCACCTCTCACTCTGATTTCAGACCCAGTTGTGTCATAATCTCTTTAGCGCCTGACCTTTTGTCTCATATCCTGTCTATGTCTTAACATTTGTTTCTTGCATTTTTCTGTTCAATAATATTCCTCTGATAGTCACTGGTAATCCCTGTGATTATAATAATGCTGGCTCTTTGGCTTACATTTGCTGTCCAGTGCTCTGCAAAACAAATCTGATCCATCCAGGCTGCTGGATTCTATCTCATGTCTGAGAGCTGTCCACAGGGTTGAAGTCCCACCCAGTTTTCCCCAGCTTTTACAAAAGAGGCAAGAGTCTACCCAAAGCATGAATGTCCCCTTTAAAATCCGCACCAGATGACCATCAAATTTTTACCTGATTTGTATCTTCTGGGTTGGCAGTAGAATCACAGGAATCAAAAAGTAATATACACTTGGGAGGTATATTTTGAAAACTATTGCAATAAAGATTCAGACCTTGGATTTGGAATCGACTTCAGTATGAATCAGACATATGCATTAAAAAGTATATGGGATGTATTCTTTTCATAAGGCATGTAGAATTGCCGAGTTTCAATGTTTCAAATATTATCTGAGTCCATCAAATATTATCTGAGTCCTAGGGAATTTGAAGGTGTGTGATAGATAGGACTTTTTCTGGATGAAATAGATATTTTGCAGGAAAAGATCATAAATATTTGAAAACAGATGATCTTGAAAATAACTTTACTACCCCATACAACAGTTTGTGATATTTAAGCATGTAGAAAACAGAGTCTGAGTACTCATATGAAGAATGATATTAGCAACTGCATAAGACCTTTCAACCTAGGCAAGTCTTTGTTCTGTCTTCCTTTATGCTTAATGTTCTTTTCTACTCAACATTCCCTTATTTTACTTTTTTGATATTTTATTTTTTTATATTTTATATATTCTTATATGTTGTGAATTAAAGCAGGGTATGAACAAATATGTAAAATCTTCACTAGTTTTGTTTCTGTTTAATTCTTGAAAAAGTTTAAAATAAAACATGGCTTTAGCTAAATTTCCTGTATATTCTAGACTTTTTCACGTCCTATCAGAGTATAAGGAGAATGTGCTCTACTTAGAAATACTACCTCAGTGTTTGGCACCATGGGAATTCCTGTGGATTGTTTGGAAGTCAGAAATTCATAAAATTTTAGAATGTATTAAAGCCTTAGAAATTAAAAATGACTTTTTTTCTTTCTGAACAAAGGAAAAAACTGAGCTCCTTGGGGGTGAAAATAACATGATCAATGTCATACAATTAGTTAATGGCAAAACCAGGATCTCAATGCAAATCTCACTATATCAAATTCATCATTTTATTTGCTATAACCTGAGTTATTATTTTAGCTTGATATTGAAAAATGAATTAGAATTGCACAATTCAAAAATGAAAATGAATGCTACTTAAAAGACAAGATAATACTCTTAGGGAATGTGGAGCTAATTCATAGAGAATTACTTGAGGAAATTGAACTCACAACCAGTATGTAGAGACAGGTCCCCAAGTTCAAATGTGAGTCTCAGATTTTAAAAACTCAGAGTATTTTGTGACCAATAGCATTTGAAGTTATACAAATCAGATAAAGATAATCAAATCTCATACCACAGCCCAGAAATTGATTGCCCCGGGGATCCAACGCCTCCTTCTCTTTCTCCCTCCCTCTCCCTTAGATGAAGTAATTTCTTGGCCCTTAGAACTGTTTTCACAATTTATTCAAAGTGTTGCTGCCAGAGTCCCATCCCATTTGGCACAAAGAAGGGAACAAAGCCCCCAACAACTCCGTTGCTTTCTTCAAGGGACTTGACTCCCACTGTCTCTTCATTTCTTGGCTTTGGGAAATGACAGATTGCAGAATCAGATGTTGCACAGAAGTCGTGATAACAACTTAGAAAGATGATCGTTCCTTGCTTGCTTGTTCTGTCAGGTTTTCTTTCCTCCGTCTTTTTTTTTTTTTAACTAGAAAGTTTATAATATGTATTTCCAAAATTGAAAGGAAGATATTTTAGCTCTATCTTCACAGGTATCAAATTCTCTGTGGCAAGAGAGCAACTACTGACCCTCCGGAAGGCCAGACTGATTATTTCTGTAGGTCTATTAACTTATTTCACAAGATGCTGGTGCATTTCAATCACCTTAGAATTCACTTAGCAACTCTCCTTCATGGACTTGATGAAATAAGAATCACTTTTTTAACTATCTTGTAAACAATTGTTTATGTATGTCAGAAACCAAGCTCAAGGGAATGTGCTTTCTGTAGTAAGAAGAGCACATACATACTGAGAATCAGGATTAGTGGTTTGAGAGCAGGCCCAGCTACTTACCAGCCTAGTGGCTCTGCAAAAATCACATCTTAGCTTCAATGTCCTCACCTACAAAATGCAGATAATAATACCTACTCTGTCTACTGCATAGCAATGTGTGGGAATCAAATGGACAAATGCAAGTGAAGGCTTTTCTATAAACCATAGATTGCTGTGCAAATGGAGGTTATCATTATTACTATCTGAGGAATGTGAAAAGATTAAAGAATAGTTACGTCACAAACAGCAAGACTGATGAAAAATATCAACTTCAATTTGTCTCCAAATGATTGTGTATTTAATTGTCTCAGCTCTGTAATATTGCTATCTGTGATGAAGGGTTATAATTCATTTTTATCAGGGCATTTATCCTAATTGACTGTGCTATGGTGAGGTTGTGGAAAGTACATACATGGTGGTGTTTGCTGAAACAGAATTCTGTTGTTGAAAGAGGTATGCAAGAAGAAAGCGTTTTTCCAACTGTGTTCCTGTTCAGAATCATTAACTTGAAATTCTGCAGCATACATTGAAACTAGAGTGAAAGAATGATGAGATAGGACTCGTGAGGCCTGGATTCCAGTGTTGCCTTTGACTAGCACTGAATCACAAGGAGGCAAATGATGTGGGTAATGTTGATGACGATGAAGATGATAGCAGTAATAACAGTAACTTTTATTGAGTAATTACTTTGGGACAGGCACTAGGCCAAATGCTTTATAGACATTAAATTATTGAATCCTCTCAACAACTCTGTGCCATAATTATCCCCATGTTACAGATGAGGTGATTGAGAATTAGACCTAGAAATCATTGCTACTAAGAGCCAAGGTTTAGTCCCGACAGTCTCATTTCCAAACTCAAGCATTTACTGAATACTCTATCACTTTAATGTTTCTGTGCTTTGGTTATTTCATCTGTAAAATGCAAAAGTTAGCACAGATTCTCATATAGGGCTCTTCAAACCTGCTATCATTTTGTAGGTATGAATCATTTAAAAAACTTGGTTGAGAAATACAGAATTTCTAAAGCTGCACTTCAAGCGTTCTATACCTCTGAAGTAGAAGAGGAAATAGTACCACCTGAATTTCCCAACACATATTTACTGCTATCTGGTTTATTTCTTATTTAACATCTAAACTCTGCTAATGCTTTTCAGAGAGTAGGCAAAGATTCAGACATGGAATTTTTTTTTCAAATCTAAATATGACATATTTACTAAGTTAAGGATGCTCTTTTAAATTAGAGAAGTGTAACAATGGGGGCACCTAGGAGTTCAAGAAGAAGAGAAAGTTGGGGAAGAGCAGGCATTGTTAGTACTAGTCAAAGAGCTCATTTTGGAACTTTACTTCATTGGCAGTGAAAGAGTAGGATGACTTGCCCAATAGAGTACTAACACAACAGAGGTAGAAAGAATGTTAGAGTTGGAAGGAATCTTAGAGAACATCTAGTCTCACATATTCATTTTACAGATAGGGAAAGAGTATAGCAGGGAAAGATCACAGGCTTTGGATTTACCCATATCCACATTTAAATCCCTGTATTGGTACTTGCTATTCTACCTTTGGCCAATTATTAACTTCTGTGAGGCTTTTCAAAGAATAATAGTGCTGTCTATCTCGCTCAAATATATGTAAAGCAGCTAGGATAATTCTGGGTGTCTAATAAGCATTCAATACAAATTAGTCCTCCTCCCACTTAAATATCTTATCCTTTGTAAAAGAGTCACAAATTCGACCTCACCAAGGTCCGTAAGGTCCTCTAACTTCCACAATCAGCAGTGGAGATTTGTAGCACTGCTAAGAATTGCAATGCTTGCTTTTCTTCCTCTATTACATCCTTCCACCTCAAGCTGCCATTGTGAAAAAAAGGCATTATTTAGTAGGAAAAAAGAGAAAGAATAGGAAACTTCTAACCTAAAAAATTGTACCCTAAAATAAATTATTTGTTCTTTTTCTTTCAGTCAGTTCCTCTTGGAAACTTTTTTCTTCAATTTCCTGTTTTCTCTGATTCCTTCTCTTTGCCCACAAACACACTAAACAGTGATATTAAATGTAATGTAATGATATTACAACTTGTAATATCACACTAAACAATGGTATTACAATTTGTTTCATATCTCTGAAGAATCATTCAAAGCCTTTATTTAATTAGTAATACCTTAAAATATTTAAACTTATTAAAATAACTGAAAAAGTAGTGGTAGTAATTTTAGTTACCATCCTCTCTTTCTCACCTTTCATTTATTTCTTAAGTATTAAGAAACTCCATAAAACATAGATAGGCGTATCTTATGTCTCGCTGTCTCTTACAAATGAATCAAAATTTCTTGACATTCCCATTATCAACTCTATACTCATGAAGTCAATATTTTTACTTTACCTAAACTTTACATTTATTTTTCCAAGTATCTCAATTGATGAAACAAATCTTACTATTTTGCCAGTTCTCCTTGTTCCCTGTCTCTTGGACTCTGATTTCCTTAGCATTTCAAATAATTTTATTTTCCTATATTCAATTTCTGTTCATCTGCATGAAAACAATATGTAATCTTAAGTATCTTTTTGGAACATCTGAATTTATTTATGTATTGATACATAATAGTTGTAAACATTTATGGGGTACATGTGATATTTTGATACAAGTGTACAGTGTGAAACAATCTATTGGGATATTCATCATCTCAAACATTAATTATTTCTTTGTGTTGAAAACATTTCAAATCTTCTCTTCTAGCAATTTTGAAAAATACAATAAATTACTTTTAACTATACTCACCCTATTGTGGTATCTAACATTGGAACTTATTCCATCTATATAGTTGTATTGGCATTTACCAATCCCTCTTCATCCTCAAAAATCTGAAAATTCAGCAATTACAATGCTGGGTAGAGATTCAAAAGAAAGAAAAATCAATATATTGAAGAGATAGCTGCACTCCCATGTTTATTGCAGCACCATTCACAATAGCCAAGATATAGAATCAATCTAAGGGTCCATCAGTGGATGAATGGATAATAAATATTGCATATACACAATGAAATAAATATTATTCGACCACAGAAAAGGAAATCTTGTCATTTGCAGCAACATGGATGGAACTGGGGGAATATCAAACTTTAGCAAGTCAGCTACTTGCCAACTTTATTCAGTCTTCACAGAGCATTTCAGACCTATTCTTTAGACAATATTCTAGGACAGATTGCTATCAAATAACTTCTGAAATGTCATAGGTATTTATTATTAGATCTGTTCTTCCTCTTTCAATTCATCTGCATGGTTTTGCCAGAACAATATTTGATTTGATTTGACCCCTTCTCCCCAACTGCGTGAGTTTCAGAGTGCTTTTATGTTGCTTACCAAAGTTACTTTGAACATCTTTTTAAGGTTGAAAACAAAATAATTTGACCCTAATTAAATCTATCTAACTGGATTTTACATCACTCCCAATAAGTCTTCTATTCCAACCCAGTTAGCTTTCTTACTGTCCATCTAATCCCCTTCCGTATACCAGCCTCATGGGGGCCTCTTGGTCTTGATTCACATCATTTCTCCCACTAAAAGCAGCTGGAGCATATTCATGGTGCTTTGCAGTTCCCAAAGCATTTCTGCAGGCATTATTTCATTTGATCCTCCTTGTAATCATAACAGATAGTTAGGATTATTTTTCCCTATTAGTCACAGGAGAAAGTCCAGAAAGGTTAACAGGCTTGCAAAAATCATATGACTCTCAATGCACCCAAAGTCTTGTGATTTTGAAAAAACTGTATTTACCACAGCAGAACACTTCTTAGAATACTTCCTGAGACCTCATTAAGCTTTCTATTTATTATTCAAGCCTAATTAAATTGTTTCTCTTCCTTAAATGGTCTTATGTCTCCAAAAGCCCACAGAGATCTCATCTCATATTAGATATCTGCACAATAGATGTTTAATAGGTATATTCACTTTTATCTCTTAATATTTTGATCATGAATCCAAAGAACTAGAGTGTCATTTTGGCATGGGCAGGGATGGGGTAGTTCTGAGTGCTTACTGTGGTGTTTTGATACTCAAATTATTTTGGTTGAATGAGGGAATTCTGTTTTGTTCGTATAGGTCAGAATTTCCTATGCCTAACATATTCAAAGGAAGGATTTATTCTTGTCTTCAATTATTATTATTTAAAATCACTCTTTAGATTAAAAATATTGTTAGAATTCAAAAACAGTCAAATTTAAAAGGACAGGTTTTATTTTTCTTATGGCAATTTAGTGGTAGAATTCACATAATAACTTAAATAAGTTGACTCAGCAATATCCAGTGTTGTTTTTGCCTTTTGTCCAATGATTTTTTTTTGTTTTTAGACAGAGTCTCCACTCTGTCACCCAGGCTGGAGTTGGGTGGTGCAATCTCCGCTCACTGCAACCATGCAACCTCCACCTTCCAGGTTCAAGCAATTCTCATGTCTCAGCCTCCTGAATAGCGGGAATTACAGACATGCACTGACAAGCCTGGCTAATTTTTGTATTTTTAGTAGAGACTGGTTTTCACCATGCTGGCCAGACTGGTCTCATACTCTTGGTTTCAAGTGATTCACCCACCTCTTCCTCCCAAAGTGCTGGGATTACAGGCGTGAGCCGGTCCCAATGCTTTATTTTTATTATGAGAAATATTATTTGACATTTCAACCTCACTTTAGTTCTCAGTTATTAAATATTTTCTGAGAACAAGGTGTGGCTGCTTAGTTTTCTCTGAAAATGGAAGAGATGTGGGTTAGCTAAGTAAAATCAGTATTATTCCACTGTGATTAACCCCAAGATTGACAAACAAAAATTTCAATTGGTCACCCTATGTGACCTTAAATAATCTTTCTTAGCTATCATGCTACTTTTACACTGCTAAGTTATCTCTACTTGGCTTGGACATATTCATCTGACACAATTACACATGACAAGCCAAGAACAAATAATATCAAATGCATTCTAACATTTCCTAGTCTTTTGGTATTCAACAATCTTGGGAAAACATAATAGATTGGAAAATCTTTCATATACCAAAATTGTATTACATATTACATATGCTTATTTTAAGTAAACTAAATCCACATCAAATGATATATTTAGAAAATATTTATCTATAATTATTACTGATCTTTAGATTTGTCAAATTGTACTGCCTGAATCATATTTCCTAAATGTTTATTCAGTGAGAAGATCACAACCAATCAGATATATACATATAGCTCTCACTGAAGATGGAGTATAGAGATTTTATCTACACGTAAGAAATGGAACCAGTTCTCAACCATGTTTCCTACAAGAGGGGTTTCTAAAATTGTTTTATCTGAAATATTAAATTATTCAGATGATGGGTTCTACTTCCAGAGTTTATAATTAGTATGTGTGGGATGGAGCTTAGGCATCTTTTTCTCCCTAAGTATATTTATAATACTCTGCAGATGATTCTTATGACTGATCAAGGTTTTGAATTGCCATTTAAGAGATTTTCCACCACTTTTACTCTGAATTATTTTTCTCTTGCAATACTTTTGTAGGCTGTTTGCCACTTGCTTAGGCATGTCTCGCTTCAAATGAGTTAGATGTAGGAAACTCTGACCTATAAAGACAGAACAGAATTCATTCATTCAATGAAATTATTTGAATATCAAAGCCCTCAGAATTCAAAAAAGTTGCTACTCTAGCCCTTTGTTCAACTCTATATTCTTTACTGGACCCAGCAGTCTGTTGAGATTCAAATAATCTTAAAGAATATCACACTTGAAGAGATTGTAATTCTTTAATTTTACGATAATTATTAGCATCTACTTAGGAAGAGGGCTATATTAGACTCATCGAATAATGTCACCATGGGTAAGAAGCAGCCATTGCCATCTAAGGACTTGCCATAATAATAACAACAAACATCTCTATGAGATATAGGAGGATAAGACAAGAGTGCAAAGGAATGTAATTTAAGACTAAATGTAATAAGAATGGCATACGGTCTTGGGAGAAGAGTTCACAGCCCAATTAGCCGATCAAGATTGCCTGCAAGGAAAGCAGAATTGTTATTAGAGACTAGGAAGGGAAGGGGGCAAAAAGGATGGGGAGAGGTTGGTCAACAGATACAAAACTACAATTTGGAGGAATAAGTTCTAGCGTTACATTGCACAGTAGGTAACAATGGTTTACAATAAGGTATTGTATATTAAAATATAGCTAGAAGAGAGACTTTTGAGTAACCTCACCACAAATAAATGACAAACGCATAAGATGATGGTCATGTTAAATACTCCAATTTGATTATTATGCAATATATATGTGTATTAAGACATCAATTTGTAGCCCACAAGTATGTACAATTACAATGTGTCAATCAAAAAATAAAAAAGAGATGCTGCATAAGGAAAATCACATTTGTGCAGGCAATACATGATGAGTGAAATTTGCTAGATAGAGATGAAAAAGGACAGATTTCTGTAACAGAAAAAAGAGCTTAAACAAATATTTGAAGGCTGGAAAACACAGATTCTATTTGAAAAACGTTACCTAGTTCAGCTTGTTGTAAGAGTATGGCACATCAATAGTATAGAATAAGTGAGAGGTCAATGAACCAAGTGACTGGGTGTTGAATGGATATTGGTATCACCAAACATATTACAGGGCTAGTGGTAAAAATAAAGACGCTCTCCAAAAAATAAAATATTCAATGAATGAGAGGGAATGATTTGGAGAATGATAGACAACTGCAACAAGGTGGGGTTATCACGTAACGGATTCTGAAACTATGCACTTAAAAATATAAGGTTTTTTGTGGGGGGATAGAAGTAGCTATAAAGGGCAGAAAGAATACATACCTCATCTTGTTGACTGGGAGAAAAAGCCATCAACCGAGGGGCATACAAGTTATGCTATATCTAATATGATGAAGTGTCCAGTGGAGAGGAGGTTGAGAATATTGCACTTGTTGAGATGACAAACTCATGAGTTCCAGGGAGCACTGTGAAAGAGTTGACAAGGCATGGAAGCTTCAGTTAGACCAGTGGATGTGAAGATGCAAGTTGGGGTACAAGTTCAGTTGATGCATGGGGAGTAATTGGGCAGGTCAGAGAGGGTCTATTATGCCACTGTATGGGCTTGGGATATTACTCCAGGTGAGACTGAGCCATTGGAGCGTTTTGAACAGAAAGTATTTCTCTGGCCTCTTTTGAGAAAGGAAGTAAGGAAAAAGTGTGAAACAGAGATACCATTTAGGAAATTTTTGCAATAATCTGAGAGAGAGGCAATGTCAATTTAGGATAAGGTGATAGAGATGAGCATGGTTATAACGGGTCAGATTCTGGAATCATTTAGAAAGTAGAACCAAGAAGATTTTCTGAAGGATTAGATATGGAGTATAAAGAAAAGAGAGGAATTTAGCATGACTCGAACGTTTTTGTCCTGAGTAACTAGAAGGAGGAACTTGTTATTAACATAGATGATAAAGACTGTTCAAAGAGCAGGGTTTGGGGAAGAATATCAGAAACTCATTTTGGAGTTTTATGTTTAAGAAGTAAATTAAACATCTAAATGGACATACTGAGTAGGCAGTTGGATATGCAATTCTGTAGATGAGTACTTCAGGGAAGGTGTATAGGCAGGAGTATAAATCTATGAATTGACTGTGTATAGGTGGTAAAAGAGAGGACAAGATGAGCTTCGTTTTCTCTTTTTCTGATGCTCTTCCCAGGAGCAAAACTTCCTAAAACAAAAATGTACCTTCTACCAAATTTTATTTACCAAGACCTGATTTCAGGCTGGGTGAGATCTGGTGGCATGTTGGAATCTAGTTTCTTCCTCCAGGTCTTCAAGATTGTGTTGAGTTCAACAAAAAGTAGATTAAGCTCCTTTGAAAGGCAGGATATGCATCATAAATTAAGAAAAAGCATGTACTACTGCTATTAAGACAGATTTGTTGATAGTTCTTCGAAGTTTTTCTCATCAGGAGTCAGAAGCCCAGTAACATTTCCATTCATTCACTTCCTGATTGAGTCATTCATTCCTTAGCCAGAAACACTCATTAAGTACCTTCTATGAGGAATAGGATGGACAACACTTGGTGTGGAATAATGTAAGGTGTGAGGGAGGAGAAGAAAGATTCTTGCCAAGACTTCCGAGGTGTTTAGCTTGTGTGGTGCCTCTTAACCAAGCTGGAAATAGCAGCAAGGAGCAGCAGGGCAACTGGGTTTGTGTAGGAAATTATATTTTTACCTCTTAAAATCAAGAAAATTATAGGCTACTCAAATGAACTGTCTAGTAGGCAATTGTTGCAGTATGTTCAGAGCTCAGGAGGATATTAGGAAGGGAGAGATTCCATGCCAGAAATCCTGGACCAATTTTCTCCCAGATCATAGCTACACCGGATCTTTCTTTTTCCTAGGTCTCAGCTTAAATGTCACATCCTTAGTGACTTTCCTTTCTCCTACCTTATTCTCTTCGTGTCCTCTTCTTCATGGCACTACACCATTTAATTTTTCTTATTTATTTACTTACTTGTTTGGTGTATTTATATATTTAGTGTATGGCTGTAGTACTCCACTTTAAGTTTCAAGATGGTGATGACCATGATTATTTTATTTCAACTAACATAAATGTCTGGGACATAGTGATCAACAAAGCTGTGTACAATAAATGAATGAGATATACAATTGGGAATTTATAGCATATCACTGGCAATAGAAGCCCAGGATATTAATGAAATTTCTAAGGTTTACAAAGAAGAGGACCAGTGAAATAATCTGAGGACATTTCAACATGAAAGTAAGAAAATAAGAAAGTAATCATTAAGGTGATTTTAAATAACTGAAAGAGAACAATGCCTTGAAACCAAATGAATAAAGTATTTCAAGCACAGCACTTTTTTTTTTTTTTTAAAGAAAACCAAAAGTTAAACTCTAATTCTTGGTCTTTATTTTTGTAGAAAAATAAAAGAAACACAAATCAAATAAAAGCAATCTCTAGTCATTTATTATTTTTGCCCTTCTCCTTCTGATCAACTATGTCTATGAACCACAGATATTGAGTGTATTTTCCTGTACATTTCTAGTTTTTCTTTGGATTTGGAACTATTATTTACTTAGTTTTTTTAAAAAAGCCATCTTAATTTTCTTATACCAGTGTCCAATGTAGTTAAACAATAAAGAATATGCATTTGCGTGTCTCTCAGTGTGTATGTAATATGTAGAAAGAGTGTATGTATGTGTGCTCCTGTGTGATCTTTTAGATAAAAGGAGGGTTTGAGTCAATGAAAATATTTCTTGAGTCCTATCTAGGTCTACATAAGAGAGCTCTGAAAATACAAAGTGCACAGGGTCTAAATGTACTGATTAGAAGATCTAAATGTCGTCAAGAATGACCCACGGAGTGAATAATTTGTTTCTCTAGGAACATATGGAATCCACTGACTTCAGGAAATATTTTCAGAGCGCACACATATTTCTTTAAGACATTAACATCCCAGGGGAAAAGGAGGAATAAAAACATGACAGGGAGTAATTTAAAATGGCAGGTACTGCAGTTTTCTTTTCCTGTGCTGGAAACCTGATATTTGATACCAATGTAGATGATTTTCTTAAGATTGCTATAAAAAGTTGATACTGTCCTTTCCAAATTCTCTAAGATTTATTTTTTCCTCCTCCTTTGTGGAATTTTGTTGTTTTTGAATGGCTTGGCTTGTGGGTACAAAGAAATCAAAACATTGCACATTATTTCTTAAAATGTAACCACAAGAAAACGCAAATGTTGAGGCTCTGATTCACAAAAGAATATTGCCTATTAGTTACGGTATGGTTCAGTGGGAAAATGGAGTCTAAAATTAAATTATATTTCACTAGACTGTAACACAATCAATCCTTGATTTTTGTGCATCAGTTACGTTATTTCTCTGTTTCATTTTAATCTTTTCAGCATTTTAAATAAGATTATAACACCTCAGGTGACTTAAATGCTGGACTTCAGTACAGGCAACATAGGTTCTAAGTCTCATTTTGCTACAGATGAGATATGTGACTTTTGGGAAATTACTTAAATTATTTGAGTTTCAACTTCTTTACCTATATAAAAGGACTGATACTATCCATCTTAAAAATTATTGTGAGGATTAAATCAGATAATAGAAATAAGTGTGCTTTTCCTTTCTTTGTTTCTAAATGTTCAGTCTTTGGCTGGCTGCTGAAAATGTTAAAATTACTGGGTACATTATCCACAAACCTTGGAGAACATAGTCTTCTACCTGAATCTAAACTTATAAGGCAATACTTGTGGGAAAAAAATTTCAGAATTACTTAGGTGATGTGGTTGTCCTGAAATAAAGCTGCGTTATACTGTGGAAAGATGGTTCCTGCATTTATAAACGATAGGCTTCATCTGAGGATACAGATTTTTATGACAATGGCATTTGTAATGATGACCCACAGTATGAAATATATCCTAATACTGCAACTCTGCACTTTCATGAATCCACTAATGAAGCCATCCCATAACTTAAAACCTTTCTTTACTTTAGATATGAATATATGTGTAACAGAGCCTTTTTCTCTGATTGTATTACTACAAAGAGTATCTTTACAACCTTTAAATTTACAAAATTCTTGGCAATCATCTTATTAGCATTTCTTTTTACAGTCTGAAAGATAATAATATTTTTGGACACAAACTAATCAACAACTGGTCTTCAACCTAAGGCAAAACTTAAGTCACCTGCTCTCTGATACTAATAACTTTTACAAGACAATTTTGTTTGACCACTTAGCTTATTTTATTGCTGTGGTTGTTGTTTAAGAGACAACAGGGGGTCCTTGCAGGGCTGGCTTCATGAATATAGAATCTGTTTAGGTCACACAGGTTTCTGTCCTCAGAAAGGCCCTGTACTTGGTTTAATGCTATGCTGTTACCATCTTGAAATTAGTAATAATTTTTTTTTTTAAACTTGTGATTTGTAACTGAAGTTTGATGGACTAATAAAGCATGCCTATGAGTAGAGAAGGTATGAGCAATATGTGTGTTTACAGTTCCTTACCATCCATTTGTAAAGAGCCTTTTTGATGCCTCATCAACAGAATTGCAATGAATCCATGAGGCATGGGGTTTCAGCAAGACTCAAAGTAAATATAAAGTTAAGTGTGTTATGGAAGCTGCTATGCTATAGAAGGAAAGAGAGAGATAAGGCAAACCCATAGTTGTTTTTTCTTTCATTCCTTCTTCACTCATGGGTAAACTGAAGCTAGATAGTGTTAGTACAATGTGTGCATATCAAGAAATGAAATGAAAACAGGCGAGTTAGCTTTGTGCAGGGTTGATATTGTTCTAGTAAAAACCAAGTGCATATGCATGTATAAACTACAAAATAGGAATTGTATAATTTCAATGATTCTGCTTACAATTGTATGTTTTTATATTTTTAAAAATTGATGTTGTATAATATAAAAATGAACAGTAAAATTTATGTTAAAATTTAAAATTTTAATTGTTCTCTTCTTAGAATGACATTAAATAGCAAATAAAAACACCATGACAGTTTAAGAGAAAAAGCACAATATAAAAGAAAAAGCTTTATATTTTAATAACTTTTAATGGTACTTTTTTCCTGCTTTGTGAACAAGGGACTTTGTATCTTCACTTTGCATTGAACCCCATAATTTATTTAGTTGGCCTAAACTGCAAAATTTAATCTCTCTCTCTCTGCGTGTATATATATATATACACACACACACACACATATATAGATATCTATATATGTCTATGTGTGTGTATGTGTGTATATATATATCTATATCTATGTGTGTGTATGTGTATATATATGTCAATTAAGAAAAACTAGTGGTTAGATAAAAAGGATCACAGGAATTCATCTATCAATTCATTTCTTTATTCGTTTGTCCACTCAATTATTTATTGAGCTTCTATTAAATTGTCCTAGAAACTATAGATTCACACAAGTGAACAGGACAGAGCATCACTGCTCTCATGGATCTTGGTATGTGGGGAAGACATTCATTATCATTAAATATTTACAATGTCAATTATTTAATAAAAAATATGTTAAGGGATAAGAAGAAAAAATCCAAGATGTATAAAGGTATATAATAAATGACATCTAACTGCTAATATTGGTTCAAGAGCAACTGTAAACTTCCTCTTTCCTACCTAGTAGATGTCAGGCACTGTTTAAGGCAATAAAAATATAATAAACATTGGCCCCAAGAAACTCCCAATTTATTACAAGTATCATGTATTCATCGTTAGCATGTAATAATGTGCAATACTGTTATGACAGAGATGGATTCAAGGTGAAGCAAAGACAAAGCAGTCATTTTCTGAGTGTTGGTGCTGGGATTTGGGGTAGAGAGCCCTTAAAGAAGCCTCCCACTAAGAGGAATGTGGGAGCAATAATTTTTGTAGGATTTGAGAAGGCAATATTTTAAATATTAACACCTTAAATCGAATGAGTGGAAATCAGAACTAGTGAACTTTCCTATGATATGTTGCCTTTCCCTGGGCTCTAGTGAGAATGTCTCCTCCAGATCTTTATATCTCTCTCTATTGAAACAGAGATTTTACTTGCTCCTGTTCTAGAAAACTCTTTGAATACCACGTAATTTTTCATCAGTCAATATCTCCTTCTTTGCTATTTAGAACTTTGTTGCTAAGTTAATCATTCTCTGTTGCTATGCTAACAGAAGTGATCGCAGCTGTGGTTTACCTTAGTAGAGATTCTGTTTATTTGATTAATATTGCTCATCATTGGTCAAAAGATTCAATTCTTTGTCTAACTTTCAAAATGCCCTGGCATATTTCTCTTATCTTTAGTTTAATGTCTTTTAATACATAACTTCTGTGATTAAATATTCACATCTAAGTTCTTTCTAGTATTAGACTATAACATTGCCAAGAACTGTAACCTACCTAAATCTTTAAGAACATTCACTAGATTAAAATTTATTTATATATCACATTGTACTGAGTAGGCTACAACATTGCAATATGAAATATTTTCCCTCTTGATTTGTAATGAAATTATCTCTAGCTACTAATAGTAACTGGTGAAACTAATGGTAATTTTCCTTGTTTAAAAAGTGGATTTTGGGGGGGATTTCATATCAATTAGTGGACTCTTCATCTTAAATACTTTTTCACTCTTTCCTTGACTGTAACATCTTGCTCTGAATTTTATTCCCTGGTTGCACTGATATACAGTTCCTGCTGCCCCTTTTCTACAGTGCTTAAATTCTCCTAAATTCCAACATTGACATGGATACCACTTAACTGTCTTTCTACAGTTTGTTTTCTGAAAATGAATACTCTATTCAGATTACTGATCTACCATATTATCTCATTCTTATGTCTATATGGATTTATAATTGTTTTCAGGTTCCATTACATGTTTGTGTGTTATGTCCCTTCTTGAGAGTGAGGGTCAGGTTACTTTGTAAACGTGCATAGTTTGACTGACATTTGGAATGTATATGTCATGAGTGCATAAATTTGAACATTTCTAAAGCAGGTTTAATTTAAGGGAATTTTTTTCCTCCAAATAATGAGAGGTCTCCAGGTAAATGTAAATGTACCCATTACATTTACCCAAGTAAATATACCTGTTTTTGTGTGATTTTAGGAAAGGAGAGTCATTTTTAAAAAGTCTTCAAATTGTAGGCAGTGGACTAATAGGACCTGAAGGACCAAGTACAGGTACCTCAGAAGTGGTCTCTTGCCATGAATATCAATGGAAGTATCATTAAAGGTTTTTTTTTTGTTTGTTTGTTTGTTTGTTTTCCAATTTCCTTGTTTCATGTCTGCATTAAGAAATCTTGGGGACAAAATTCAGACTCTTATAAAAAAGTTTAAGACCACAAAACACCATGACTAAATTCATTTCTGATATAACACAAAGATTCTAGTTCCTCCATTGAGGATTTCTTTCCTTTTATGATTTTAATAATTCATCTAGAATCACAAAATAAACCTCTTCCCAAACCTCATATTATATTCCAAAGCAGAAGTTGCAAGTCAAGAAGCTCATGTTGTAAATTCTAGGGTCTTCTCTGTTAGGATCTGTGTAGATCTCTGGCTGGTTGCTCTATGCCTGGTTCTGGAGCCTCTGCTAGTGCATTCTAAGAAGAACAAGGGAAGACCAGCAAGCCACAGCAGAAGAAACTCAGAAGGAAATGTAATTAGCTTCGAGGCTTTCACAGCTCTAGACCTTGGTTTGTGATGAGTAGAAGAATGTCCATCATGAGAATGAAACAAGTGGAATGAAACCTTATGTTGGTACAACTGCAGTTATCAATGAGAGTGACTTCACCTTCATCCAAATACGTAAGAACAAATTATCTTACCTGACTGAGGGCAAAAAACTGAGGAATTCCCATTGTCTGACCTGTTATTGAGACATAAAATACCTCCACGAATAATGTTTCCACGGCCCAACACACTATGAATATCACAATGAACCAAAGACTGTCATCACTAAAGTAATATATTTCGAATATGGTTAATGGAACCTGAGTAAAAAGTTTCTGATTGTGCTGTTCTGATCATTCTAAAGTTCAAAGCATTGCCATTTCACCAGGGAGGAGAAAACTAAACTAAACTAAACTAAAGTAAGACTGAATTACTCTCTAACTTGGAAAACAAGAGGACATGCCTGACAGAACTAGTCCAAAATAATTCAGATCAGATATCATATTCTTCATCTTATATCCAGTTCCTAACTTAAAAGAAAGTTGTCTACTGTAAGTTCACTTGGTCAACATTGTTCTATAATAACACTATTTTAGGTGGTGGTTAGGTTTCCAAGATTAGTGCAAATGTCTACTTTATTCAAGAAAACATATGCCTGAAGTATAAACATGTACAGAACATATTTTGTTTTTCACAATGAAATTATATGAGAAAGATTCAACAATAGTTTCCCATAGATTGGTGCTTGAAGAAAAAGTATACTTCCATTAGACAGAGAGTTAGAAAAGGGCAAATTTGTGTGGGTTTTTAAGGAGATACATTGACATTTTCAAGGTCTTCAAAGCCTGATAGTATTCATAGAATTTAAAACGTTTAACCTTTCTCTTTTCTTATACAGGTAACGTTCCACAGACCCACACCTGTGTTATCAACCATACCTTAGGACAGAAGGAACGAGTTTGCAGTTTCTGAATAAATCGAAAATGCAATAGGAGATACATGAGAAGGAGTAAGTGGCCAGAGCAGTATATTTATAGACAAGGAATAGTACCCAAGATGGAATTATCTCTGTCATGATAGAAGTGAAAATGTAAGAACATTATTGCAGACACAAACCTTCTCAATGAAAAGAAGTAGGTTGTGGAGAAGAGATGCTGAGACATGCATTGGACTTATAAAGAGGACAGGGCCAGAAAGGCCAGAGCAGACACTAGTTCAAACGAAGGAAGAAAATAAAAATGAAGACCCGACCTGTAGAAAAATTGCACAAGTAAGCAGTATAATCAGGGATCGTTTCACACCCTTGATTACAAAGGAAGACAGACTAGCCAGGAAGCTAGACTATTGAGCTAGACAGACTAGATCAATACAGAAACAATACTCAGTTACTGAGTTACTAAGGAGCAGATCTTATGATAATCTTCACATGGGTTATTGTATCTTTTTTTCATGAGAACCTCAATGTGGATGTTATGATTATGAAGGGCCATATAGTACATTCATATCCTCAATGTGGATATTACAATTGTGAAGGGCCATATAGTAGATTCCAGTTTTATGGATGAGAAGACTCTAGGATATAGAAACACTAAATAATTTTTCTAAAGTCATTCAGATAGTAAATGGGAGATGAGAGATTTGGACTTAAGAAGTTTGATATTTGCTGTATGTAAATATCCCAATGGAGCATTAAATGCTCCAAACTTAAAATAAGAGAGTTCAGGTGTGTGACTATTAGAGCTGAAATTGGATTCTTCTGGGGTTTATTTATTGCTCCTGCTGTCATTGATAAACCCTATTTCCAATGGTTTAAATCTCCCAAGTCCCTTGAAGGTGGCAGGTAACATATATCAAATCAAATAGTTCCCATCCTAGCCACTAGGTGGTGGTTAATACTATCAACTCAAGAGTGTTTCCCGATACAGGCGGGGTGGAAAAGGACAAAATGTTTGCAGTTTTTAGTGGTCAAACTAGGTGCTCTTATTGTATAGTGGTGAGATGGCTAATTGTTTTTAAAAAGAAAAAATAATGTTGAAGGGACAGATTCTCTCATTCTTAACGTACTTATTGAGTGTCTATTGTGCTCCAGGCACTGGGATAGATGCTGGAAACATAAAGGTAAGCAACAGAGTAGGGCAAGACATATAAACACCTAACCAGGGTTACATATCAATGTGGTGATTGGCTAAATAGAGATATATGCCAGATATAAAATTGAAGAGAAATATTGCAAAATGAGGTGTGTGTGTGGGCACACCTACATGTATAGTCAAAGAAAGATTACAAAAAGTTTAGGAACGAAGAGACTAAGACCTAGGATAAAGACTTTGCCACTTATGCAACAGGAAGCAGTAACATTTATAGAACAGGGTTGTATCAATGATAACTATACTATCAGAGTATGAATCATGTATAGTTCCTTTATTTTTAATGGCAATGACTCAAATTATAATTGGTTGCATCTGATCACTCTGTCACTTTGGAACTATATATTTGATGATTTTATCTACTTATTATTTTAAAATAATGATCAATTCTACACTCATACGAATGAAAGACATCAATCTTCTAATTAGAGGTTCTGGTCAGATGATATAATTAGTGTTGTTATAACTGTTGAGTAATAAATAGAATGCAGCAAACTATGTGTTGTATGAATAAAAATGGACTGATATTCTTTGTTTTGTGCATATACGTATGTGTGTGTGTCTGTTAGCCAGAGATATTAACAACAACAAAAAATTTTGAATTTCAGGCTTAAATAAACTTGATTTTTCTCAACTTGTCATTTTTGTGTTTTGGAAAGCCTACATTTGTGAAGCTGAATTTTGTGAGGTCAGATATAGTTTTTGTTCCTATTATGCCAATTAATGTTAAGATTGGTTTCATGCTTGTGGCTCAGAAAAATACCAGGGTTGATATTACCACCCATATTGGCCAACGTGAGAAAGCAGAATCCTCTGAGTTGGCTCTGAACCCAGTAGCATTGGAGAACATCCATGCATGGTTAACCCACTTGCCAGAGGCCCTCTGGGAGTAGTCAGAGATTTGCCCTTCCTGATGCTTGAAAACCCTAATACTGAGTTCAAAAATATCCACACCAGTCATCTATACACATGATAATCAGGATATTTATAGTAGAAAACCAGATATGGGCATTCCTGCTTAAATACTGTAAAAGAATGAAACTTAAACCTATTTTTAAAGATAATTGAATATCATATAAAGCTATGTAGGCCAAGGAAACTAGAAATTTCTCATAATTATTAATTTAAGTGATCTACTTAAATACAAAAATTTAAATTTTCATTCTACCTCTATCATTGTGTTAGAAAATATGTCTGTAATCTTCTTGAGAAAACTTGAGTATCTCTCACTAAAAAGCATGCTGTAGCAAAAGCAAAATCTCAACAAAATAACAACATGAAATGATTAAATACCTACCTATATACATGAAAATTAACCTACTACTCTTAAAGTGTAGTAATTTTTTTTTCAAATCAGACTTTATTTGATTCAACAAGTTGGATGTAATTCATGATAAAGAAAAAACCCTGCAATTTCTAAGCTAGAAGAGCTCATAGAGCAACTCAATGAGGTTTTGATGGTGCCAAAGTAGACCCAGAATTTAATTAGTGGAGAAGATGGAAAGATATAAGCAATTTCATAATAAAAATGAAAGAATTTTACATTTTTGTCAGCCTAAAGAAAGGAATGAATAAAAATAAAGACTCTCAATAAAACAGACTTTTCTATTTCTTAATGAGATGGCAGTGGGTAGAGACTGAAATACTTTTTAAAATGTCTAATTTATGTCATCTGCTTGCTGTTATATTATCATCACTACATTAACTTCTCTACTACTCCTGCCTAATTGTAAAAATTATAAAACAGTGCTCGTTCTTATGTGCACGGTGTTTTAAAAAAGTTAGGTCAACAGTGGCAGAAAAAATTGGGAACCTTCTGGATAAAATTAGAAGTACGCCTAAATTAAAATGTAGACTAAAAAACACTTCTTTGCCCAATAAGAATGTAAGTTTTTTTTCCAGGCTAGACACTGAGGAACAAAGAAAACCACATTGATTTGTGACAATACTTTGCATTATTTATGAGTTCCAGGAGTGCTCCTAGTTATATAATTAATGAAATAAATCATCTTGAACCAGTAATACTTTTAATTTACCTGGTAGAAGTAACTAAGAGAACACTTTCACACTCCTGGCCACATGCATTTACCAATAGAGAAAACGATTTCCAATAAGATGAGCTCACAATAAAAAGTTACCAATGAGATGAGGAAAAAAATCTAATATGAAAAGATACAGCAAAGAAAAATTAGGCACTCAGAACTTTAGAACACAGAATTAGAAGTTATGGATTATAAAGCAAATATGTTTAAATTGATCATATCAACACAAAATAAATTGAAGAGTACAATGTGCTATGAAAAATGAGTAGACATCTTTGAAAAATAACCAAATATAATCCCTAGGGAAAACAATGTAATCATTTTTTAAAGACCACTTGAAAGCAGATTAGGTGTTGCTAAAGGGAGAAGCTCTGAACTAGAAATAGGTCTGAGGAATTACCCAGAATGCTGCACATAAACATAAAAAGATTAAAAACATGAAGTACAGACTAGACACATAGGGCCTAGAGTGAGAGTGAGGAGATGCAGTATTTGTTAAACAGTGTGGCAAACTCAATATACAAAGATAATTTCTCAGAAGTGATGAAAGACAGGAACACTTACATTAAAAACAGCAACTCATCGAGTCTCAATCAGGACACATGAGAATAAATATGTACCTGTAAATACTGTAATGAAATGCAGAATCACTAAAGATTAAAATAATTCTTCGAAGCAACTAAAGATAAAAAATGTATTACCCAGGCCAGGCACAGTGGCTCACGCCTGTAATCTCAGCACTTTGGGAGGCTTAGGCAGGCGGATCATGAGGTCAGGAGATCAAGACTATCCTGGCTAACACGGTGAATCCCCATCTCTACTAAATATACAAAAAAAAACTAGCCAGGCGTGGTGGTACCCTCCTGTAGTCCCAGCTATTCAGGAGGCTGAGGCAGGAGAATCCCTTGAACCCGGGACGTGGAGGTTGCAGTGAGCTGTGATTGTGCCACTGCAGTCCAGCCTGGGCGACAGAGCAAGGCTACTTCTCTAAACAAACAAACAAATAAATAAATAAATAAGTAAATAAATAAATAAATAAAAGTATTACCCATAAAACAACTAATTTCTCAAGACAGAAAAAGACCAGATGTTATAGATAAAATTGTGTCTGCCTCAAATTCATATGTTGAAGTCCTAACTCTCAGTACTTCAGAATGTGACCTTATTTGAAATAGGATAATTACAGATATAATTAGTTAAGATGAAGTCACCCTAGAGTTACATGGTCCCCTAATCCAATGTGACTAGTGTTCCTATAAAAAGGAAGATTTGGAGACAGATGGGCACAAAGGAAAGACAATGTGAAGAGAGAGAGAGAGAAAATGGTTATTTTTACAAGCCATGGAGAGAAGCCTGGAACAAATCCTTGCCTCATCTCTCTGGAAAGGAACCCACCCTGCTGACACCTTGCTTTTGGACTTCTAGCTTTGAGAACTGTGTAATGATAGACTTCTTTTGTTAAAGCTACCTTATTTGTGGTGGTTTGCTCTAAGAGTCCTAGCAAATTAATACAACAGACAACAATGGAACGTAGTATAGCTTCAGAATACTGAGGAAAGTTAACTTTTCACTTGAAATTATATGCCCAGCTATCATTTACATATAATGACAGCACAAAGATAATTTTCAAACAAATAAGAATAACTTTCTCCATTCAGAGATTCTCATAAAAATTTCTTTAAAGATGTATCTTAGGAAGAAGAAAATTGAACTTAGAAGGAATAAATTCAATGCAAGAAGACATGATATGCAATTGGATTTTTGAACCTGGAGATAAATTTAAGCAATCATTAGTTTATTAAAATAAAAATTCTAATGAGTAATTTTACAGATGCTAAAGAAAGGTGCCAAGGAAAAATGTGATAAATATAAAATAAAAATAGCACCCAAGTTTAGAAAAGAATAATTAACATTAAAGCATAGTAAAGTTCCTATATTGTTTTGGAAGAATATGTTACGATAAGGTTTATTTTTTATTCATCAAACTGACTGACATGAAGTAAGACAAATAAAAGTTTTTAATACTTCCTGATTTATGCAGTGATGGGTTGAGAAAGAAAAATTAGCAAGGGAATATATAATTAATGCTGTTGTGTTTGTAACAAGTGAGTAAATTTGGTTTCTTAAAATAAGTATATTCTAATAAATACAACTTCATAAAAATAATATTGTGATATATACATTTCCTTCAGTAAACAAATAAGGTAAATCTTTTGTAGTCAGAGCTTAATTCTATGAAAAATGGTGATAAAAATCTTTGTAGTTAATAGCAAATAATACAGTAAGTTTTCTTGTTCCTCTCATTTAACAAATACTCAGAAATGTAAATTTTTGATACTAAATTACAGAACATGTAAAGATTTCATGAAAGTACAATCTTTGTATCACTTGGCAAATGCTTTTTAGTTTATCACCTTTATGAGAAATCATATGTAAATATTCTCCAAAATTCTGTTATTTTTGCAGCACATCTCTATATGGTTTGGGACTGGGGGTTTCAACTACAATCTCAACTAAAACTGAATCACAAAATTTGGATTTACAATTTTCTATTTCCACACTAGAGTTATTAATAACAGACATTGCTAAAGCAAATGCATTTATATTAAAAATTAAATGTAGCCACTAGAAAAACTTTTTAAGTATAAATATGGAATAAAAAGGTACAACCAGTATGAACAATATTAGGTTGGATAAGATAAAAACTAGCAAATAAAAAAATGCTAAAAATAAACAAAATTTAAAAAATAATTCCAATAAATGTAAATGGAGTAAACTGTTTTTATTTTTCTTGAGATGGAGTCTTGCACTGTCACCCTGGTGCAGTCTGGGCTCATTGAAACCTCTGCCTCCCAGGTTCAAACAATTCTCTTTCCTCAGCCTCCCAAGTAGCTGGGATTACAGCCATGTGCCACCATGCCCAGCTAATTTTTCTATTTTTAATAAAGATGGGGTTTCACCATGTTGGTCAAGCTAGTCTCGAACGCCTCACCTCAGGTGATCCACCCTCCTTGGCTTCTGAAAGTGCTGGGATTACAGGTGTGAACCAACGCACCCAGCCAAGAGTAAACTCTTTTTTTTTTTTTTTTTAATTTATTTATTATTATTATACTTTAAGTTGTAGGGTACATGTGCATAACGTGCAGGTTTGTTACATATGTATACTTGTGCCATGTTGGTCTGCTGCACCCATCAACTCGTCATTTACATCAGGTATAACTCCCAATGCAATCCCTCCCCCCTCCCCCCTCCCCATGATAGGCCCCGGTGTGTGATGTTCCCCTTCCTGAGTCCAAGTGATCTCATTGTTCAGTTCCCACCTATGAGTGAGAACATGCGGTGTTTGGTTTTCTGTTCTTGTGATAGTTTGCTAAGAATGATGGTTTCCAGCTGCATCCATGTCCCTACAAAGGACGCAAACTCATCCTTTTTTATGGCTGCATAGTATTCCATGGTGTATATGTGCCACATTTTCTTAATCCAATCTGTCACTGATGGACATTTGGGTTGATTCCAAGTCTTTGCTATTGTGAATAGTGCTGCAATAAACATACGTGTGCATGTGTCTTTAGAGCAGCATAATTTATAATCCTTTGGGTATATACCCAGTAATGGGATGGCTGGGTCATATGGTACATCTAGTTCTAGATCCTTGAGGAATCGCCATACTGTTTTCCATAATGGTTGAACTAGTTTACAATCCCACCAACAGTGTAAAAGTGTTCCTATTTCTCCACATCCTCTCCAGCACCTGTTGTTTCCTGACTTTTGAATGATCGCCATTCTAACTGGTGTGAGATGGTATCTCATTGTGGTTTTGATTTGCATTTCTCTGATGGCCAGTGATGATGAGCATTTTTTCATATGTCTGTTGGCTGTATGAATGTCTTCTTTTGAGAAATGTCTGTTCATATCCTTTGCCCACTTTTTGATGGGGTTGTTTGTTTTTTTCTTGTAAATTTGTTGGAGTTCTTTGTAGGTTCTGGATATTAGCCCTTTGTCAGATGAGTAGATTGCAAAAATTTTCTCCCATTCTGTAGGTTGCCTGTTCACTCTGATGGTAGTTTCTTTTGCTGTGCAGAAGCTCTTTAGTTTAATTAGATCCCATTTGTCAATTTTAGCTTTTGCTGCCGTTGCTTTTGGTGTTTTAGACATGAAGTCTTTGCCCATGCCTATGTCCTGAATGGTACTACCTAGGTTTTCCTCTAGGATTTTTATGGTATTAGGTCTAACATTTAAGTCTCTAATCCATCTTGAATTAATTTTCGTATAAGGAGTAAGGAAAGGATCCAGTTTCAGCTTTCTACTTATGGCTAGCCAATTTTCCCAGCACCATTTATTAAATAGGGAATCCTTTCCCCATTTCTTGTTTCTGTCAGGTTTGTCAAAGATCAGATGGCTGTAGATGTGTGGTATTATTTCTGAGGACTCTGTTCTGTTCCATTGGTCTATATCTCTGTTTTGGTACCAGTACCATGCTGTTTTGGTTACTGTAGCCTTGTAGTAAACTCTTTAGTTAAAGGCAAATAATCTCAGATATAGAAAAAAGAATAAATTCAATTATATTTATGAGAATCACACCTTAAGCATAGCAAAAAATAGCTAGTGTTCACCTAGGAATAAGCACATTTCATGGTGCTTAGAATTATAACTTCTTCCAACCTCACAAAAGCCTTTTGACATAGTATTCAGCTGGATTGACCTCATGCTTATGTACAGAACTATCTGGAGTAATCACCCTTGGCCAATGTTATGATATATTTTAAGTAGTGACAAATTATTTTCTATAACCATGGGTTCATGAGTTGTGGATGCACCAATTTGTCAACACGGTTTTGTAATTGATGATTTGCATCTGTTTTTGGTGGAACCTGGGTAATTTTTATGATTAAGGATTATCACATAGCTGGAATGTGCCTATGTGACCACCTCTCTATAACAGAGCCTGTCATGAGCAGACTTTGAGCTTGTTGGTGCCAAGATGCTTTGCATACATTTTGATGGCGATTCAAAACTAGGAGAACAAGTCAATCCAGTGCAATCCATAGTGAGAAGACAAGCCTGCATCTGAGATTTCCAGACCCCTTTCAGTGAATACCTTCGTTTTGCCATTGTTGCATTGTATCCTTTACCCATAATAAAGCTATTTTGTGAGTATACACTATTTGAGTCCTTTCAGAAAACAATCACTTACGATAATTAATGTAAAATTAAGGCAGATACATACTAAGTTAATATCTCTGTTTTAAAAATGAGAAGAGGGAGGCATGGAGATGTTAAAAAACTCCCCCTGGATAATACCGTTATAAAGTGACAGAGCAGGGACTTAAACCCAGGAAGTCTGAGAGCTCGAGACTTGCTGTCTTCCCCACTGCACTACATTGCATCTCTGGTGGAACAGAAAAATTAAAAACAAAGATAGGGAAAACATACTCGGCAAATAAATTCAAAGAGGAAACTTGTGCGGCTTTATAATTAATGAACAGAATAGATTTTGAGTCAAAAGATTTTGTAGAGAGAAAACTTTGCTAAGTAATTTTACATAAAAATACTAATCAAAAAGATGTAACAATTCTGAACACATGTGCACCTCTATCAAAAGAATCTTATTATGTGTAAAAAACCTGACACAATTTCAAGAAGTAATTGATCAATCCACAATCATGATGCATAGCACCACTCTTAATATTTGATAAGTCAAGCAGGTTAAAAATAATATTGATGTTGAAAATTTGAACAACACATAAAAAAGCTTGATAATCTTGGCATATATGTAATTTTGCTCTTAAATTAGAGAGCACATGTGACCACATATTATTTTAAAAGGATTATTAAGGTATATAACAGGTATATATAGCATATAAACAAAATGCTTTTTAATTTAGGTTACATTTTCTTATCATTCAGTGACAAAATTAGAAACAAATAACAAAAATGACCCACAAACCTGTCTTATATCAGGACATTTAACAATGAACTTCTTCACTTAGACTTTTGGTACAAATGGAAAAATATAAATCAGAATATTTTTCCTTTTCTTCCTGGCACACTTAAAAAGCAACAAGAAAAATAAACTATAAAAACTCCATCTTGAGTGTGAATATAGGAGAAAATTATAATATGAATATATATTTGAGATTAAGAGCAGAGGACAGAGAAGGGCTCACTAGCAGAATATCTCAGAATGCCCCAGCAAAGGCTTGGTGTGGTGGCTCATGCCTGTAATCTCAGCACTTTGGAAGGTAGAGACAGGTGGATCACCCGAGATCAGGAGTTAGAGACCAGCCTGGCCAACATGGTGAAACCCTGTCTCTACTAAAAATACAAAAATTAGCCAGGTGTGGTGGTGTATGCCTTTAATCCCAGCTACTGGGGGTGCTGAGGCAGAAGAATCACTTGAACTGGGGAGGTAGAGGTTGCAGTGAGCCGAGATCACACCATTGCATTCCAGCCTGGGGAGCAGAGTGAGACTCCATCTCAAAAAAAAAAAAAAAACCAAAAAAACAAAAGAGCCCCAGCAAAGTGTTCTTGTGAAGCTGAGGGGAGTACCATAAAGTGCAAAAACCACATTCAGCATTGATGTTATTCAGTGCACATAATAGTGTTAATTATTAAAATCCTGCAATAATTCAGAGTAGATTTGTACATAGTTGCTGTTCCATGCTCCCTGAGTACATTCACCAACCCCTTTTCAGCTGCTTTGGCTTTCTCTGCTCCCTTCCTTTCTGTACTATTTGCTAAATATTTTAAATATTACCCTGGCTAGTCACTTTTTTACAATAAGCATGGGAGCTAATGAGATTAAGGTTGATGGTAGAAGGCCTCCTTGATCTGGGAACAGGGAGTTGCAGAGGTATGGTTACAACACACACACACACACACACACACAATATATATATATATATATCCCCATACATGCTGGAAGCACTTCACCTCTACAGTAGTGGTAAAGGAGAGAATTTGGTATGTAAAGTCTGTAAGGCTAATCTGGCCCATTCTATCTTTGCCTTCAAAGAAAACTCTTACAAACAGTTGATCCAGAAAATCCAACTAATTCAAAAATAATAAAATAGAAAAAGAAAAAATAGAATTTATACAAAGATACTATAAGAATAAAGAAGAAAATGAGCATTACAATATGCCAATAGATTAAAAAAATATATACCAGAAGAGGGACACCACGGAGTAGTTGAAAAGCATTATCAATTATAAGGATGAAAATAATAAAATCAATGAGTTAATAAATTCCATGCTGGAAAGCTACAAAGAAGAAATGAAACACACACACACACACACACACAATTAAATGGAAATTAGAGAAAGAGTGAAAAATGAGAAAGCATGATAAAGATTGAATATAGATGCAAAGAAATCCAACATATGTGTAATTAATTGGAGTCTCCACAGGAAAAAAATAATGGGAAAATATGAATATATAGATAATTCTAATATATCTTTAAAAAGAGCTAACAAAATCCACATATTGAAGTGTCACCATGTTTGACAGAAAAAAAATTGATCCAGAAGTGTTGACACTGAGATATATTCTAGTAACTTTTAATTTTAGATATAAAAAAATACATTTTAGTCAGTCTAGATGCTCACTTAATTTGTGTGTGTGTGTGTGTGTGTGTGTGTGTGTGCATGCGCATGCATGGTGGTAGAGAATGGAGACTATTCCGAGTTTTAATTCCACTGTGGCAATGTAAGTTTCCTGTACTTCATCACTATAGTTCATAGCAAGGACAAACTTTGAAAAAATACAAAAATAATCATAACAAATAAACAAAAACCCCAAGTGACCTAAAGTTTCTAAAAAGTAAAGAAAAGTAGGCAATTTGTAGAGGTGAGTTAAAGCCTGAAAAAGCAACTGGAATAAGGAGGTGATTTCTTTTCTTTCTTCCTTTGTATGGTTTTGCCCCAGGTTCAGCCTCACTCACCAGGTGTGCTGCATGGGCAGCTAAAATTTCAGAATAAATGCTGACATTTTTCTGACCTAAGCAATAAGTCTCGAATAGGGGATTTTTGTCCCACGGGAAACATTTAGCAATGTCTGAAGACATTTTTGGTATAACTGGAGGTAAAAGTTTGAGATGCTACATATTTTTACAATACACAGGACAGCACCTTACAACAAAGAATTATTTGGCCCTAAAAGTCAATAGTGCCAAAGCAGAAAAACCTTAAAGCAGAGTTACTGCAGGAAAAAGCCTGGGCAGGTAAGAGAGTCAGGGGAAAGTCCCAGAAGAGACACAGTCAAAGAAGGGGATCCCTTAGTTCAGTGTAAAAACTCATTCGGAAAACTGCACCTTTTTTTCTTTTTCTTTTTTCTTTTTTTCCCCAAGATGCAACCTTGCCACGTTTTTCTGGCTGGTTTCCGTTTCCTGGGCTGAAATGATTCTCCTACCTTAGACTTTTGAGGAGCAAGGACTACAGGCACACACTATCACAACTGGCTAGAAAAGTGCACACATCTTAAATTTATAATGTATCAGTTATTGTGAAATGATAATGCCCAGATAACACAACAAGGGCAAGAAATAGGATATTACTCGAGTTCTAGAAGCCTCCTATATAGAAGAAATAATGGTTAAGAAACCTGTTTTTCTTATAGACAAATCTGCTTCAACAATTATCAATTTAAGTCCAATCTTGTTTTATGTGTTCCCTTACCCATTTTTCCTCCCCCTACATCATTTTGAAGCAAAATCAAGAGATCTTAGATCTTATGTCTACTTTCACATATATTAGTATGTGTATCTGAAAGAAAGGAACTCATTTAAAAAAATAACTACAGTCACATTATAAACACCAAAACACCAACTGTAAGTCCTGAATATCATAAAAGCTTCAAATCTCACATAGATGTCACTTAATGCTTGGTGTTTTGTTTGGATCAGATGCAAGTAAAGTCTGATTGGTTGATTTGCCTTGAAGTAATTTTTAGTTTGTTTCTCCTCCATTTCTTTTTTTTTTTTTTTTCCAGGGTTTACCAGTCTGCAGTTTGCTGATTATATTCTTGTTGTGTTATTTCTTGTGTCCCTATATCCTCTGTATTTTCTATAAATTGCCCTTTAGATTTAGAAGCTTGATTAGATTGAGATTCAATTTATTAAATTATTTTGAGGGACAAGACCTGACAGAGGTGCCTATTATCTCCTTTCACTCCATTAATTCATTAGAGGTTGCAAAATAGTGATTTTTTTTTCCGAATACGATTATTTTTATTTGCTGGACTATCTATATTTAAAGTTTGCTTTTTTTCATCATTCTTTGCCTGATGTTTGTGCCTTTAAAAATGCTTTTTTTATGTACTTTTGTCCAGGTTTTAGGGTTGTTTTAGGATGGGCGGCTAAATCATGCCATCTTGGAGACAATCTGAAGTTTCTTTGTTATCTATTAATAGAGCTTCACAATTTTTTACAGGTCTTGCATATATTTTGTAAAATTTATTCCTAGAGATAAATTGATTTATATAAAAATCTAGAAACTCTTGTACTAGATATTCAATTATACATTCATCCAGCAACATTAATTGTATTTAACTACCTGCAAGTCTTATTTTAGACAGTCTCCTGAATGAAGTAAGTCAGAAATTGTCTCTGCCCTCAATGAGCTAATGGAAAACAACAAACTAATGGAAAACATGTTGTTTTTCATTAGCTGTTTGTATTAGTCAGGGTTCTCTTAGAGGGATAGAACTAATAGGATGCACACACACACAGAGAGAGATATATATAGGAGTTTATTAAATATATATATATTTATATACTATATATATATATAGTAGTTTATTGAGTATTAACTTACACGATCACAGGGTTCCAC
The DNA here is from genome assembly GCF_008728515.1 of Papio anubis. Lineage (NCBI taxonomy): Eukaryota > Metazoa > Chordata > Mammalia > Primates > Cercopithecidae > Papio > Papio anubis. The sequence continues at coordinate 135,853,486 of NC_044981.1, forward strand.
TATAGGCTGCCTGCAAGGTGAGAGGCAAAGAGAGCCAGTCTGAGTCCCAAAACCGAAGAACTTGGAGTCCGATGTTCGAGGGCAGAAGGCATCCAGCATGGGAGAAAGATGTAGACTGGGAGGTTAGGCCTGTCTCTCCTTTTCATGTTTTTCTGCCTGCTTTATATTGGCTGGAAGCTGATTATATTGTCCCCACCAGATTAAGGGTGGATCTGCCTTCCCCAGCCCACTGACTCAAATGTTCATCTCTTTTGGCAACACCCTCACAGACACACCCAGGATTAACACTTCGTATCCCTCAATCAAATCAAGTTGACAATCAGTATTAACCACCACACTGTATATATTCCATTAGCTATAATATATATGTATTATGATCTGTGTGTGTATGTGTGTGTGTGTGTGTGTATATATATGTATGTATAGAGAGAGAGAGAGAGAGAGAGAGCATCCCTAATCCAGAAATGCAAATTTTAAAATGCTCCAAAATATAAAACTTTTTGAGAGACACGATGATGCTGCAAGTGGAAAATTCCACACCTGACCTTATGGGATGGGTCGTTGTCAAAATGAAGGCACATAATGCACAGTATATTCAGTGCCTCCAAGGGAAAAATTACCCCCCCAACCCCCTTCAGTTTTGATACATCTTTTCCTTGTATAGCCAGATTCCCCTTTGCAAGTATGTCAACAAAGGGTAAAAAAAAAAAAAAAGGTACATGCGGAGGCTGGATGTGCCCATGGCGGGTTACTACGATGTGCCACATGGAGCCAAGCCCTATGTACATGATTCACTGTGGGTTTTTTGCTTATTCTCTGTTCTGGGTGTAAAGATACTGTTGAAAATGTCAAACAGACCTGCAGCTATTACTATGGCAAAAAAGAGGCTAAAAAAAAGAGGAAGAATTTATATTTATTTATATCACAGAAAGTCAAGTTGTTCTAGAAATTGGACAGTGGTATAAGTGTGAAACATCATACAAAGAGGATAGTATTAGAATTACTACCATATATGGCCTGAAGAAAAAAAGTATACATTGTTGAAATTCTATGCTGAAAATGATGGACAAAGTTAATGAAAAATGGAAACACTGCATAAAGCTAGAAATGAAGATCTCGGTCTTTTATTGGAAGAGAGAATCCATCAGTATCGCAGTGAACACATACCACTTAATGTTATGCTAATCATGAAACAAGCAAAGATCTGTCCTGATGAACTTAAAGTTGAAAGGAACTATAAAGATTTAATAGAGTGGTTGCAGAAATTTCAGAAAAGATGTGGCATTAAATTTTTCAAGATTTCTGGTTATAAAACATCTGTTGATCATGAAGTAGTGGAGAAATTCACTGACGAGTTTGCAAAGGTCATTGCTGATGAAAATCTGATGCCATACCAACTCTATAATGCTGACAAAACAAAGCTGTTTTGACATTATTGTTCCAGAAAGATAGTGACTGCAACTGATAAGACAGCCCCTATAGGAATTAAGGATGTCGAGGACAGAATAACTGTGTGGAGATGTGCTAATGTGGCAGGCATGTGTAAGTATAAACTTTTTATGATAGACAAAAATTGGGACCCTTGCTGTTTTCAAGAAGCAAATTTCAGACTAGTTCACTATTATGGTACCAGAAAGGCATAAATCACCAGGGACATATTTTCCAATTGGTTTAACCAACATTTTGTACCAGTGACTCATGCTTAATGCAGGGAAGCTGGACTATATGACAACTGCAAGATTTTATTAGTCCTTGACAACAGTTCTGTTCATTCTGTAGCTGAAGTTTTCATGAAAAATGTTTATGCCGTGCACTTTTTCCCATTTGGACTTCATTAATTCAAACATAGAACAAGGGTATGTTTGATAAACTTAGATAAATAAAGGGCAAATATTAAAAAATAACAACACTTTTTTGAACAGTCTGTTAGGAGCATGAACAGAGACATGGGTGTGAATGTTTTCAAAAGGAGTTTAGTCTGAAAGATGCTGTTGCCAGTACTTGGAACACATGAATAAAGACACAGTTGTGCATGCCTTGCACAACCTCTGGCCTGTGACAATATTCAGAGATGGATGATGAACAAGGTGGTGGTTTTCAAGGATTCCATATGTCAAGTGAGAAAAAAAAATGATGTCTGACCTTCATAACCTTTCTGTAAGATGGAAGAAGTATATATTAAATATGTTTTTAATATTAATAATGAGTCTCCAAGTTTTCATTTACTGACTGACAGTGAAGGAGGATAAATGATTCTGAATAAAGGGGATCATGATAATAGTGATGATGAAGATGATGTTAACACTGCAGAAAAAGTGTCTATAGATGACATAGTGAAAATGTGTGCTTGATTTTTTGAAGGACTGGAGCAGCATATATGATATGGGTTGGCTGTGTCCCCACCAAAATCTTACCTTGAATTGTAATAATCCCCAGGTGTCAAAGGTGGGGCCAGGTAAGGATAATTGAATCATGGGGCAGTTTTCTCCATACTATTCTTGTGAGAGTGAGTAAGTCTCATGAGATCTGATGGTTTTATAAGTGGGAGTTCCCCTCCACAAGCTCTCTTGCTTGCCACCATGTTAAGCTGTGACTTTGCTCCTCATTTGCCTTCCACTATCATTGTGAGGCCTCCTCAGCCACATGGAATTATGAGTTCATTAAACCTTTTTCCTTATAAATTACCCAGTCTCTAGTATGTCTTTATTAGCGGCATGAGAATAGACTAATACAATATATTATAACATAACAAGAAATCATGTCAATTTATAAAATCAAAGAGACACTTCTAAGATAAAGACCATTGCTAATGAGGCAGATGACTATGGGAAGCATTTTAAAAAGCCATCCAGCCAAATGCCTCCTCATTCCTACAGGACCTCTTGGCACTTCTCGGTCCCTCAGCTGTTTCTGGTGTTTATTCTTATCTAAAAAATCAAATACAATGTAAACTTTTAATCAAAACACAGTATCATACACAGAGATTGAAAGGCTGCTGTTGATTGTTGCTGCTGTTGTTTAAGAGCTGATACAAACAACTACAGACTGTGACGCCAGACAACCATAGACTGTCCACATGTGCGGCTGAGGTGGTGACACCTATGGTTTCTGGTGGCTCAATGTGTACAAACTCTGTTTCATGCACAAAATTATTTAAAACATATAAAAATACATTAGGCTATGTATATAAGGTATATATAAAACATAAATGTCTGTCATATTTAGGCTTAGTTACGTAAATGCAATTATTCCAAAATCCAAAAAAAGAAAAAAAAAGAAATCTGAAACACTTCTGGTTTCAAGCATTTTGGATAAGGCATACTCCACCTGTAATGGTCAAAGACAAGGTGGTTCAAATGAACATTTTGATAATTCTCTTGAAAAATCATCAGGAAGAGTTTGGAGGACATATCGTTTGAGCTAGTATCTGCAATCTGGAGATATTTTTAGCATAAAATGATGGACAATAGATAAAATCCAGGAAAAGAGAACAGAATCAAAGCTGTGAAAAATGTGAAGTTATTAAAAGATGTATTAAGTTTTCAAACGTGGCTAGCATTTTGGGTTATTAATGGGAAAAGCTTGGAAAGTAATATAGGAAAGGTAGTTCAGTTGCAAGTTCCAAAGAATCCTGGATGTAAAACTAATTGCTTTGGCCTTCATTCTGTGGCGAATAGAAAAAATCTGAATAGGATGATAACAACTTAGATGCAGTGATGTTTAATATTGAGTGTCAACTTAACTGGATTGAAAGATGCAAAGTATTGTTCCTGGGTGTGTCTGTGAAGGTGTTGCCAAAGGAGATTAACACTTGAGTCAGTGGACTGGGAGAGGCAAACCCATCCTCAGTCTGGGTAGGCCCCATCTAATCAACTACTAGTGTGGCTAAAATAAAGCAGGCAGAAGAAAGTGGAAAGAGATTTGATTTGCTGAGTCTTCCAGCCTTCATCTTTCTCTTGTGCTGGATGCTTCCTCCCTCAAACATCAAACTCCAAGTTCTTCAGCTTTTAGACTCTTGGACTTACACCAGTGGTTTGCCTGGGGCTCTCAGGCCTTCGGCCACAAATTGAAGGTTGCACCATCGGCTTCCCTACTTGGAGGTTTTGGGACTTGCAGTGGCTTCCTTGCTCCTCAGCTTGCAGATGGCCTATTGTGGGACTTCACCTTTTGGTCATGTGAGTCAATTCTCCTAACAAACTCCCCTTTATATACATATATATCCTACTAAGTTCTGTCCATTTAGAGAACCCTAACTAATACAGATGCATTTCAGATAGAATAGACTGGCTGCTTCATGTGAAACAAAAATTCAGTCTGTTGTGATTGAAGGGAACAGAAAAGGTATGAACAGTTTATGAAGACTTCACTGGAACTCCCTCAAACACATAACAACTAAGGCAAACTTAATCAAATGGATTCTAGGGTGGACTTGGATATGTACTGTTTAAATGAACAATAATTATTGATACTGGAATAAAAACTACCCAAATTCCAGCCAGGTGTGGTGGCTCACACCTGTAATCCCGGCACCTTGAGAGGTCCAGGTTGGTGGATCACTTGAGGCCAGGAGCTCGAGACCCACCTGGGCAACATGGTGAAACCCTGTCTCTACTGAAACTATAACAATTAGCCAGGCATGATGGTGTGTGCCTGTAATTCCAGCTGCTCGAGAGGCTGAGGCATGAGAATTGCTTAATCTGGGAGGCGGAGGTTGCAGTGAGCTGATTGTACCACTGTACTCCAGCCTGGATGACAGAGCAAGACTGTCTCAAAAACAAAAACAAAACAAAACAACAAAAACAAACAAACAAACAAAAACCTACCTAAATTCCACAATGTCAATTTCAATTTTTAAACCACATTATATTTGTTGATTTGGAGAGGGGGAGGCTGATAAAATATACCATTGAATTAATTTTATCTTTTATTCATTTCTCTACCAATGATAACTGCTTTCTGTGATTTTCCATTCTGGAAGATGATTTGTTTCACATTTTCAATATATAGTTGATTTACTGCTGAAGACCACATCAGAAAAACAAAGTCAGTCATAAAGCAGCTTGCACTCTCTGATCATTCCTTTTAAAAATCTCATATTCAGCATCAAAACATTTATCCATTTCAGAGAAACCAAACCTTGACACCTGATTCTGCACTGTGTGATGATATTAAACATATTATATGTTAAACAACTTCAATTATTTTGCCTATTTCACAAACTTCATTTTGAATCTTATTAACATTATATCTTTGATTTAATTCAAAATAGTACTTTAAAACTTAAGGAATATGACACTCAAAATAGTACCATTCTCCATTATCTTTACTGATTACCTCTATAGCCTCCCTACCCACAGCTGCCACTTTGCCAGGGTGGCAAACACTCAGAAGGTCTTAATGGAGCCTAAAGAATAGCTTGGAAGCATGTCTTTAAATTCCCTGAGCAAACTGTGACTGAAAAGGAGATTCTAATCTAAGTGTACACCACTCTTAGTTTTGAAGACTCTAAAATAATGCTCCGGTTTGAGAGTAAGCCTGAGATTTTAATTAATTTGTGATAAAATAATTCACCACATTAACAAGTTACAAGAGAAAAAAATAGTCACGTCAAAAGATGCAGAAAAAGCATTTGACAAAGTTCAACATTCATTCCTCATAAAACACTCAGAAACTTGGGATCGAAGTAAACTACTTTAACCTGATAAAGATAATTTTCAAAAAGCCTACAGCTAACACTATACTTAATGGTGAAATACTGAATCCTTTTTGCCTAAGATAAGAAACAAAAAAAAGTGTCTGTTCTTACCACTTCTATTCAACTATAGTAGAGGTTATATCTGGTACATTCAGGCAAAACAAAACAAAACAAGGCCTTCAGATTGGAAGGGCAGAAATATACCTGTCATTATTTTCAGTTGACATAATTGTCTATGCAGTAAATCTGACAGAATCTACAAAAATGCTTGTAGAACTAAGTGAGTTTATCAGGGGTACAGAATATAAGATCAATATACAGAATCAGTTAGTTGTACTTTTATATTCTAGCAATGAGCAATTAGAAAATGAAATTTTAAAATATAATTTAAAATTACAACTAAATATGAAATACTTTGGATAAATCTGACCAACGATGTCAAGGACTAGTAAGTTTCTTGAAACTACAAAATATTATTGAGAGGAAGTAAAGAAAGCTGACATAAATGAAGAGCTATTTCCTGTTGATGAGTCAGAAGATTCAGTATTGTTAAGATGGCAATTCTTCTCCATACGTATCTTTTGATTATGCACAATTTCATTCAAAAATTTAGCAGATTTCTTTTTTGTAGAAATTGACAAGCCAATTTAAAAGTTCACATGGGAATGTAAAGCAGCATTACATTAGTTCTCTATTGCACTTTACAAATTACTACAAACACAGTTGCTTAAAACAATATGCATTTCTTAGCTCACAGTTTCGTAGGTCAGAAGTCTGGCATAGCCTGGCTAGGTTCCCTACTTAGGATGTTAAGAGGTGTTTACACAGGGTATGAAAATCAAGGTGTTACTGGTCTGAGTTGTTGTCTGAGGTTCTGAGGAAATACTGCCCTTAATGTTTATTACTGCTTGCAGAATATAATTCCAAGTCATTGTAGGACTACAGTTTCTCTTTCTTGCTGACTGTAAGCCAGCGGCCACACTCAGCTACTAGAAGCTACCCACATTCTTTGACACTCAGCCCTCTCCTCCAAGCCAACAATGGTATGTCCAATCCTTCTTATGCTTCACATGTAAGCGTGATCTTCTTTATGAATATCACCTAGTGTGATACACTGAGATTCTCTAAATTTCTTGAGGAATATTTGTCTTTATGCTAAACAGTCATCCACTGCTACAAGCTAGGGCTAATGTACCAAACTGTATAGTTTTATTGTTTCTTTCTTTAGTACTTATGTGCTTTCATGTATTTTGCTAGGAAGCAGGAACTGTGCAACCAAACTTGATGGTTTTTATAAAATAGTGACTTAAACATATTTCTCCAAGAGGAGGATTGTGTCCCCCCAAATAGTTGAGCACATCTATTCTGAATACTGAAAGGTTTATTTTCCCTCTTTCAGCATTTTCTGGGTTTTTTTTTTTTTTTTTAATAATTTAAACTTTTACTTTAGTTTCAGAGGGTACAATGTATCAGTTTCTTTCATGGGTATATTGCATGATGCTGAAGTTTGGGGTACAACTGATCCCATTACCCAGACAGTTAGCATCATACCCAATAATTGGTTTTCCAACACTTACCCCTCTCCTTCTCTCCCCTCATTAGTAGTCCCCAGTGTCTATTGTTGCCATCTTTATGTCCATGAGTACCCAATGTTTGCCTTCCACTTGTAAGTGAGAACATGTGGCATTTGGTTTTCTGTTCTTGTGTTAATTCACTTAGGGTAATGCTCTCCAGCTGCATCCATGTTGCTGCAAAGGACATGATTTAATTCTTTTTCATGGCTGCGTAGTGTTCTCTGATATATATGTACTACATTGTCTTTAATTCACCACTGATGAGCACCTAGGTTGATTCTATGTCTTTGCTATTATGAATAGCTCAGTGATGAACATACAAGTGCGTATGTCTTTTTGGTAGAACAATTTATTTTCTTTTGGATATATACCCAGTAGTGGGATTGCTGGGTTGAATGGTAGTTTTGTTTTAAGTTCCTTGAGAAATTTCCAAACTTCTTTCCGCAGAGGCTGAACTAATTTACATTCCCACCAGCAGTGTATAAGCATTCCTGCTTGTTTGTAGCTTTGCCAGCATCTTTTGTTTTTTGACATTTCAATAAAAGCTACTCTGATTACTGTGTGATGGTATCTCATTGTGGTTTGGATTTTCATTTCTCTGATGGTTGGTGATGTAGAGCATACTTTTCATTTTTGCTGGCCACTTGTAGCTTGTATGTCTTCTTTTGAGAAGCGTTAGTTTATGTCTTTTGCCAATTTTTTAATGGGGTTATTTGGTTTTTGCTTGCTCAATTGTGTAAGTTCCTGATAGTAGACCGTTGTCATACGCATAGTTTGTGAATATTTTCTCCCATTCTGTACGTTGTCTGTTTACTCTGTTGATAGTTCCTTTTGGTGTGCAGAAGCTCTTTAGTTCAATTAGGTCCCATTTGGTAATTTTTGTTTTTTGGTGTATTGTTTTTGAGAACTTAGTCATAAATTCTTTGCCAAGACAGATATCCAGAGTGGTTTTTCTTAGGTTGTCTTCTAGGATTCTTGTAGTTTGAAGTCTTACATTTAAATCTTTAATCCATCTTGAGTTAATTTTTGTATATGGTGAAAGGTAAAGATCTAGATTCATTCTTCTGTATATGGCTAGCCAGCGATCACAGCATTATTTTTTGAAAAGAGAGTCCTTACTCCTTTGCTTGTATTTGTCATCCTTTTCAATGATCAGATAGACATAGGTGTGTAGCTTTGCTTCTGGATTCTCTATTCTGTTCCATTGGTCTATGTGCTATTTTTGTACCATGCTGTTTGGTTACTGTAGGCTGAGAGTGTAGTTTGAAGACAGGTAATATGATGTCTCTAGCTTTGTTCTTTTTGCTTAGGATTGCTTTGGCTATTTGGAATCCTCTGTGGCCCCATATGAATTTTAGAATCTTTTTTTCTAATTCTGTGAAAAATGACATTTGTAGTTTCATAGGAATTGTGTTGATTCTGTAGATTACTAGACTACTTCGAGTATTATGGTCATTTTAATGATATTGATTCTGCCAATCCAAGAGGAGCATGGAATGTTTTTCCATCTGTTTGTGTAATCTATGATTTCTTTCAGCAGTGTTTTGTAGTTCTCCTTATAGAGATCTTTTCAGTTAGATGTATTCTAACCAAAAAGTGTCTCTGTGTGTGTGTGTGTGTGGTTATGGTAAATGGGGTTGCATTCTTGATTTTGCTCTCAGTTTGAATGTTATTGATGTATAGAATTGCTATTGATTTTTTTTACATTGACTTTTTATCCTGAAACTTTCCAAAGAGTGGTAAGTGAGCATTTTTGTCTTGTTCCAATTCTCAAGGGTTCCTTTTGTCCATTCACCGTGATATTGCCTGTGGGCTTGTCATAAATGGCTCTTATTATTTTGATATATATTCCTTCAATGCCTAGTTTGTTGAGGGTTTCATGATGAATGGAGATTGGATTTTGTCAAAAGCTTTTCCTAAATCTATTGATGATAGTATGGCTTTTCCTTTTTATTTTGTTTATGTGGTGAATCATATTTATTGATATGTGTATGTTGAACCAACCTTGTATCCCAGGAATAAAGCCAACTTGATCGTGGTGAATTGAACTTTTTGATATGTTGCTGGTTTTGGTTTGCCAGTATGTAGTTGAGGACTTTTGTGTCTATGTTCTTCAGCGACATTGGTTGCTAGTTTCTTATTGCTGTTGTGTTTTTGGTAGGTTTTGGTATCATAGTGATGCTGGCTTCACAGAATGAGTTGGGGAAAAGTTCCTTCTCATTTTTTTAGACTAGTTTAGCAGAATTGGTACTACCTCTTCTTTTCACATCTGGTAGAATTTAGCTATGAATTTTGGTTGGTAGTTTTTTTTTTTCTTGTTTCAATTTCAGAACTCATTATTGAATGATTTCTGGGTAAACAATAAAGTTAAGGAAGGAATTTAAAAATTCTTTGAAATAAATGAATATAGAGTTACAACATACCCAAATCTTCAGGATGCCATAAAAATAATGTTAAGAGGCATGTTTATAGCACAAAAACACCTACCTCAAAATGTTAGAAAAATCTCAAGTTAATCATCTAACATCGCTCCTAAAAGAGCCAGAAGAACAAAAACAAAACCAACCCCAAAGATAACAGAAGAAAATAAATAACGAAAAACAGAGCAGAACTGAATGCAATTGAGATCCAAAAATTCATACAAAGAGTCGGCCAGGCACAGTGGCTCATGCCTGTAATGACAGCACTTTGGGAGGCCAAGGCGGGTGGACCACCTGAGTTCAGGAGTTTGAGACCAGCCTGGTCAACATGGTGAAACCCCGTCACTACTAAAAACACAAAAATTAGCCAGGCATGGTGGAGGGTGGCTGTCATCCCAGCTACTGGGGAGGCTGAGGCAAGAGAATTGCTTGAACCCAGGAGATGGAGGTTGCAGTGAGCCAAGATTGCACCACTGCACTCCAGCCTGCGTGACAGAGTGAGACTGTCTCAAAAAAAAAAAAAAAAAAAAAAAAATTAACACAAAGAATCAATGTAATCAATTGTTGGTTGTTTGAGAGGATAAACAAAATCAATAAACCACTAGTTAGATTAACAAAGTAAAACATAGAGAAGATCCAAATAAGCACAATAAAAAATGACAAAAGTGACATTGCAACCCATCTCACAGAAATACAAAAGTTCCTCAGACTACTGTGAATACCTCTATCAAACAAACTAGAAAATCTAGAGGAAATGGATACATTCCTGGAAACACCTGACCTCTCATGATTGAATCAAGAAGAAATTGAAAACCTTTCTGCATTTTTAAAAAATTGTATTTTAAGTTCTAGGGTATATGTGCACAATGTTCAGGTTTGTTACAACGTGCAGGTTTATTGCACCCATTAACTCGTCATTTACATTGGGTATTTCTCCTAATGTTATCCATCCCCCCACCCCCCACTCCCCAACAGGCCCAAGTGTGTGATGTTCCCCTCCCTGTGTCCAAGTGTTCTCATTGTTCAATTCCCACCTACAAGTGAGAAAATGAGGTGTTTGGTTTTCTGTTCTTGTGATGGTTTGCCCAGAATGATGATTTCCAGCTTCATCCATGTCCCTGGAAGGGACATGAACTCATCCTTTTTTATGGCTACATAGTAATTCATGGTGTACATGTGCCACATTTTCTTAATTCAGTCTACCATTGATGGATATTTGGGTTGGTTCCAAGTCTTTGCTATTGTGAATAGTGCCATAATAAACATAAATGTGCATGTGTCTTTATAGTAGCATGATTTATAATCCTTTGGGTATATACCCAGTAATGGGATTCCTGGGTCAAATGGTATTTCTAGTTCTGGATCATTGAGAATTGCCACACTGTCTTCCACAATGGTTGAAATAATTTATACTCCCACCAACAGCACAAAAGTGTGCCTATTTCTCCACATCCTCTCCAGTATCTGTCATTTCCTGACTTTTTAAGAATCGCCATTCTAACTGGTGTGAGATGGTATCTCATTGTGGTTTGGATTTGCATTTCTCTGATGACCAGTGATGATGAGCATTTTTTCATGTGTCTGTTGGCTGCATAAATGTCTTATCTTGAGAAGTGTCTGTTCATATCCTTTGCCCACTTTTTGATGGAGTTGTTTTTTTCTTGTAAATTTCTTTAAGCTCTTTGTAGATTCTGGATATTAGCCCTTTGTCAGATGGGTAGATTGCAAAAAATTTTTTCCCATTTTGTAGGTTGCCTGTTCACTGATGATAGTTTCTTTTGCTGTGCAGAGGCTCTTTGGTTTAATTAGATCCCATTTGTCTATTTTGGCTTTTGTTGCCATTGCTTTTGGTGTTTTAGTCATGAAGTCCTTGCCCATGCCTATGTCCTGAATGGTATCGCCTAGGTTTTCTTCTAGGGTTTTTATGGTTTCAGGTCTAATGTTTAAGTCTTTAATCCATCTTAAATTAATTTTTGTATAAGGTGTAAGGAAGGGATCCCGTTTCAGCTTTCTACTTATGGCTAGCCAGTTTTCCTAGCACCATTTATTAAATAGGGAATCCTTTCCCCATTTCTGGTTTTTGTCAGGTTTGTCAAAGATTGGATGGTTGTAGATGTGCGATGTTATTTCTGTGGCCTCTGTTCTGTTCCACTGGTCTGTATCTCTGTTTTGGTACCAGTACCATGCTGTTTTGGTTACTGTAGCCTTGTTGTATAGTTTGAAGTCAGGTAGCATGATGCCTCCAGCTTTGTTCTTTTGGCTTAGGATTGTCTTGGCAACATGGGCTCTTTTTTGGTTCCATAAGAACCTTAAAGTAGTTTTTTCCAATTCTATGAAGAAAGTCATTGGTAGCTTGATATGGATGGCTTTGAACCTACAAATTACCTTGAGCAGTATGACCATTTTCATGATATTGATTTTTCCTATCCATGAGCATGAATGTTTTTCCATTTGTTTGTGCCCTCTTTTATTTCGCTGAGCAGTGTTTTGAAGTTCTCCTTGAAGAGTTCCTTCACATCCTTTGTAAGTTGGATTCCTAGGTATTTTATTATCTTTGTAGCAATTGTGAATGGGAGAGTTAACTCATGATTTGGCTGTTTGTCTGTTCTTGGTGTATAGGAATGCTTATTATTTTTGCACATTGATTTTGTATCCTGAGACTTTGCTGAAGTTGCTCATCAGCTTAAGGAGTTTTTGGGCTGAGACGATGGGGTTTTCTAAATATGCAATCATGTCACCGCAAACAGGGACAATTTGACTTCCTCTTTTCCTAATTGAATACCCTTTATTTCTTTCTCTTTCCTGATTGCCCTGGCCAGAACTTCCAGTAGTATGTTGAACTGTAGGGCATCCCTGTCTTGTGCCAGTTTTCAAAGGTAATGCTTTCAGTTTTTGCCCGTTCAGTATGATATTGGCTGTGGGTTTGTCATAAATAGCTCTTATTATTTTGAGAAGTGTTCCATCAATACCTAGTTTATTGAGAGTTTATAGCATCAAGGGCTCTTGAATTTTGTCAAATGCCTTTCCTGCATCTGTTGAGATAATCATGTGGTTTTTGTCATTGGTTCTGTTTATGTGATGGATTACCTTTATTAATTTGTGTATGTTGAACCAGTCTTGCATCCCACGCATGAAGCTGACTTGATTGTGGTGGATAAGCTTTTTGGTGTGCTGCTGGATTCGGTTTGCCAGTATTTCAGTGAGGATTTTCGCATCAATGTTCATCTAAAATTGGTCTAAAATTATCTTTTTTTGTTATGTCTCTGCCAGGCTTTGGTATCAAGATGATGCTGGTCTCATAAAATGAGTTAGGGAGGATTCCCTCTGTTTCTATTGATTGTAATAGTTTCAGAAGGAATGGTACCAGCTCCTCTTTGTACCTCTGGTAGAATTTGGTTGGGAATCCTTCTGATCCTGGACTTTTTTTTGGTTGGCAGGCTATTAATTATTGTGTCAATTTCAGAGCCTGTTATTGGTCTGTTCAGAGATTCCACTTCTTCTTTGTTTAGTCTTTGGAGGGTATATGTGTCCAGGAATGTATCCATTTCTTCCAGATTTTCTGGTTTATTTGTGTAGAGTTGTTTATAGTATTCTCTGATCTTAGTTTGTATTTCTGTGGGATCAGTGATGATATCCCCTTTATCCTTTTTTTATTGCATCTCTTTGATTCTTCTCCCTTTTCTTCTTTTTTAGTCTTGCTAGCGGTCTATCAATTTTGTTGATTTTATCAAAAAACCAGCTCCTGGATTCATTGATTATTTGAAGGGTTTTTTGTGTCTCTATCTCCTTCAGTTCTACTCTGATCTTAGTTATTTCTTGCCTTCTGCTAGCTTTTGAATGTGTTTGCTCTTGCTTCTCTAGTTCTTTTAATTGTGATATTAGTGTGTCGATTTTAGGTCTATCCTGCTTTTCTTGTGGGCATTTAGTGCTATAAATTTCCCTCTACACAATGCTTTAAATGTGTCCCAGAGATTCTGGCATATTATGTCTTTGTTCTCATTGGTTTCGAAGAACATCTTTATTTCTGCCTTCATTTCGTTATATACCCAGTAGTCATTCAGGAGCAAGTTGTTCAGTTTCCATGTAGTTGGGTGGTTTTGAGTGAGTTTCTTAGTCCTGAGTTCTAGTTTGATTGCACTGTGATCTGAGAGACAGTTTGTTGTGATTTCCGTTCTTTTACATTTGCTGAGGAGTGCTTTACTTCCAACTATGTGGTCAATTTTGGAATAAGTGTGACGTGGTGCTGAGAAGAATGTATATTCTGTTGATTTGGGATGGAGAGTCCTGTAGATGTCTATTAGGTCTGCTTGGTGCAGAGCTAATTTCAAGTTCTGGATATTCTTGTTAACCTTCTGTCTTGTTGATCTGTCTAATAATGACGGTGGGGTATTAAAGTCTCCCATTATTATTGTGTGGGAGTCTAAGTCACTTTGTAGATCTCTAAGGACATGCTTTATGAATCTGGGTGCTCCTTTATTGGGTGCATATATATTTAGAATAGTTACCTCTTCTTGTTGCATTGATCCCTTTACCATTATGTAATGACCTTCTTTGTCTCTTTTGATCTTTGTTGGTTTAAAGTCAGTTTTATCAGAGACTAGTATTGCAACCCCTGCTTTTTGTTTGCTTTCCGTTTGCTTGGTTGATCTTCTTCCATCCCTTTATTTTGTGCCTATGTGTATCTCTGCACTTGAGATGGGTCTCCTGAATACAGCACACTGATGGGTCTTGCCTCTTTATCCAATTTGCCACTCTGTGTCTTTTAATTGGTGCATTTAGCCCATTTACAGTTAAGGTTAATATTGTCATGTGTGAATTTGATCCTGTCATTATGACATTAGCTGGTTATTTTGCCCATTAGTTGATGCAGTTTCTTCCTAGCATCATTGGTCTTTACAATTTGGCATGTTTTCGTAGTGACTGGTACCAGTTGTTCCTTTTCATGTTTAGTGCTTCCTTCAGGAGCTCTTGTAAGGCAGGTCTGGTGGTGACAAAATCTCTCAGGATTTGTTTGTCTGTAAAGGATTTTATTTCTCCTTCACTTATGAAGCTTAGTTTGGCTGGATATGAAATTCTGGGTTGAAAATTATTTTCTTTAATAATGTTGAATATTGACCCCCACTATCTTTTGTCTTGTAGAGTTTCTGACAAGAGAAGCACTGTTAGTTTGCTGGGTTTCCCTTTGTGGGTAAGCAGATCTTTCTCTCTGGCTGTCCTTAACATGTTTTCCTTCATTTAAACCTTGGTAAATCTGACAATTATGTATCTTGGAGTTGCTCTTCTTGAGGAGTATCTTTGTGGTTTTCTCTGTATTTCCCGAATTTGAATGTTGGCTTGCCTTGCTAGGTTCAGGATGTTCTCCTGGATAATATCCTGAAGAGTGTTTTCCAACTTCATTTCATTCTCCCTATCACTTTCAGGTACACCAATCAAACATAGATTTGGCCTTTTTGCATAGTCCCATATTTCTTGGAGGCTTGTTCATTTCTATTACTCTTTTCTCTCTAAACTTATCTTCTCACTTCATTTCGTTAATTTCATCTTCAATCACTGATACCCTTTCTTCCACTTAATCAAATCAGCTACTTAAGCTTGTGCATGCATCACATAGTTCTCATGCCTGGTTTTCAACTCCATCAGTTCATTTAAGGTTTTCTCTACACTGTTTATTCTAGTTAGCCATTTGTCTAATCTTTTTTCAAGAGTTTTAGCTTCCTTGCGATGGATTCGAACATCCTCCTTTAGCTTGGAGAAGTTTGTTATTACTGACCTTCTGAAGCCTACTTCTGTCAATTCATCAAAGTCATTCTCTGTCCAGATTTGTTCTCTTGCTGGCGAGGAGCTGTGATCCTCTGGAGGAGAAGAAGCACTCTGGTTTTCAGAATTTTCAGCTTTTCTGCTCTGATTTCTCCCCTTCTTTGTGGTTTTATCTACCTTTGGTCTTTGATGTTGGTGACCTACAGATGGGGTTTTGGTGTGGATGTTCTTTTTGTTGATGTTAATGTTATTCCTTTCTGTTTGTTAGTTTTCCTTCTAACAGTCAGGTCCCTCAGCTGCAGGTCTGTTGGAGTTTGCTGGAGGTCCACTCCAGACCCTGATTGCCTGGGTATGACCAGCAGAGGCTGCGGAACAGCAAATACTGCGGAACAGCAAATATTGCGGAACAGCAAATATTGCAGAACAGCAAATATTGCTGCCTGATCCTTCCTCTGGAAACTTTGTCCCAGAAGGGCACCTGCCTGTATGAGGTGTCAGTCTGCCCCTACTGGGAGATGTCTCCCAGTTAAGCTACATGGGAGTCAGGGACCCCCTTGAGGAGGAAGTCTGTCCGTTCTCAGAGCTCAAACACTGTACTGGGAGAACCACTGCTCTCTTCAGAGCCGTCAGACATGGATGTTTAAGTCTGCAGAAGTTTCTGCTGCCTTTTGTTCAGCTATACCTTGCTCCTAGAGGTGGAGTTTATAGACACTGGCTGTACTGTGGTGGACTCCACTCAGTTTGAGCTTTCAGGCCACTTTGCTTACCCACTCAAGCCTCAGCAATGGCAGACATCCCTCCCACTGCTGGGCTGCTGCCTCACAGGTTGATTGCACACTGGTGCGCTAGCAGCGAGCAAGGCTCCATGGGTGTGGGACCCACCAAGCCAGGTGCGGGATGTAATCTCCTGGTGTGCTGTTTGGTAAGGCCATTGGAAAAGCACAGTATTTGAGTGGGAGTGTCCCGTTTTTCCAGGTACAGTCTGTCACGGCTTCCCTGGGCTAAGAAAGGGAAATCCCCTGACCCCTTGCACTTCCAGAGTGAGGCAGCACCCCACCCTGCTTTGGCTCGCCCTCCGTGGGCTGCACCCACTGTCCCACCAGTCTCAACGAGATGAACCAGGTACCTCAGTTGGAAATGCAGAAATCACCCTTCTTCTGTGTTGATCATGCTGAGAGTTGCAGACCAGAGTTGTTCCTATTCGGCCATCTTGGGAAAACCTTTCTGCATTCTTAATACCCTTCTAACTTACATAAAATTCTGGATGAATAAATAAGTAACAATTAGAAAAATAATAAAATTTCAAACGTTTTGTGTTTACTTAAAGATTGATACTGTTCTCAGACTTGCCCTAAAGGGCAGAAATATCATGAGCTATGTGAGAAATGAATTATCTGAAATAGCATGATATTTTTCTTTTTCAAGGAACAGAAAATATTTAATTATGGGTTTCTTACTCTTATGGAATACCACATGTTTGCTTTTTTTAAACTTTTAAGTTCAGGGTTACACTTCCAGGTTTGTTATATAGGTAAACTCATGTCATGGGGGTTTGCTGTGCAGATTATTTCAGAACCCGAGTGTTAAGCCTAGTATTCAACAGTTATTTTTCCTGATCCTTGTCCTCTTCCCACCCTCCACCCTCTAATAGGCCCCAATGCCTGTTGTTTCCTTTTTTGTGTCCATGTGTTCTCATCATTTAACTCCCACTTATAAATGAAAAGATACAGTATTTGGTTTTCTGTTCCTCACATTAGTTTGCTAAGGATAATGGCTTCCAGCTCCATTCATGTTTCTGCAAAGAACATGATTTTATTCTTTTTTATATCTGCATAGTATTTCATGGTCCATATGTACCACATTTTTTTTTTTCTAATCCACCTAGGTTAATTCCATGACTTTGCTATTGTGAATAGTGCTGCAATGAGTGTATGCATGCATGTATCTTTATGACAGAATGATTTACATTCCTCTGGGTATGTGCCCAGTAATGGAATTGCTAGGTTGAATGGTAGTTCCATTTTAATTTCTTTGAGGAATCATAACACTGCTTTCTGCAATGGTTGAACTAATTTACACTCCCACCAACAGTGTCTAAGCATTCCCTTTTTTTCTGCAACCTCACCGACATCTGTTATTTTTTGACTTTTTAATAATACCCATTCTGACTGGTGTGAGATAGTGTCTCATTGTGGATTTGATTTGCATTTCTCCAGTGGTCAGTGATGTTGAAATTTTTTTCATGTACCTGTTGAAAACATGTATGTCTTCTTTTGAAAAGGATCTGATCATGTCTTTTGCCACATTTTTAATGGGGATATTTGTTCCTTTTCTTATAAATTTGTTTAAGTTTCTTAGATGCTGAATATTGAATCTTTGTCAGATGCATAGCTTGCAAAAATTTTCTTCCATCTGTAGGTTGTCCATTTATTTGGCTGATAGTTTCTTTTGCTGTGCAGAGGCTCTTTCATGTAATTAGGTCCCATTTGTCAAATTTTGCTTTTGTTGCAATTGGTTTGGGTGTCTTTGTCGTGAAATATTTGCCTGTTCCTATGTCCAGAATGGTATTGCCATTCTTCCATGGATTTTATAGTTTTGGGTTTTACTTTTAAGTTTTTATTTTATTTTATTTTATTTTAAGTTCCAGAATACCTGTGTAGGATGTGCAGGTTTGTTACATAGGTAAACGTGGGCCATGGTGGTTTACTGCATCTATCCCCATCACCTAGGGATTAAGCCTAGAGTGCATAAGCTATTTTTCCTGATGCTCTTCTTCTCCCTGTTCCCCCAATGGGCCCCAGTATGTCTTGTTTCCCTTCTTGTGTTCACATGTTTGCATTGCCTAGCTCCCACTTATAAGCGAGAACATGCAGTGTTTGGCTTTCTGTTTCTGTGTTAGTTTGCTAAGGATAATGGCTTCCAGCTTCATCCACCTCCCTGCAAAGGACATGATCTCATTCCTTTTTATAAATGCATAGTATTCTATGGTGTATATGTACCACATTTTCTTTATCTAGTCTATAATTGATGGGCATTTGGGTTGGTTTTATGCCTTTGCTATTGTGAATAGTGCTGCAGTGAAAATATGTGTGCATGTATCTTTATAACAGATTGATTTATATTCCTTTGGCTATATACGCAGTGATGGGATTGCTGGGTCAAATGGTATTTCTGCCTCTAGGTATTTGAGGAATCTCTAGCCTCCCTTCCACAATGGTTGAACTAATTTACATCCCCTCCAACAGTGTAAAAGCATTCCTATTTCTCCACAGCCTCACCAGCATCTATTGTTTCTTGACTTTTTAATAATTACCATTCTGACTAGTGTGAGATGGTATTCCATTGTGGTTTTGATTTCGATTTCTCTAATGATCAGTGATGTTGAGCTTTTTTCCATATGTTTGTTGGTCACATGAATGTCTTCTTTTGAGAAGTGTCTTTTCATGTCCTTTGCCCACTTTTAATCCATCCTGAGTTGATTTTTGAATATGATGTAAGGAAGGGGTCTAGTTTCAATCTTCTGCATATGGCTAGTCAATTATCCCAGTACCTGTACCATTTATTGAATAGGAAGTCTTTTTCCCTTTGCTTGTTTTTGTCAGGTTTGTCAAAGATCAGATGATTGTACATGTGCAGCCTTATTTCTGTGCTCTCCATTCTGTTCTATTGGTCTACGTGTCTGTTTCTGTATCCATTCCATGCTATTTTGGTTACTCTAGCCCTGTAATATAGTTTGAAGTCAGGTAGTGAGATGCCTCCAGTTTTGTTGTTTTTGCTTAGGATTGCTGTGGCTATTTGGGCTCTTTTTTTGTTCCATATGGATTTTAAAATAGTTTTTTTCTAGTTCCATGAAGTAGTTTGACAGGAATAGCACTAAATCTGTAAATTGCTTTGGACAGCATGGTCATTTTAACAATACTGATTGTTCCCATACATCAGTGTGGAATGCTTTTCTGTTTGTTTGTATCTTGTCTGATTTCTTTGTGCAGTGTTTTGTAGTTCTTGTTGCAGAGCTCTTTCATCTCCCTGGTTAGCTGTATTCCTAGGTATTTTATTCTTTTTGTGGCAGTTGTGAATGGGATTGCATTCCTGATTTGGCTCTTGGCTTGACTGTTAGTGGTATATAAGAATGTTAGTGATTTTTGTAAACTGATTTTTGAATCCTGAAGTTGCTGAAGTTGTTTATCAGGTTATGGCTCCTTTGAACTGAGACTATGAGGTTTTCTCGATATGGAATTCTGTCATCTGCAAACAGGGATAGTTTTACTTCCTCTCTTCCTATTTGGATGCCCTTTATTTCTTTCTCTTGCCTGATTGCTCAGTCAGGACTTACAATACTATATTGAAAAGGAGTAGTGACAGAGGGCATCCTTGTCTTGTGCTGTTGTTATTATTTTTTCTTAAGGGAATGCTTCCAGCTTTTGTCTATTTAGTGTTCTGTTGGCTGTAGGTTTGTCTCAGATGAGTCTTACTATTTTGAGGTATGTTTCTTCAATACCCGATTTATTGAGAATTTTTTTTTCTGAGGTGGAGTCTTGCTCTGTTGCCCAGGTTGGAGTGCAGTGGCATATTAAGAGTTTTTAACAGAAGAGGTGTTGAATTTTATCAGAAGCCTTTGCTGCATCTATTGAGATAATATCATGGTTTTTCTCTTTAGTTCTATTTATGTGATGAATCACAATTATTGATTTGCATATATTGAATCAACCTTATATCCCAGGGATAAAGCTTACTTGATTGTGATCAATATGCTTTTTGATTTATGCTGGATTTGGTTTGCCAGTATTTTGTTGAGGATTTTGCATCAATGTTCTTCAAGAATATTGGCATGAAATTTTGTTTTCTTTTTCTTTCTTTTTTTTTTTTTTGTTGTTGTGCCAGGTTTTGGTATCAGGATGATGCTGGACTCATAGAATGAGTTAGGGAGGAGTCCCTCCTTCTTAATTTTTTTTGATTAGTTTCAGTAGGAATGGTACCAGCTCTGATAGAAATCAACTATGAACCTGTGTGATCATGATCCTCAGATTTTTTGGTTGGTAGGCTATTTATTACTGATTCAATTTTGGAGCTTGTTATTGATCTTTTCAGGGATTCAATTTCTTCCTAGTTCAGTCTTGGGAGGGTGTGTGTGTTCAGGTATTTGTCCATTTCTTCTAGATTTTCCAGTTTTTGTACATAGAAGTGTTCATAATAGTTGTTTATGGTTATTTGTATTTCTGTGAGGTCAGTGGCAACATCCCTTTGTTGTTTCTAATTGTATTTATTTGGATTCTCTCTGTTTTATTCCTTATTAATCTAATTTATTAATTGTTTCCAAAAAACAACTCTTAGATTTGTTGATCTTTTGAATGTTTCTTTTTTTGTATCTCAATCTTATTTAGTTCAGCTCTGATTTTGGTTATTTCTTGTTGTCTTCTAGCTTTGGGGTTGGTTTGCTCTTGGTTCTCTACTTTTAGTTGTAAGGTTAGGTTGTTACATTGAGATCTTTCAAATTTTTGATGTGGGCATTTAGTGCTATAAATTTCTCTCTTAACTCTGCCTTAGCAGTGTCCCAGATATTCTGATATGTTGTATCTTGATTCTCATTAGTTTCAAAGTTTCCTGATTTCTGCTTTAATTTCATTACTTAACCCAAAAGCCATTCAGGAGCAGTTTATTTAATTTCCATGTAATTGTATGGTTTGGGGCCACTTTCTTAGTCTTTATTTCTAGTTTTATTGTACTATAGTCTGAGAGAGTGTTTGGTATGATTTCAGTTCTTTTCCACTTGCTGAGGATGGTTTTATGTTCAATTGTGTGGTCAATTTTAGAGTATATGCCATATGGCAATTAGAAGAATGTATATTCTGTTAATTTTGGATGGAGAGTTCTATAGATGTCTCTCAGGCCCATTTGGTCCTGGGCTGAGTTCAAGTTCTGAATATCTTTGTAATATTTTGCCTGGATGATCTGTCTAATACTGCCAGTGGGGTGTTGAAGTCTTCCACTCTTTTTGTATGGTAGTCTAAGTTTCCTTGGAGGTCACTAAGAATTTTCTTTTTGAATCTGGTGTTTTTGTGTTGGGTGTATATATATTTATGATAGTTAGATCTTCTTGTTAAATTGAACTCTTTACCATCACACAATGACCTTCTTCGTTTTCTTAAAAAATTTTTTTTGGTTGAAAGTCTGAAATTACACATTTCTTTTAACAAAGAATATCTTAGCATATTAGCAGAGAATTTTGAATTGTATGACATCTGACATCCAGCTTCAGTTTAAGCAGAAAAGCTTGAAGATGGTAAGGAAACTAGTTTAGATTAAATATTGATGTCCAGATATAATGCCAAATTATTTTCTGTGTATTAATTGTTCCATCAGCACTCTTCTTTGAAGACACTGTCATTACCCTATACTTGGGATCCTAGCAGGACCATAGGTATTAGTGCTCTAACTGTGTTATTCCCAAAGAGTCTTATGATCCAGGCTGAATCAGTTACAGAGTATCGTACTTCCTTGGAGAAGAAGTTTAGTCCAGAAGAGGTGTAATCCAAAAGGACTGGTAGAACAATGTTTCTACTATCAATGCCTTCTTACTGAAATAAAGGATCTTTGTATTAAGATAAATTATCTACAAGGATGTGACTCTGGGGTGGCTGGTGGACATCTTGTCGAACGTGTGAATTGGCATGAATACAGAATAAGGCCAAGCAGAAATGGGAATTGCTGACAGGTGAAAGAGAAGACAGGGCCCTAATGACACATTTAAACTCCTGGATTGAATATTCATTTATTCAAAAAATATTTCTTGAACCTCTTTACTACTCTAGACATTGTTCTGGAGTCAGGTATGGCAGTGAACACGACAGAAAAATTTCTTGCTTCTAGGAAAGATAGAGACAGACACAGACATGAATGTGTACATACATACATATGAACATGCACACATACATAACTGAAGTCACTCAAACTGAGCCAAGTGTTTACAAACAAAGTGAGGAAAAGGAGGGGAGAGTTTTTTAAAAGGATAATCAAGGAAAGCAATACTAGAAAGGAGAAATTAGAGCAGACTTCAATGAAGTGAGGAAAGAAGTCATTTAGATATCTGGGGGAAGAAGTCTTGGCAGAGGAAATAGCAAATACACATGTCTTGAAGTGGAGTAAGACATTCAATGTGGCTGACACAAAATGAGTGGAGAGAGAATATGCGGAATGAGAAAGATGGAAGGACAGTATGGAGGTCTTGACAGCTCATTTATTTTATTCTAAAGGACATGAGTAACATTGAGAGGATTTTTAAAAAAGTATTAAATAATCTGAATATTTTGAAAAACATAAACAAAAACAATCTAGTGCACAGTTATCCAGGAAGACAAGCAAAGAAAATGTTTCAAGCTCTAGTGACTGATCAACCATGACAAATGGTGCTGGTCCTGATAGGTGAGATTATATAAATCCTACTGTCTGATGATTGGTTTACAATGTGAAGGTCATCTGTGATGTGATAAAATCAATACATGTAGAGTGGTGGAGGTGAATCCTCAAGGTAGAATGAAAGAGAAGATTGAATATGGTCTCATCTCTGGATTTTCTAGTTAAGGAAAGATTTCTTGATATCTTGAGTTGGGCTTCTGTTTTGTGATAGCAAATAAGGCATACTATCCAAAGGGGCAGATAGGACAATGTTTCTACTATCAATACTTGCTTATTGAGAGAAAATCTCTTAATATTAAGATAGATTATCTAGAAGGATAAGTCTTAGGCTCCCAGTGGACATCTTGCCAATCACTTGGATTTGCATGGATGCAGAATGAGGCTGAGTGGAAATGGGAATTGGCTTTTAAAAAATTAACTAAAAAAAAAGACATCAATCTGATTCCCAGCTTACCAGTTAAAACCAATTATATTCTATATTCATAAGACAAGTCTTTATAAGGCTACATCCTAGACAAAACTCTGCTCACAGAAAGAATAGTCTTTCCATCAGTTTTTCTGGTCCTGATACTGGTGCCATTATTAGGAGCTATGCAACTGGACATTGGAACAATTTGTCCCTGATATAGAGCTCGTTAATACTGTATCATAAACCTCTCAGATTAGTCACAATCTTTTCTGTGCTTAGTTCAATAATATATGTAGTTTAGTTTCTGCATTCTGCATGCAGTAAGTTAATCATAGATTGAAAATATGCATAATTTTGTTTTATACTATTTGATATTTCACAGCAATATCCCTGTTAACATCTGTCACGGGGTGGCCAAAGAAACAGAAATATAACACACACTATGTTATACATACAGATTATATTTTGCTTTATATCCTTTCTTGTGGAAGTTTGTGCACATGTTTAGTTTTATATTACTCTATATTTCTGTGTTTTAATTTTCTTTTCAATAAAAGCAGAAGTTATTTGATATACTAACACTATAGTGTCATACACAGGGGATTTCTTTAAGCTTTAAAAAATATTTCACTAGTATGGTTTTAGAGAATAGAGTATATAGAAAAATCTAAAATAAATCATACTGTAGAACATACTTCCATATATTTGGAAGTTAGAAAAAATTGAGTATTAAACATTTATAATTATCCAGAAAAATACCTGGATTATTAATAAGATTGTGTCATTGAAAAGGGCTTTGCAGTGTGGTTTAATAGCAGGAGTGATCTTTAACCTTTAGGGTTTTATTTAAAATGCTATGTAGTGATATAGGCGGCAGGGTAGCAGCCTTTAATGTTTCACTTTAAAGAAAGAAGCAGGAAGGTCAGAGTAAGAAAATTAGATTTATTGAGCAGTAACTACAACACTATAACAACTATTTATTTTATTATTATACAGTATATTTAAAATTACAAATATCACAATTTTGCTTCAAAAATATTAAATCACAATGTTCAAACAGTCATTCCTGATTGTAGGGGGAAAAATATTCTATTGTGTTAGACTGCAGCTAACTTTTACTTTAAACTGCTTGAAGCCTTTATTTTTCCTTAGTTGTTTTATATCTATTTTTATTTTTGCTAAAGATCAATTCTTGTTCTTTAGGACAGAAACTTTGTCTTCTATGCATTCATATGACACACAGATGACAATAAGCCATGCTTTCAACCTGATATTAAGTCTGCTTGCAGATTTTCTTTTTATCCAAGTGTTCTTTTTACCTAGTCTGTGTGGCAGGCCAAAATCTAAGATGGCTCTTGTATCCCCACTTGGTGTACATGCACTGCTGATTCCCTCACCAGGAATGTGGGCTGGAACCCTGGATATGATGGGCTATGACTCCTTCTACCAGGCTGTGCTATATAAAATTGTTGTAACAGACTGGAGGGAGGTCTTATTGCTGGCTTTGAAGAAGAAGCTGCCATGTTGTGACAGAGCCACAATGCTAGAACCAGAGGGTGGCCTCTGGAAACGGAGAGCAGTCCCAGCCAACAGCCAGCAAGAAAATGAGGAACTCAGCTGTACAGTTGAAAGAGACTTAATTCTGCCCACACCTCAAATGAGCTTGAAAGATGACCCCATGCTCCAGATGCAAATGCAGCCTTAGCCAACACCTTGGTTGTATCCATGTTCAACACTGAGCAGCTACACTATGACTGGAATTTTCAACTACAGATACTGTGAGATAGTGAGAGCATGTTGTCTTGAGACACTAAATTGGTGTTAATTTGTTATGCAGCAATAGAAAACTAAAAATAATAGGGCCTACTTCCTTTTCAATATATTTTTCACTCTTCTGCCATAGATAATATAATAGCAGAAGGCCTGACATGATTAATCTCAAAGTGACTACAAGGACAGTAATTATAATAGTAACGTGGCAAACTGAAGCAGATTTCAGGTGTGTTAAGGCAACATTCTGTAAATGCTACTTTCCTATGCCACTTCTACCTTTATACCTGTGTGTTTTCTCAGATCAGTATGTACCTTAAAACATTTCTTAAAGCGCTCTTTTTATCCAAGAATTCCTAATGAAAACAAAGCATTCCTTAAAAAGGATTGATTTTTATGAAATGAGCTATTTGCCATCAATTAAACAACTATCCAATGTATTTACATATTTTCTTGGCTATAATGTGTTTTATCATGTTTGTTTCTGAAACTGGGATGCCTTAAATAGATGTCAACAGAAATTTGCTCTGACGAAGGCAGGACTGAGTTGATCTGCAGTTGTCATTGCCTACATATGTGCAAACTTAGCCTTCTAGGTATTTTATGTTTATACAATTTTCTGTTCATTTGAGTTATTCACATCAGAATTACACAAGCCATTGATTTCTAAAGAAAATTTATATCCTTAAATGTTGCTTAAAATGTCTTCATAAAGTTAGTATTATGAAGCAGCATTGATATGAAAAATTTTTGTCTCTGTGGAAGGTTACCTATCATGAGCCATGATTATTTTTGCTCACTATGTATGGCCAGCATCTAGAGCCAGGTTCTAGTCTACAGTGGAGTGGTGTCTTAAGGCAGAGTTAGGTTTTCATATGATGGCATAGGCAAAACTTACATGCTGATAATACTACCTTTTAAAAATTATTTAAGCCAATCTGTGTAACGTAAGTTTGATGTTACTAAGGTTGAGTAATAGTTGAACTAGTTGTGGAGTTGAACTCGCTCTAAATTCCTGTGTATCTATGTCTTTTATTTTAGCTATTTTTATTTTAACTCTTTCTAATTTGACTATGTTTTTAGTTTGACTATTTAAGTACATTATTACCTCTCCCCAGATTTAAAACAACAACAGAACATTTCTTCCTTGTAAATGAATTTCTGCATGCATAAAGCCAAAGTAAATCATAAGGGTTAAAGATAAAAATGAGCAAATTTATATTAGATAAATGCAAACAAAATAAAGCTCCAAGTTACAACATTAATATCAGGCAAGAAAGAATCCAAGGAAAAAGAAAAGCGTTAAACTGGACAATGTGGTTATTTTGTTTAGCAGGTGAAGGATATTATACATGATAAAGTTTTACTAAATAACATTTTCATAAACCAAGTAGAATATCAAAGTTGATATGAAAAAAATTACAAACAAGGGGAAATGAGAAGAATACAATTATAAATGAGAGATTTAATACAACTTTCTTGCCTTTTAAAAGCAAGTAGATAAAATAAAGTATAGATAATCTAATATAATTAATTGCATTACTTTAAACATCTCTATATATCAGATTTTATAAGATGCAAAAAGGGAATAAGTCTCACAATTACTTATATCAGTGAGAGGTTCGGTTGTAGGAAATAGAGGTTGTTCTAGCTATTTTAAGCAGAAAGACATTTGACATAGGTAATTTAAAATCCTGGAAATGGATTTTCCAACCTATGGCTGGAAAGACAGGAGGAGTAGGCCCTGGGCCAATTCCCCAGGAACAATTCCCAGAATTACACAGCCAAGTAGGTCTGCCAGGTTGCTGCTACTTTTCCATACTTAGGAAAGTGAACACTCAGATGAATACCACTAGAAAACTGTCAAGTTCAAGAACACATCCCTGGAACTGTGATCCAGAAAACAGGAAGCTGCCACCCACACCTCCCCGGCAAGTGATCTTGAAGTGAGGGACTAGATGTTGGAGTGAGGCTCTATATCGGTCCTTACGCCAGAAGCAAGAGGCAAAACAAAAAGTCATCCCCTACCTCACCTGCACTCCCAATATCGAAGGATGGAATGGGGGCATTTTCAGTGCAATCCAATTTACCTCTTGAGCTCTAATTGTCAGTAATAGATACTGACTGCCAAATTCACCAGTCCACCTCATCCATGATCCTGAAACTGGAACTTTTTAAACAATGGGTGTATATTGATACACAAATAATATTTATTTAAAATGTTAAATTCAGTTTAAAAAGCTGAATTATGCAAATCGCCTCAAATTATGAATGAATAAGACTATTAATTAATTATATATATGTAAACAAATAACAAATTCGAAGGTTGGAATTTAAAAGTTATCCTGAATATCAAAGTGAACCTGCAGGGCCTTTATACAATAACGACAATGAAATACTGTGTAATAACATTTTCAGAATGAGGCCAAAGGTATATGGAGTCACAAATACAACATAAAATTCTTCACTCTTACAGGAAAGACCTGAATTCAAGATCTCTGTGAAACCAGCTATGTCTAGTAACTTCACCTGCAAATCAAACAATAAATGTCATAGTTTCTATATACCAAATTTTCAGTTTTAAGAAACTATAATTTTCAGGGCCAACAGTGTGGTGATGATGACGTATTATACAGTCCCAGAAAAGTTACAAATTGGTGTAATTTTTCAAAGGGTAATTGGGCAATGTAAGTCAAAAGCCTTTAAAATATAAATCAATCTGATGCAACATTTTTATTTTGTAGCTCTTATCTTAAGGAAGTAATTGGAAATTTGCATAAAGACATGGAATAGGTTAGTCAGCAAGCCAGTATAGCACTATTTAGCAAAATTGTCCAGTATTAGTGAAGGGTTAGATTAAATATGACAGAACTTTAATACTGTATGACTATTAAAAATAATTGCTTAGAAAAAGATTTAACGATGAAAAAATATTCATGATACATTATTTGGTAAATAAAATGTTACAAAAACAGCATGTGTAGCAAAATTCAAATTTCTATATGCATTTATACATAGAAAATAACACTGGATGGTTAAATATAAATATATTAACAGCTTTTTAGTGGTTGGCATATCAGTCAAGATAGGTTACAGTGTGATTTGGAAACAAACACCACCAAATCCCAGTGGCTTAATACACGACAGTTTATTTATTTTCTCTCTCAAGGTCTGTTGAGGGTACAGGCAACTTTCCAAGGCAGCTGTCTTCCATGTGGGAGCTCAGAACCCCAGGCTAATTCAATCATGTGGCACTTCCATAACAAGTGCTTCCATGATTGCTGTGTCAGGGCAGGAGAGAGCCTATGAAATTTTACAGGCAGCTTTCTCCCTTAAATTTATATTTCATGCATAAGCAAGTATAAATGATGAGAAGTCTAAGTATCTCCAATAAAATACTTCACTTACCTTAAACAGTTGAAATTCTTGAATCATTTTAGCGCCTGAAAGTTACATTCTGATTCATTTCTTTCCTTGACAATAATGGGCCAATCTTGAACTTGCCGTTTATTCCCCCATAGTCTTTATTACTCCACCTAAAATGAGAAATAATTGCATCAAAGCCTTGATAAAAATTCTGTGATATCTCATCAATAAATAACCTTGAAATGAGATGTAATACAAAGCTTAAAAGTATTTATGTTTTGGACTTCTTTGGACATTTTTTTGCTTTCTGCTTTTCATAATGTTCATAAATGTTAAACAAAATGGGCTCCGGAGTAATTTTATAGATGGAAATCATATTATATATTCCAAGTGACTTACCTTGGCTTTCCCCCGTAGCTGCCATTATTGTGTCTTTTGTTGTTATCTTAAGTTTTACCAGGGATGTTATGGGTTCCAACTTTTAAGCAGTTTGTATTGCCCAACGTTGACTAGGAGCAGGGTCATATTTTCATCATGCTCCTCATCTTGTGTACAGCCTTCTGTTATCCCAGCTGCATTCTGTATCAAGGCTTGTTCTTGTGTAAAATAAAGTTGCGTTTCATCTTGAAGAACCAAACTTACTTCTATAGTAAACTTTAAAGCCAGAATCATGACTTTTTGTTAGAATTGGATTAATAGCTACTGGGCACCATATTTAGAAGATAACTGCAGTGGGGATACGGTATAATAAAGTAATAAATAATAGGTTAACATAGGTCCCTAAATTACTGGACCTGCATTAGAGACAGATCTTAGGTCTTTTCCTTTAGAATTGTGTCATCTCCAGAGTAAAAATGATGTGACCCAGGTGGGACTTTTGAAATGTGTTCTATAACTCGCTGCTAAGCAAACTGCTCATGTAGAGGTGTCACAAACAAGTGACTTATTCAGAACAGATGAAACAGGATAAATGATGAAAAAAGGTAGATAAAATTCTTTGAAAAGAACATTATTTGTAGTATTAGCAATATGAGATATATGTGATTTCTTGATTCCTTCTCCACGTGGTTATAATCAAATCCAACTTTTCCCATTTCACATACAAAGTGAAGTTGGAAGTTGGGCTGGGAAGGGAATTTCAATTGGCTTTGACAGGTTGGAGTAATTTTCAATATGGCTCCAAGATAGTGGTTTTGCTTGGCTAATACATATTTTTCAATTTTGTCAATTGAGACAGAAATCCCAAACATTAGAAAAATGTTTGAATACTGGCTGTTTTGTGCCAGGAAGGCACAATGACTTTGGTATACAATGTTAAGATGGTGAATTTTGCTAAATGCAATTGCAAACACATGTTCCATTGCAAAGCAAGCAATGAAGAACAAATTAAAAAATAAACAACCCAGAAATGGGTTTCAGTAAGAAACACTGAATAACACCAAGGGTGTTTTTTAAAATTATAAAAGTGTGCAACTACTACAACTACTTTTTACTTTGCAAAGTTATTAATGAATCATATTGATTGCGCAGTTTCTATTTTTTAAAATAATTGAATCATGGAGATTGAATCATGAAAGCTTGTATCTTACGAACTTAGCCCTCTCTTTCTTAGTGAAGAAATTTTAAATACATAAGGAACTAATTTCAGGACTATTGCAATTTTAATTATTACAAATTATCTTTTCTAATTTTTTTTTGGTCAGATCAGAATAGTATGGATTTTGAATGAAGATTATTACAAGACTAAAGAGAAAAGCATAATTAGAATGTGATCTCCAAAATAACATAAATTTTTAAAAATGCCACCATAATTCTGAAAGGGAAAATGGGTGGCATTTCAAAGTTTATTTCATAAATGGGGTTATGTTTTGTTCTCTATCCAATCGTTTTCATCACATTACTTCTTTCTTTGAAGTAATCCAGAGTCATTCTACATGCTAAAATATGAGACAATGATATATGAAATCCGTATTTAACAAACTTTCCGTGAGCAAAGTCATGCTTTCAAAATCTTGGTTCAGAATCTCGTATGTTCTAGCTTTCTAATTGTATAATTTGCTGAGATCATTTTCTACCATTATTGGAGCAATATATCCTTAAAATCATTTCTTTGAGACCAACTGATGTTTAAACTCCAAATTCAGAACATGCCAGGGACATGCCATTTCCCTTTTTTTCAACTTACAACTTATAAACAATAGAAAGGATTTAGTTTATTTATTTTTTCATTCACTCAATTTATGTCTTTCTTTGAGGTGCATATACTTGTCTATGCTTCTCTTACATTTGTCTTGGTTGTAGTCTGTCTTAAATCATAAGTTCCTATAGGACAGGGACCATGCCTATTTAATTTAGTTTTAACACATCTAACCCAATGCAATGAAAATATGTGAACTTAACACATGAATCTTGATGATGACAGTGATTATAATAACTTATGTTGTTTTTCCTTTGCTTCTCAGTGGCACTTGCCAGTAATTCACACATGCTGACAGGTAAGTTCTGTGTATTTTTTTGTGTACATTTTCATACTTCTTTCAGCCAAAATACTACATAAAGTCATAATGCATAAAATTTAACTGCAGTATTCCTTTACTTTTATTTCATTTCTTTGGCTCTTTTCCATTTATCTGGCAGAATTATATATGAGGCCAAATCTTTAAATTCTTTGCAGTTTTCTCTTTGGATTTACAGCACAAGTCTGTTGATTATTACATATCAGTCACTATTAATATAAGACAAACATTAAAGAAATGGCAAAGGGGCAGTTACAAGAAAAATGCTGCAGAACAATGCATGGTATTTCTCTTCCCACATTCTAATGCAATCCATCACAGCCAAGATCTTCACAATCTGTAGGGATCTCAGAGAATTGTGGGTATTTTTTTCTTTTCTGAGATTTTATCTTTTCTGCACAGTTGAAAAACACTTCAGTGTTTTGTTTGTTGGCTTGTTTATCTTAAAGACAGGATCCATGGTACCTGATGAAATGTACAGAGTCACATTTCAATATAAATATGTAATTACTAACAAACACATTTGGTAATACCAAGCCTTCTTATTGGAAACCCACTCCAGTGCTGCTTATTACTTGGCATTTGTAGACTCTCCTACATTACTTTCTAATGGCTTTATATGGGTACTTCAAATGGATTTGAATTTTTAAAAGCAAGTATCACATCATATACATCTCTGATATGCCTACAGCATCACATTGTACAGTTCTGGCATACAATGGATGTCAATAATAAATATTAAAAGTACATAGTTGTTGTTACCATTATTATCAATTACTATGGTATCATTACACATTAGCTTATGAAGGTAAGTGTAGGTAGCAAACAAAAGTCAAATTATAAATTCCTAAAGAGAATACATCTTTGGTCATGGATTTTTACTCATACATTTTAATATATTTTGTTTGTCAGTTATGGATCTCAAGGAATTCACTCTCTTATCTTTCCCCACTTCAATGACATTCATCTATTCTCTCATTACTAAAATACTACAGTAGTTCAACTTTGGATAGATTTGCTGCCTGATGCCCTCACCTATGTGAAACAAAGGAAGCAAGTGTATTAAAGAGTTATTAGGCCGGGCGTGGTGGCTCAAGCCTGTAATCCCAGCACTTTGGGAGGCCGAGACGGGCGGATCACGAGGTCAGGAGATCGAGACTATCCTGGCTAACACGGTGAAACCCCGTCTCTACTAAAAAATACAAAAAACTAGCCGGGCGCGGTGGCGGGCGCCTGTAGTACCAGCTACTCGGTAGGCTGAGGCAGGAGAATGGCATGAACCCGGGAGGCGGAGCTTGCAGTGAGCCGAGATCCGGCCACTGCACTCCAGCCTGGGCCACAAAGCAAGACTCCGTCTCAACAAAAAAAAAAAAAAAAAAAAAAGAGTTATTAGCAGGTAAACCAGGTATGGCAAAAACCATGCGTTTCATTCATGAAAGGGCACTGTCCACTCAGATATTATTTATTCATTGTTTGCACAAATATAACAACATCAGAACTGCAATAAATTCAAACTAGGGAAGATATATATACTCTGAAAAAAGAAGTGAGGCCTGTTAGCTTTGTAGCAAAAGAAAGGACTCAAAATGGACCTGTATGAAACAGACATAACTGAAAGAGCAGCTTTGTCTTTGTTCATTTTCTAAAAACAGGCTGCACCTTTCAGCTAGTTTCCAAGGCAGCATTGTAGTACATCACAGTTAAATAATTGAAATTTTTTTGTACAGGCTTTGAGGCTACAAGGATAAGTTAAATAATTATAATTTGTATTTCTTTAGTGATGCTGCAGGGAATAAAATACTTTCCCAATCAGACATTCCTACTTTTTAGGCCAATGAGTTCATGAAATTTGACCTAAAAACATTTAAAACAAATAGAAGTGATATCCAAACAACTGAAGAAATCTAAGTGTTTCATAGTGAAGAGAGATTTACTAAAAGAAGGTGCATCATCTCAGTGGAACATGATGTAATCATTGATGTGATAATTTTGAAAACTATATAAAAACACAGGGTAATGTTAACAGTGTTAAGTAAATAACGAGTGTGGATTCCACATGGACATATGATTAGTTACCATGATGTAAAAGAAGCTTATTTGCCAATAAATATTGGGATGAAACAGCAGCAGCACTGGCAGAGCACAGCAGCCATACGCACAGATCTGGAGCCACATTTCCTGAGTTCCGTTTCCAGGTTTGTTGCTTTTCAGTTGCCTTACCTTGAGCAAATTATGAAACTTATGTCTTTCTGTTTACTCATCTGACAAACAAGGATGGAGTGTTTTCTTCCAATGGCTGTTGTAAGGATTTTTTTTTTTTACATGAGATCTTGTATATATTAAATACTAAGAACAATGCCTGGAACATAGTATTACTATGTGTGCTGTTAATTTTTTTAAGTAGTCATGTTATATTGGTGAGAATAAAGAAGAATTTTATGTTGTTTCTGGGTAAAGTAAATTAAAATAAAAGATTGCATCATGTGAGAGAACTCTATTTAAAAATTCGAGGAATTACACAAATAATTCAAAAAGTATTTTTAAAGATAATGATCAAAATGAAATAT
Organism: Papio anubis; assembly: GCF_008728515.1. Lineage (NCBI taxonomy): Eukaryota > Metazoa > Chordata > Mammalia > Primates > Cercopithecidae > Papio > Papio anubis. The sequence continues at coordinate 135,886,973 of NC_044981.1, forward strand.
TTTTGGATTCTGAAAGAGATGCAACTCACCTATATGGAAAATTCTACTAATTGATAATTTTCTAAAATATCTGGATAGTCAAGACTTTGTTATTTTTAATTATTTCACTCTTGTTTACAAATTGCCACCATATTGTTCTTTAAATTCATTATTAGTGATATCATGTTTGTTTAGCCTTCACAGCCAAGTTAAATATTTATTTTGTATTTGCTGATATTATTTAATATAATGCTCTTTTCACACAACAGTGAGAAATAACCGACTAAGTCTCATTGGGCTTTGATGTTGTCTTGTCCACACAAAGAGATTTTTATAGGTAAAAGTTTGACTTTCCATTTGTGAATCCACATACTTCTTTGGTGACTCATTTTGCTTTCCATTCTTAGGTAATATATCAAAGCTCCTTATCTTCCTTTAAGGTCTCTCAGAAGAGACTTTCAGGGGATCCAGAAATTCTTATGAATCAGGTAGAGGATTCCTCTATGGCTAATGTAGTCTATAAAAGATAGAGGCTTCCCTGCTGCTATTACAGTTGCTGAGCAATTCCAGATTAATGACAGTCTCTATACCTGAACAAGTCCCCATAACTAACTTCAGTTGTCTCCAACATTAACATCACCAACAGTTCCTCAATATTGTCCTTGATCAGGTGCTTAAGATACTTCCAATCTACTTCAACAAAAGATGTGGACTGCAGGAATGGATGAACCCAGGACATGGATACTTGCTTCACAAGGGGAAAGTCCTCTACTTGGCTCTTTATTACAAGATCTGTCTTCTACCAGTGTGACTGTTGGAAAACAGGCTTGTGACCTTTCTTGCTAGTGAACTGCTACATCCTGACCAAGCTTGTTTGCTATTCCTTGGATTAAATTTCCTATACTAAGAGACAGAGGTATGACCTTGGCAGTTGCCGAAAGGCACATGAATAGCTGGAGCACTGATTCTAGGCTATGGCCCGACGTGTAATTCCATGTAGTTCAGCCTAAGACACCAGCTAAATTCTGGTTCTATGTTGGTATTTGGGGCCAAAGAAATAGCAGGTGATAAAAGGTCATTCCTTTAACTGGTGTTCTTATTTTTATACTTCACTTAGACTTGACTGGGTCAGGAAAGTATTGAGGACTTCAGGTTCCATTTCTCAACTTACTACCCCGTAGCTTAAGGGAAGCATTTTACAGGTTCATAGCACCTAGTATTTTTCTCATTGCTGTACCAGCAAAAACTGATTCCAAATAACACTTGATTTTGGGTTATGCTCAGTAATGATCTGAACCAGAAAAACCTGGCCAACACTTGATTTCTGTGATTAGCTTGTAGAATCCTATTACCTAAATCACCTAGGAACATCTTCTTTGAAAGATTAATAATATAGATTACGGTTGGGCATGGTGGCTCACACCTGTAATCCCAGCACTTTGGGAGGCCGAGGCAGGTGGATCACGAGGTCAGGAGATAGAGACCATCCTGGCTAACACGGTGAAACCCTGTCTCTACTAAAAATACAAAAAAATTAGCTGGGCGTGGTGGTGGGTGCCTGTAGTCCCAGCTACTCAGGAGGCTGAGGCAGGAGAATGGTGTGAGCCCGGGAGGCGGAGCTTGCAGTGAGCTGAGATTGCACCACTGCACTCTAGCCTGGGTGACAGAGCGAGGTTTCGTCTCAAAAAAAAAAAAAAGAAAAGAAAAAAAAATCAAGTTTTATAGCAATGTCATGACAACACAGGCAATAGTGGGTCAAAATTTAAAAAAATTTTCTTTTATCTTTTAAAAATTTGTTTGCTTGCTTACATGTTTCCAGAGCCTACTCTATCATATAGGTGCTCACCTAGAGCCACCAGGGTTCTGCAGGCTATAGCTTAAGGAAAGACTCTCACCTAAAGCTGTAGTAGACACTAAATCAGAAAAGTGAACAAAGCTAAGTGCTGAATGAAAAGTCAATATACCATCAGCCACTGAGATGATTCTGAATGGGCCCACCAAAATTAAAATGTTAATGGGTTTGAGGCCAGAATCTAGGAATATGATTTGTGAGGTTAAGAGCAGCAGGTTGAATCCCAGAAGACTGAGACATTTGTTTGACATAGAGTTTGTTAGCTGCTGGATTTTAATGCCTGCGGAAGCATGATACACAAGTGAGTGAGTCTTCCATGTTTACAGGACCATAGATAGATAAGTTACCATTATTCTTTAATTTCTAGACCAGTTCTTCCACTTTCATGGATATGAGTGTGGATGTTTGTATGTGTGTGTGTGTGAATGGTATTTTGGTGGACAAGATAAAAAGTCAAATTCTTTTTGAGGACAAGCAGAATACACTTAATATTTGCACTGATCTTTTCCGTTTACTTGAGCACCATTTAGTAAGTTTAGTCTTTCTGTGTTTAATGGGGTTCTTCAGTTTCCCAAAATGCCTACTCACAAGATGTAGTTCACTGGAAAACGTTCCTGTAAAAAAATCTGAGAAAAGTACTTGAGATTGTGCCCCAAATCTATGGAGATTCACCTGTAGTTGGTGTCTTCTTATATTGAAATTATTCCACCCCAAACTGATTATTTTTTATAGATTTATTCACTTTTCCCCTTATAGCAAGAGAATAAAGACATAGACTTATAATAGTATTAAGAAAGGCTATTTGAATCATTCTATTATAAAGACACCTATATGTGTATATTTATTGCAGCACTATTTACAATAGCACAATAGCAAAGACATAGAATCAACCTAAATGCCCATTATTGATAGACTGGATAAAGAAAATGTGGTACATATACAACACAGAATACTATGCAGCCATAAAAAAGAACAGGATCATATCCTTTGCAGGGACGTGGGTGGAGCTGGAGGCCATTATTCTTAGTGAACTAACACAGGAACAGAAAACCAAATACCACATGTTCTCACTTATAAGTGGGAGCTAAGTGATGAGAACACATGGACACATAGAAGGGAATAACACACACTGGGGCCTATCGGAGGCTGGAGGTGGGGAGAAGGGAGGGGAATTAGGAAAAATAACTTATGGGTACTAGGCTTAATACCTGGGTGATGAAACAATCTGCACAACAAATCACTATGATTCAAGTTTACCTATATAACAAACCTGCACTTATATCCTTGAACTTAAAAGTTAAAAAAAAGAAACAGCTATTTGAATACTATGTATTCTCAATAAAAAGCAATTTTTACCACACTTAGGTGTCCTTATTGTGTGAGTGGTCTAGCATTGTATGGTGCCTTGTCAAAGCCACCACTGACAGCTGGTTACCATTCAGTTGCTAGTGCTGGTGGCCAGTTATTTTCAATTTGGCTTCACACCGGTAGTGACTATCATCTGCTTGGTGATGGAGTGATGTGTAGGTTCAGGTCTTTATAGTTGAAATGACCTCAAATTCACTTTAGGAGAGGAATCTAGGCCTGTATGGGAGCTTCTTCAAAGCTGACCTGAATGCTTTCAAAAGACTACAAGCCGTAATGATTTTCTGGTTTTCACACAGTCTGGACATCCTATGGAATATTTCCTGTCCACGCAGGCCTCAGAGGACTTGGTTGCCTTATTGTCTAAGTAGCAACAGAAGGGCCATTATCAATAGCTTGGGACAAGTGGATAAGTGCTTTCAATAGATTTTTGCCAAGTGAGGCAGTCTTTGCTGAGAATTATATTTACAAACGATGTGTCCATTGGAGATGTGAAGCACAAATATTTGCTGTGCGTTTAACTCACACTTCCACCAGGAATCAGCTAGAAATTGGAAGTTGACTTTTGGAATGTATTCTATCTACTGCCAAGTCACAAGGTGGTGTTTGAAAGTTCAGGAGGTAAAAGGCCCAAATGGTAGCAAAAGTAAGAAAAACATCATCTATCCTGATTGAGGAACTGGCCAAGCTCAAGTAATTATATATAGTTTCTTTTTCGCTCATATTTATTTCTTCCATATTTATAGTTCCTAGAAGTTAGAATACTTACTTGTATTCCACTGTCTTTTTTCTTCTTTTAAGACAAAGAAGTAATTTATTTGGGAAACCCAGTGGTCTTTAGTATCATCTTAATGTATATTTGAGTAAATTTTAGAGTAGGAAGAATAAATGTAATGCAGTATTTACATTTAGCTAATTTTCTTCCCTTGTTAGAAAGCCACTATTTTGCAGAAAGAGAAATATGTTAAAAATGTATGTATTTTAACTATAAAAATCAATTGTCATAAATTGTATATATAGCAAATCACATGGGAAGTCTTTATTTCCTAATTTAAAAAAGCTGCCTCAAAGAAATGTTTCAGCACACAGAGGCACATGGGCCGCTTGGCAGACAGCCTAATTGAAACCAAGGGCCCAGAGAAGAGCTCAACTCTGCATCTGCCGACCAGAACTGGCTGCGCTACACTTTGAACCAGTGCTGATGGCTTTGTACACAAAGATCAAAATGAGTTTGTTTTATTCAGCCGGGTTGTGGAGGTGCACGTATTTTGGCTTCTGGATGCAATAAAGCATTGAGCTCTCAGATAAACAAACTATAAATCTAATCAAGTCTGGGCACAATGATAAGTAGATTGCTTATATGGGGGTGGGAGAAGAGAAGGGGTGGAGGGGGGGGAGAGAGAGAGAGAGAGAGAGAGAGAGAGAGAGAGACTCTCACAGGATAAAATGGCCCATTCTCATTTTATGCAGTGGAATACTGAGCATGAATCTTGGTATGTCGCCAGTTTTAAAAACTGCTTCTTCTTTTCCTTCTCCCTCTCCTCCTCCTCCTCCTCCTCTCTTTTCTTCTCCTTATGTGGCAGAGAGACTACAGACGTATTCTCAATTAAAGAGCTGTCTTGAGAGCTACATCAGGCTCCTTGAATGGAAGCAGGTGAAGTATTGTAAAATATTTCTTCTTACGTATGTTTGAGGACTGAAATATTTCCATCTCTGTTTCTCTAACAAATAATGCAATACAGGCAAACAATATGTAAACAGTGTGTTCCTTATGTGGAATTTGTAGCCAACAATATCACCATCGTGTGCCCCTTATTTGTCCCCAGTTACATGCTGGGAATAGAACAGAAGAACGATGAATGCCCTGTCTTAAACATGTTTAGATGTGATGACTCCTAAGCATGGCTGAGAGTTTCAGCTACGATGAACAAATGGAAAGGGATCATAGACTTATTTCTGTATTTGGATGCTTTGGCCCACCGTACAACTTCAAGGATTGTTGGAATCAGTCCATCTCCCTGCTTTACTAAGTAGCTGCCAGATAAAGCTCTAAATATGATAAAATATGTGTCCATTAGGAGTGACTGAATTCCACAACCAGACTTTACCTGAAATTGAAATGATAAAGTTTTCATTTAAAGTAAATACATAAGTTGACAGGTTTAGAAACTGTCCAATAAATAATAACAGTGATTTTGAAATTTCCTCCAGAAACAGGAGTTCTAGCTGTGTGATAAAAGAGCGAATTTCTTAAAAATAAAGACCTATAACCTGAATCTCTAGTTAGATACTTACAGCATGGTTAATTGTTTTTAAAAAATCCTTTTTATTGAGATACAATTCACTTACCAAAAAATTCATGCTTTTACCATATATAATTTAACTAGTACATAGTATATTCACTATATATAGTAGTATATAGAATATTCATTAAATAGTATGCAGCATATGTACAACCATCAGTTCAATCTATTTCTAGAACATTTTCAACACCTCCCCCCGAAATAAATGCTGTATCCATTAGTAGTGTTTTATGGGAATTACTGCTGGAAATGTCAGGGAACTTGTACTTTCTCTCTAACTTCTAATTTGAATAAACTTTCGTTTGTAGTCCTGAAAAATCAACTTAGATTTTTTTCATCTCCAATTTCCATGCTACTAAGATTCTTTTCTATAGATAACCAAAATATTTCAAGTATGTAGTGAAATGTAGTGTAGTTTAAAGAGTTCGGCACTAAACTGGATAGCATATTGTGTTAATGACCTAAGTCCCTTAAAGTCTCAATACTTTATTCTTACTAGAGTGAGATAAATAGGTCACTGCTGGGGACTGTGTTGTCCTGAGTGTCATGCCAGCAGTCATATTTCTTGTTCAAAACATATATAGAAAGTTCAATCATAATACCTATAATGATATTAATAATAATGAGAAAAAAGAGGAAGAAGGAAAGAAGTAGGAGGAAGAAAAAAATTTATATAATATACTGATCACCCTACTGTATTAAGAATTTTCATATACTTCTCATTTATTAACTTGTCTATCCTCAGTGCAACTCTTGCACATAATTAGCATAACATAGCATTAAGCATAACTTGGTTCCAACCAGGAGAAGCAACTCAGCTTCTCTCCAGAAATACAAGGAATCTTATTGAGAATATATCTAGAGGCTCCAGACTCAATGGGAGGCTATAGGACCAGCTAGATGCAACTGAATGAAGAAGGTTTGTCAGCTAGAAGCAATCAAAGAAAGCTACTGAAGACTCAGTGACAGTATCTATGTCAATACTCATGCCCCAAGTATAATATGGAAGCTATGCCACTGCTACTACTGCTGCTGTGATGAATATGACCTCTTGTTTTCCTGGTACCATTACATCAATTGCTTAAGATTCAATAACTAAGAAACAAGCACCTGACTTGCTGAACTTGTATCAGGGTCCATTCCGTGACTGAGTAAGTGAGGAAAAAGTCTGTTTGGCTTCTGTCATGGTTAATTTTATGTGTTCGCTTGATTGGGCCAAGGTGCCCAGATATTTGGACAAACATTATTCTGAATATTTCTCTGAAGAAGTGTTTTGTGTGAGATTAACATGAAAATCAGTGGATATTCAGTAAAGACAATTAATCTCCATAATATGGGTGGGCCACATCCCATCAGTTGAAGGACTTTCACAGAACAAAGTCTGACCCCTACCCAGAGCTAAAGAGATTTCAGTTGGAAGACTGCCCTTGGACTGCAATTCTTCCCTGAAACTCTAGCCTGTAGGCCTGCTCCAGTAGATTTTGGACTCTAAGCCTCTATGGTCAAGTGAGCCATTTTCTTAAAATAAATTTCCTTTTATATACATACATCCTATTGGTTCTATTTCTCTGGCTAACACTGAATAATACAGCTTCTTTTGTAGGAGGTGGCTAATATCTCCAAAGGTTTCTGAAAAACTATCAATTTCTCAAATTAAATTGGGTTACTAATAGTAAGGGGCTCAATGAGGAACAGTCAGAAAGCTAGAGATGTCCATTACACATAATAATATACAAAGCTAGTGTTGAAGTTCTGACAGGGAAGGGCACATTAAAGATATGAAGCTAATCTGGAAAGAAGTCACAGGATGCTTCCTAAAGGAAGAGACAGAGGGAGAGACATGAACTGGAGTGGAAGAAGAAAGGTATTCTAATTCAGGGGAATAAAAGTGGACACAATCTCTCACTGAGGCAACAATACAACAGCATGTGAAGGAGATGATGTTGTGCCAGACCCTTCAGCAGCCTGAAAGCCTCTGCTTTCTGTCTCTTGCAAGCCAGCTGCCATGTAAGAACTGCAAGTAACTCAATGCTGTGAGAAGTCCAAGCCACAGGGAAAGGTGTTTGGGGCGGGGGGGGGGGGGGGGGGAGCGGGGGGCGGGGGGGGAGAGAGAGAGAGAGAGAGAGATGGGGGAAAATGCACACAAAGAGCACCTATGTGCAATACATGTGAGTGAAGAAACCTTTTATGAAGTTGCTCCCCAGCTGCCCTAGCAATCCAAGTTGATGTCAAAGATTAAAGATGAATCACCAAGTTGAGCCCTTCTTGGACACCTTAGCTCCAAATCACAAGTCAAATAAAATGGTAGTTTTATGCTATTAAGTGGGTTTAGAGATGCATTTATCAATGCAGGAGTAAATTCCTGGCACATATATCATCTATTAATATTTGATGTATGAATGGTCAGAGAAAAAATACCCCAGATGTTAGTGAAGGAAACAAATGATCAGAGAGATAGGATTAAACTAGAAAACACATTGCCACTGAAGTCCAAGATATTAATGAATAGGATGGTGGGAACAATATATTCAACAGAGAGAATAGTGATGCAATGAAAATGATTAATTTTGTTGAGGTCCATACTGATCTCATATAGAACAATTTTTATTAGTGAAGAGCAAAACAAAAATTGAGCCAGAATAAGATTTGTTTTTGGCAAATTAATAATATATGATATTTTCAAAATATTATGGTACTTTATTAACAACTATGAGCAAGGTCAAAGAAAGATAACTTACTGCTTATTTTACTAGCGTGAGTTTATTTTGTAAAGGATATGATTTATAAATAAAATATATATATCAATTTATTTGAGAAGCAATAAAATATATGTATAAATTTATCTTACAAATTTCAATTTATAGAACTTTTAACCACACAAAAGCAATGAAGCTGTCTTAATGAAAATAAAAATTTGAAATATGACCTTACAAGTAATGGTTACTATCTAATATCAAGTCTCAGCAGTCCACTGATTTGAATAATTTGTTTTGGATGCACAATATTGAGGTGCTCCGTGGTGCTTCCTTCATTCAACCACTGTTACAAGAGTGAATATGCATACACCTAAAAAGAAGAGTATAAAGTTATAAACTTCCTAGTGAATACCACATTTGTAAGAGTTTCAAAATATAGGTAGAGATGGCATAAGAAGCTTTATTCCAATATCCTCAAAAAGTTAGCCTAGGAGTCAAGATGAGTATCACAGTCTCTCCAGTGTGTTAAAATATACTGTATATTGTATCATATATTTTTTTACTTTTTAAAATAGTCCAAACTTGTTTAGAAATTATATTTCTATAAACATTTGTGTGACTCTGGAAGCTTCTCTGTAGAACACTTGTAAAACTACTGGTTTAGATTAAACAAAAGGAAATCTTCAAGGCACTTTGCTTTCAGCATACTATTTTAAATATAAAGCAATTTCATCTGCGTATACAAATTATATTCTCCATGCTCTAATCTGGTTTTATTTTATCTTTAATTGCAATTTTACCAAATTTCAAATAAAAGTGTTCTTTAAATTTTTTAATATAAAACTTCTCATGAAAAGTAGGTAATTTATTTCTGTATTATCTGCTTTTTAGAACTTTTTGCCCTTTTTTGTATAAAGATCTTGATGACAGGCTGTATGGCTCACTAAATTCCACCCAATACCATGCAAGGACAATGGGATAGTCTTTCAGTTTGCTTATATTATTAGCTATTATGTCAGTATTAAAGATATCAGAAAGCATTTTAGCCTCATAGATGAGGCAGACAGCAACTAAATAAGTACTGTCACACCTGTTAGTCTCAATCAAGACTTTGGGTATCGCTAGCAAAGAAGCATGTTGGGGCATGAGTAGAGGCTCAGCCGTGTCTACTTCAAGGTTGGAATTGCCCTAACCCTGCAAATAGCTTGTAATATGGACACCTCTGTTTTGGATACAAGAGGAAGAGAACTATTCTGATGTTACAGTTTATGAAATGTAACACCATTGTCTGGTTCTGTTATTAAGTGCAGTTGTTCACACCTAACCACATATTTATCATCTTGCATTGTTATCTCAAGATATTTATTCTCTAATGAATCTCTAATAGCTTTATGCAGGAGGTCTTGTCTCCCCTATTTAGCTGTAAGCTCTTTGAAGACAATGGGCAGTGTCTCATAATTTTACTTGCCACTGTACAGAGTAGTTTGGGTCACACAGTAGGCAGGCAATAAAGGTTGATTAACTACTTAATATAATACTTATGAACCTCCCATCTCATGTCAGTGGCCATGCTTGGTACTATGTGCACAATAGTGAATATGGTTCTGTTCCCTTCAAGAATTGCAAAAGCAAAAAGGCATGTACACACACACACACACACACAAACTCCTATATATTGCTATATATGATTTTCTGGATTACAATCGCATTAGAACTTAGTTGAATCTCAAACTTGTTGTATTATTAAAATTACCATAGATAAATCAGAGTTTTGCTGTTCACTTACCAAAGACCAAATAAAAATTTTTATAACATGATTAATGTGAAAGTGTTAATCATGTTATAAAAATATAGAGACTTTTATTCTAAAGAAGAAGGTTTTTATTTATTTTTATTATAATTTTGAAGTCTAGGCATAATAACTTAGCAAAGAATAATAATTTAGAAATTAATAACAGTGTGAAAATTCTTTGTATTTCAGTTCTTCATTATATTTTCTGAATGATAAATCCTGTTAAAGTTTTGTGTTCTCTAAGAAAAACATTTAGAAAATGGTTCATGTTGAGGACTTCTCTTCATTGTGCATTATAAATATAAAGAAACTTAAGGTAAATCTTTATGCCACTGAAGGATCCTCTTCCAAGTTGAAACTTACCTTAAAATCTGCATGGTCTTGAATCTCTTGAACTCTGAGCCTGCCCTGAGGCCCAGGATTTCCTATTTGCAAGCATAGAACAAAGAACATTAGGAAAAACAAGATAGAAAATCAAAGAAGAGATAACTGAAACCTGGGAAGGATGGTAAAATACAGATGGAGTTTTGTGATGAACGTTGTATTTCATCCTTCCCTTCATTTCCCAGAACCTCTCGGCTTTCAGTATGAAGCAATGTCTTTGCTAGGGATGGAACTGTGTTTCCCCCACTTTATATTTTGAAGCCCCAACTTCCCATGTTGCTGTATTGGAGATAGGGCCTATAAATAAGTAATTATGGTTAAATGAGGTCATAAGAGTGGGGCCCAGATCTGGCAGGTTTAGTGCCCTTATAACAAGAGACACCAGAGAGCTTGCTCTCTCTCTCTCCCCGCTTCCCCAACTTGGATAAGCACAAAAGAGAGGTCACACGAGCACACAGTGAGCTGATGGCAACCTGCAAGCCAAGAGAAGAGGCCTCAGAATGAAACCTGCCTTATCAATACCTTGATCTTGGACTTCCCAGCCTCTAGATCTGTGAGAAATAAATTTCTGTTGTTTAGGCCTGCCTCTCTGTTGTATTTCATTATGGCAGCTGGAGAAGACTAATATAGTCTTCAAGGTTCAAGCTCTGAACTTCTTATAAGTGGTAAATCTCCTTCAGGATAAAACCGAATTGGAAAATTCTTGATAGAGTTCACAAAATCTCTGAAATATGTGCTAATCGGAAAGAAGAGCAATTTAATCTCTCATAGTGATAAATTTCAGCATACTGTATGATTAAGCACATAGATAGATGCCTTGCTACTAGCAAACACCATTTCCCAAGAGGATTCAGGCCTGTCCGGGCTGACCTGACTATTCAAAGGGTGCTACATGCCTCAGAGATTGATATTTGGATATGGGGATGGATTTAGATTCAAATTGCTGGCATTTGGATTCATGCAGCTATTGGCTCTTTGATCTACAACCCTGAAACGAATTCCGAACCTGAAAAATACACTAGAGTTAGGATGAAGCAAAGTAGGAAAGGGGCAAATTGATGTACCCACTTTCACTAGTGACTATTGCTGTATTGAAGAATATTGAATTTTGGAGGTAATTTTTTATTACACTGTGATACATATGAAGTGGTTGTGATTTAGACACGTAGAGAGTTGTGTGAGCTTTCCAACGAAATTTAAACTTTTTGGTGCACAAGACTAGCATTTTTATTTTGTTTTCTTTGTTTGTTTATGTATGTATGTATGTATGTACTGAGACAGAGTCTCGCTGTCTCCCAGGCTGGAGTGCAGTGGTGCGATCTCAGCTCACTGCAAACTCCGCCTCCCAGGTTCACGCCATTCTCCTGCCTCAGCCTCCCGAGTAGCTGGGACTACAGGTGCCCACCACCACGCCCGGCTAATTTTTTGTATTTTTAGTAGAGACAGGGTTTCACTGTCTTAGCCAGGGTGGTCTCAATCTCCTGACCTCGTGATCCACCCGCCTCGGCCTCCCAAAGTTCTGGGATTACAGGCATGAGACACCATGCCCGGCCAGCATTCAGCATTTTATAAAAGTGATAAAAATAGTCTTCTAGGAGGTACTGAATTAGGAGATAACAGTGAGATACATTTATTTTAAACTGAGAGTCAGAAGTAGCTGGGGAATGTCAATTTAATAAATGAATATTTTATATTCTCAAAATCACAAATAGCAGCAAATACAGTAGTTGACTTAGGTTACAATGTGCTGTGATACTTCAGTGAAAAAAGATTCAACATTTTACCGTCTATATATTTTTGTGAACATTAATGACTGATTTTTTTTTTCCCCCAGTCTGTTTACAATTGTATAGATAAAGGCATTGTATCTACAAGAGAGAGAAATGTTACAGATAGATCTTAACCATTCCACATGGACCCAAACTTGCAAGCCAATAGCAGGAATGATGAAAACATTCCTTCTTCTACAAGGAAGATCAAGTTTAAGTTTACAAAGAGACAAACAATCCATTGTTTGGAGTTGTCTTTTCCTGGTCAAAAGATCTTTTTCATGCTTAAAAATGCTTATGACATTTTTTAATTGAGGATTTCATGCTTCACACTTCAAGTCAACGAATTTTCCTATGAGAAAGAATCTTTGTATGGAAATTGAAAAGAAACTGGTTATTATGCCATTATTATTAGCATTATCTATTTAGTAATGAAAAATATGACATATATTGTTTAAATTTTCTAAGTGAAATCTGTGGTTATTTTCATGCCCTTTCTGAAATGTCTGAGTTTTAGGAAAAATTTCCATCTAAATCAGAGACCAACAGAACTTGAAGACATGGTCTTAGAAGAGATAGTTTGGGAAAGAAAATTTTACATTTCCAGAATATCGTAATCATCCTTTCTTATGTCCTTTAGTTTCTTTCTCTTCTGCTGAATAGGAAGCAGTTGCGTTTCTCCTTGAAAAAAATATGGCACAGATGATTATTAACACTTTTGTCTTTTCCTTTGCCTCTGCCCTATTGCTGTAGTGACTCACATCTAAATATGCCACTGACAGTTGATACAAAAAGGCTAAATTTCAGAATTCTGCATGGTGGTTCAAACACTTACCACTCAATATACAGAATTCATGGAAAAGCTTGATATCCTTCATTCTGAGATACCTAAGAAGGTAGGCCCATCCTGTTCCCTATTGTATTAAGTTTCGTCCTTCGTTGCCAAAGAATTGATCCTGATATAAGTCCATCAGAGTAATTTTTAAAAATCTCTTCTTAGCATCAAAATCTATCTTGTCACCTCCTACTCTTAATAAGCCTCAAGTACATAATGGATAAATTTGGTAGGCCACAGGGGATGGGTGGGTAGGCCACCTTCCCAACCCTTACAACTTAGGAGTATGCTTAAGTAGGGATGATACTACTTGAAGTGCCTTCTCTTTGCCTAACTTTTATCTGTTCAGTGGGATATTCAAACAGGTGATTATCTTCCTTAGGAGGTAAAGGGAGGAAGGAGAAGGGAGATGAAACACCTGGTTTGGGGGAAGGGATTGTTAGAGAAATAAAAGCCTGAGGAGGATTTTATGCAATTTTACCAGATGTTTTTTCCACATCATACCATGAATTTTTTAATAAAATCTGCCTCTAATGCATTATGAGTGAAATATGTTTCTGGGGTGGGCAGAAGTGCTGGCTTCTGATCCATGTTCACGTGAAGACCTCCATGAGAGGTCACCACGTGTGAGCAAAGAGATGCATCCACAGTAGGGCACAGCCACTTCTCTCTTCTTTCTCTCTATACAAAGACTCCTGCCCTTCCTGAAAACTTGTTGACTTTTGAGATAGTAGCAACTTTGGAAGAAGAATTGTTTTGAAAACTTAACCTCTCTAAGCCTCATTTTTCTCATCTGTGAAAGGGGGATAGTAAAAATACCTGTCTTATAACATTGTGTGTATTAAATGAGATCATATAAATAACTTCCTTAGCATAGTACATTACTTGTAGTTAAGTACTCAGTATCTGTTAGATATTCTTGTATGCTGCCTTAATAGAAAAGAAAAGTCTGTAGATCTGTATGACTTATTTCTAGTTTAATAAAACAACTGGACCAACTCTGTCCTGGAACACTGGTCATCATGAAACCCAATAAGCAATCAAAACGTTCCCCAAAAGGGAAAAAATATGGGCCAAAGTATCATGAATATTCATACACACACATAAATAACATAGAAATTACAGAAAATAAAAGAGGAAGATTAATACTAGAATCAGTTTGCAGACCTCTTGAAAAGAAAGGGGTTTAATATTTCTGAAGAATAAATCCTTTCAGTTTACTCTAATCCACATTACTGGAACACTGAAAAACTAACAGATTCATAGTTGAATCAAAAAAAGAGCTCTACATCATGATTCTATAAAATTGTTTTAGTTTGTCCAGCTTAATATTTGAATCCTAGATTATTTGAGCTCTTATTCTGGGACTAGTCCAGCTAATGTCTTAATATTTTTAATTTCATTTAATTTTCACAGTCTCTCTGGATAAGTAGGTATTTTCAGCTCCATTTTGCAGATGAGAAAAATAATTGAAATAAAACATTTTTCTGTTTTTATGTTTTCAGTCTTTTCTTCTCTCCCGTGTCTGTGAAACCAGAATTTCAAATCTTTATAAATATTTCTTGCTTTATATCAAAACGAAATAAAATAAAAGCTGGATTTTACTGGGACAAAACAATATATGTTGAATTTCAAAGGTGATACTAGACGATATGCAAAATTTCATGTGGTAGTTAACTGAAAATGTATTACTTGATTGTATTACTTAATATGTGAGTCCTTCACATATTGAGAATATAAATTTATTTAGGGTAGAAATAAAGGAGATGTTTTTTGAGACAGATGTTTGAGGAGAACTGTTGGAGCGCTATGAGTCTACTTTCTACCCCCAGCCATGGGAATGAGGGGTGCAACTTCTTAACCCTAGCTCTTCTAAGAGGGACTTCAAGGGGCCCACTGTAGAACATGTCATAGGGATGTGATGCAGTAGGAGGCTGTGAGATGTATTGCTGGAGGCAACAGTGGGGGGTTGGGAACAAGCAGCCAAATGAGAGGTACTATCTGCATCAAGGGAGTTGTAGCTGGAGAATCTACCTAGGGGCCAAGTCAGCTTTTATGCTTTTGTGCTATAATAACAAGGCACTTGGATATGGAGGACACATGAAGCTATCATTAAAAGCTGGTGTGATGCCAATACGAATTTTAAAAATGCATAAAAAGACCTCTGAAAAGATCTTCTCATCTAATGATAAAAAAGATGTTTTATCATTAGAAATGAGTATGACATTTACTGAAAATTATTGTTTGATAAAATAAAGCCTCTGTAGAAAAGGTTCTAAACATAGTGATATTACTTGATCTAAAGAGGAGGTAGAAATTACTGAATAACAACTCTCAGTCATGAAGCATTTTAACATAGAGGAGGTGACCAGCCACTAGTCTGCATCTTTTTACCCCAGATTATTGAGGATAATTTAAATTGTTGCAAGAAATTTAGACACAGTAACAGAAAATTTTTCTGAGGGTGAAAGATTAAACAATGGTATATTTCCTCAAGTGGCACCAGTGGAGATCCTTGGCACCATCTTTCAAGGTTTGTTTGAAAGTTGTCCCTCTTGATTGCCAAGGAATGGACCAGTTGGCCCTTTAAGTTTCCTTCTACTCATATGAGCCAATGAATGCCATCAAATAATGAAGAGTTTTCTCTTGTGCAAAAGTAGGCATAATACATTTTGCACTCTTGTGCAAAAGTAAACATAATCATTTGCATAATTATGCAAAAGTAAGCATAATAAATTTTTCTGAAAGCTGTTAAACCTTTTTTTATTATATGCAGTGCTTGCACTAGGGGAGACTAAGGTTCACACATGGATAGCATAAACCCATATAATTATACTACATGTCTGCAAATAATTAATTTTCTTTGTGCATGTAATTTGTGTGTCATTGCCCAAACATCCTCTTTCAAAAATGTAACTCAAAATGTGTTGAATGGGGCATCAAGCTTTTTAGGCTTCATGGTGACATATTTCAAGAATAAGTTATAACAGACATGAAAGTCGACAGTTGGCCTGTCTTCTGTGGGGCCCAAGAGTAGTTACTGGATGAGTGAGGAGTAATTGTAAAGACTGAAGGAACTATTGAGTTCCAGACAGAAAATTGCCATATCATGAGCCCATAGCACGCAGGAAATTGGCAGCCAGCCTACAGAGCCTGCACTGGGCGGGTGGACCTTACTACTGCTCCATTTTTTAATTTAATTTAATTTTTTTTGAGATGGAGTCTCACTTTGTTGCCCAGGCTGGAGTGCAGTGGCGTAGTCTCGGCTCACTGCAACCTCTGCCTCCTAGGTTCAAGTGATTCTCCTGCCTCAGCCTCCTGAGTAGCTGGGATTACAGATGCATGCCATCATGCTTGGCTAATTTTTGTATTTTTAGTAGAGATGAGGTTTCACCATGTTGGCCAGGCTGGTCTTGAACTTCTGACCTCGTGATCCACCTGCCTCAGCCTCCTAAAGTGCTGGGATTACAGGTGCGAGCCATTACACCTGGCCTTACTACTGCCCCTTTCTTCCCATAAACTGGAGATGCGCACCTCCTACTGTGTTTTCTCTTTCCTTTCCTTGTCACTTATGACTATTACTCGGTATGGAGACTGACCATCTTTTCACATCCATACACTCTGATTGGACTCCCTAGCCTTTCTCTCTTGATCTAATACAGTTTTTGCCCCATAGCAGTGACTTAGTTCAAATCTGTCTACAGCAGCATGTTATCTGCTCCTAACATTCTTGGGCTGGGGCCAAAATGATGTAACACTGCACGTAAAGTCCAGGACTGCTTCTTGCAGCAGTAGAGCAGCTTGCTGTTGACTATGGAATGTCATAACACTGGGTGAGCTCAGTGGTTCGTAGCTCAGGGCAGTATTATCATAGGGTAGGGTTTTGTATTTGTGTGGAGGCCATTACTATTTTGTAAGTAGTGTCCAGGGATGCAAATGTTTTGCAATGATTGGGATAGTCCAGCACTACAAATAATTGTTTAACTTCATATGCCAACAGTGCTTCTGTTGAGAAGCATGTTTAGATTTAGAATTGTCCCATGTTGGCCTGAACAGCCAGGTAGCAACCTAAAGTCACTATGACTCTTTGCCAAGGAGATTTCATGTGGAAGAAATGCTTGTTTTATATTATTTGCCCAAAGCATCATGCATTACTTATAAATGGTAACAATTTATTTCATCCATGAAATTGGGATCCTACCAAGGGATACAGGTCTTTGAACATTTCTACCATTCTAGTTAAATAAAATACACATACACACACACACACAAAACACACACACACACACGCACATGCACAAAGAAGTAGCTATCATTTAGTGAAAAAAATCACTTGATTTGTAGATTCAGAAATTCTTCATTTTGAACACCTCTTCAGCACTTGGTAGGATGCAACCTTGGCCAAGATATTAGTTCCATTTCTGTATCTGTGGAGGAAATATAATATAGTACAACGTGAATTGCTGAGAAACTGTTTAATGTTGTCCTGCTACAATGGCTTGGTGATTGAAAAATGGTCACTAATAATCATAAATGATAATAACATTAGGAGTAGTGTAATTATTCAGAGTAAGAAAAACTTGAGCTGTAGTATCTTGAATCCAATTGATACTCCATTCAATGTGACACAAAACATTCTCATGTAAAGTAAATATAACTTAGTCTTGATGGGATGGTGAAAAAGATAATACTCTATGGTAATAAATGTACAAAACTTCTGTGGAGGAGGAAATGTGGTAAAGAGGAAATTATTTTGTTTTCTGGTACTACTTTTTCTCCTAATTAATTATACGGCACCTTTCCAACACAGGTTTTGTTGTCTTTAACTTTAAAAGCTGAAAACCTCTTTAAGAGCTAAAGATTCAATTACTCAGTAATACAATATTACCCATTAAAACCCCCTACTGTGAGTTTTGTTGCTGTGAGCTTTCATTTAGAAGAACTATTGTGTAATTAGCAGCATCTTGGTATAATTCAGTTTTGGAGGGTGAGAACATTGAAACCATAGGCGCTCACTCTATTCATCCATCATGTACATCTGTTTACAAGAAAGAGCTATACTATGTTGAAGTACAAATATCCTTAGGAAAAAAGTGCGTAACAAGATGACTTTTTGAATTCATATAAGACAAATAATGGTCCTATGTCATTTCTTCCTATCAATTCCAGATGCATGCGGAGATTTACCAGACTTTCCAGTAGTTGCTTTGTTGTTCATGTCCCTAGTGAATCTACAAGAAGATCTATTGTTCTTTTAAAAGAATACTTTGTTGCCTGGCCTCCCTAGCACAGCTGAAATTTCAGGTGCAGTGGTTGGTGTGTTGGCCAGGGGTGGTGGTGGAGAGTTGCCTTAGTTCCCTTGAACTATATTTTCAAATTCTTTAATGGACCTTAGCAAATGCAGAATTAGTTTTTAGTTGTGCCTAAAGCAATTAGCTAGAGAATGTTAAGTAAATAGAATGTTTGAGAAAGAGCAAATTTCAATTTGCCTTTTCTCATGGGGATCCTGGACTTGAGAATTTGGTCCCTTGCCCTACTGCCTCATTTATAGCTTTTGTTCTTGATTTATAGGAATAGGGCATATACTCATTTCTCCATAAATGTGTAGTATTGGAGCCCAATTGGTTTAATAAATCTCTTATAAGGCAATGAAAATGTGTGTTTTTTTAATAGAAGTCTTTGGAGACTATTAGCTAATTAAATAAATTATCCACAAAGATTAAACAGTGTAGAAAAATACAAACTAGAATTATAGGATAAATTATTTTATGTTAAAAGTCAGGAAACAACAGATGATGGAGAGGATATGGAGAAATAGAAACGCTTTTACACTGTTGGTGGGAGTGTAAATTAGTTCAGCCATTGTGGAAGACAGTGTGGCGACTCCTTAAAGATTTAGAGCCAGAAATATCATTTGATCCAGCAATCCCATTACTGGGTATATACCCAAAGGATTATAAATCATTCTACTATAAAGACAGAGGCACATGTATTTTTATTGCAGCACTGTTCACAATAGCAAAGACTTGGAACCAACCCAAATGTCCATCAATAATAGACTGGATAAAGAACATGTGGCACATATACACCATGGAATACTATGCAGCCATAAAACGGATGAATTCATGTCCTTTACAGGGACATGGGTGAAGATGGAAACCATCATTCTCAGCAAACTAACACAGGAACAGAAAACCAAACACTGTAAGTTCTCACTCATAAATGGGAGTTGAACCATGAGAACACATTGACACAGGGAAGGGAACATCTCACTCCAGCGCCTGTTGGAGGGTGGGGGGCTAGGAGAGGGATAACATTAGGAGAAATACCTAATGTAGATGATGGGTTGATGGGTGTAGCAAACCACCATGGCACCTGTATACCTATGTAACAAACTTGCACAGTCTGCACATGTATCTCAGAACTTAAATTATAAGTAAAAACTTAGTATTTTATAAAAATTAATTATGCATGTGTTAATACTTCATTACTGTATCACACTATAATAATTTGTTACATGATAATGATATATTTATATTTAGTTAATAATCTTGTATAATTTATAGTTTTCATAATTTTGTGTACAGGGGAAATGTTAGCAGTCAATGAACTCAGGTGATCAGAAAATAAAACTTTGTTATCTACATGAACATTATTCTTATGGAGGCAGAAACATTTATTGAGACAATGTACCCTCCACTCCTGTTCTCAAAGTTGTATTTGCATTCTGAAACATTTAGGCAAGTGTGGACACTCCTCCCCATAAGCCATGGCTCTACATACCCAAACTGTTGTCTGTTTGTGCAAGAATACACCGATTTTCCAATCTGGTGCTCAGTACTTCCAGATACCTCTGAGCCATCTTCATTTCTGCCTGCAGGCCCCTTCAGGTCCTGGCACAACTGAAATCTGAGCAAGGCTAGTTAAAGTGATGACACCCTTTGCCAGTTCATTATAAGTGACTTCACAATCATAGTGGCATAGCTGCCACTTTCAACATAAAAGGTTACTGAAGAAATTGTGGCTGTGAGCAAGAATAAAAATGAATGATGCTATTAGGTGCCAAAGAACATGATCCTACCTAGGAACACTCAGAACCATTTGTGGAGAATTTTCTGAAGACTAGATTGGGCAGAAATAGAGCCAGAACGTACTGTTGGTTATGTTGTTATTACCTTATCCTACCCAGAGGTTAGCGTAGTTTGAAAAATACGAGTTGTACTCATCTTTCTAAAAATGTGTAAGATAATAAAAATTATACATACACAATGGATAAGAGATTTTCATCAAACTTTCAGATCTCAACTCAATTTCTTTTTTTTTTTTTTTTTACCCAGATTTATGTAATTTTCTATCACCCTTGTGTTTTCAGTTCCCATGGACAGCTCTTCAGAAACTCATGAAGACATAAGGTTCTTCAAAAGAGGAGACTTTCAGAACATGAGCAGGGAAATTATCACTTGATAGATGATAAGCATTGTGAGAAACAACAGTTTGCCCTCCTTCATTCCCTTCCTGGTTATCTTTCCTGTCACATGAAGAAGAAATGAAACACCAGAGAGAATCAAGTTATCATCATCTACACCAGTCACTGTCACTGGTTAAGTATTGGTTTAATAGTCCATTCTTCATAAAAGATGATACCTGACCCACCAGTCACTGTATATGCATTTTGAATTGTTTCCCACACGTGGCATTGCAGAAGTGTCTTGGTCACTGTGGGGGCTGCTACTCTAAAGCAGGAGTTTTCAATCTTCATTGTTCTTGTTGCAGAACCCTTTGTTTAGAAGCCCAAGATGTAAAACAGATGAAAACAGAGCTGCTTTGTTAGAAACAGGCACATGAGAGGGATCACAGTGTTTCTCTTTAGCTCCTCTGAGGACTTTGAAGACCCCTGCTCTAATGCAACTCTAACTTGTTGATTGCAGCAAGACTTAGGAACACTATGAGTTTGTCCTGAAAGGCGACTCTCCAAGTGGGGAGACACAGATGATTAAGGGGCTCTGTCTCTGTTTCCTTTAGTTTCATATTCATCTTAGTTCTTGCACATGTCAGATCCACTCTCGTCCTCATGACATACTCCTGGTAAATCATAGGCCCTGAGTTTCTCATTACAGAGCTGATTGGTTGTAATTTCCTGCAACTAAAAGCCAAGTGATTACACCCCAAACTTTAAGTTCAAGGAAGGATGGAGATTAGGCTTGTTTTCTTCAGGGTGTCATCCCCATTGTATAATGTGCCTGGCATACACTGGGAATTCAATAAATATATGTGGACAGAATTGAATGAAGGCACACATGGACAACCAAGAGACATGAAGAAATATAAAGAGTGCAATAAATTAAGTGCATAGCTTTCTAGAGCAGCGATGGCACTCTCACCACTAAACTTATGAACTTGTTTGATTTCATTATTCGTTTTGAGTCAGATGCCCCCCAGAGGTTCTACTAGCTTTCCCTGGGCTCTTATGACTTACCTCCTGGCCTGCTTTTTCTTAGTACCATCTTAAAATTACCTTCCTGGATATATTTTATATACTCTTCTCTATAATACACCTTGGCATGCCCATGATTAAGACAAAAAGAGCATGATACTTTCCCACAGCTAATGGAGTGCTGGCCTTTGATTTCTGGGAATTTTTGTGTGTTTACTTCTTTATTCTGTCTAAGAACTACCAGAAATAGGTCAGGCATGGTGGCTCATGCCTGTAATCTCAGCACTTTGGGAGGCTGAGGTGGGCAGACCACCTGAGGTCAAGTGTTCAAGACCAGCCTGGCCAACATGGTGAAACCTCGTTTCTACCAAAAGTACAAAAATTAGCTGGATGTGGTGGTGCTACTCGGGAGACTGAGGCAGGAGAATCGCTTGAACCTGGGAGGCGGAAGCTGCAGTGAGCCGAGATTGTGCTCCTGCACTCCAGCCTGGGTGACAGAGTGAGACTTGTCTCAAAAAACAGAAAAGAAAAGAAAAGAAAAGAAAAGAATTACCAGAAATAACCTCATCTGTCAGGTTAACCCCTCCTTCTATACCTAGTGAATGAGCTTTACTTGTGTAGTCCTTAATGTGTAGTCATATCTAAATAGAATTCTAATAAGAGTGATATATATAGAGAGGCATAGGAGAAAAGTGATCCTCTGAAATCTATAGAAAGCACTCGGAGTGAGAGGAGGGTGGTTGGAAGGTAGAGTAAATTGAATAACGACCCCTAAAGGATGCCAAGTCCTAATTCCTGGGACCCATAAATGTTACCTTAAAAGGAAAAAAGTATTTGTAGACGTGATTGAGATACATATTTTGAGACAGAGAGAATATCCTTGATAATCACGGTAGACCCTAAGTGCAATCACATGTATCCTAAAAGAGAGTGGTCGAGGGAGTGGTCTGTGTCTCTACACAGACAGTAGAGAAGAGGATACAAACACAGAAAAGACAATGTGAAGAGAGAGTCAGAGATTGGAGCAAAGAAGACACAAGCCGAGAAATGTCAGCAGCCATCATAAATTGGAAGAAGCAAGGATGCAGTCCCCTCCTGGAGCCTTGGGAGTGGGTATAGCATTACTGGAGTCTTGATTTTGTCCCGGTGATACTGATGTTGGGCTTTTGGCACCCAGGACTGTGAGAGAATAAATTTCTGTTGTTTCAAGTGACCAACTTTGCAATACTTTGTTACATGAAACAAATACAGCAGGAAATGCACCCCTTTAAGATCTAGTATTACATGTCTTCAAGCTGCTCATTGACAAGTGTTGCTAGGTTTAGGCACATCTACTGTGTGTGTGTGGGGTGAGTGGGTGTGTACATAGTTACGTACATCCATATATATATATGAAGAGTATCTGTATTATCAGCTATTTCCTTATGGTTGAAATATGTAAGAGTTTTCTAAATCTTGGGGGATAAGAGAGAGAAGTTTTTGAGAGGCCAGACCACCACCATGAAAAACATTTTTTTAAGATTTTTGTGATGGAGTCTCCCTCTATCACCCAGGCTGGAGTGCAGTGGCATGATCCAAGCTTACTGCAACCTCCACCTCCTGAGTTCAAGCGATTCTCCTGCCTCAACCTCCCAAGTAGCTGGGACTACAGGCGCCTGCCACGACGTCTGGCTCATTTTTATATTTTTAGTAGAGATGGAGTTTCACCATGTTGACCAGACTGGTTTCAAACTCTTGACCTCAAGTGATCCACCTGCCTTGGTCTCCCAAAGTGCTGGTATAATAGGTGTGAAGCATCATGCTCAGCCCATGAAAAACAATTCTGATCTATAAAATAGAGAGAAATATAAAATGTATAAAATAAAAGGATGAGTGTGAACCTGAGATCACTCTGGGGACAAATACTGTTATCAGACATTAGAATTACTAAGTAGACCTAGGAAGCAGCCTTCTCAGTGGGTTAGGCAGTTAGGTGCTACTGGGATGATAAGGAAAATAGACTAGGGGATTTAGCTGTTAAATAAAATACGATATTTGTAAATTTATGCTAAGGTCTATGTTACCTTGCTGTGCAAAGCCTCTGACTTTTATAAGCAACAAGTTCTGCCTGCCCTCATGCAGATGAATACCTGGAGAATACCTATGTGGATCAAGACCTAGTGCAAGAGGCACTTGTTAATAAAGGGTAGTAAGTAAAAGACCCTGAGGGTTGACACCCCTGGTCTGACAAACCCTCTGTTGGTGAAGCTTGAGGCACCAGCTCTTAAAGGCTTCGGTTGAATTCAGGCCATACTTTTCCCTCTGAGGGGCCTTTTCATGACTGGGAACCTTCTTTCCAAGAGACCAGGCTGGAATAAAACACCTAGTCTTGGCCTCAAAACAGAGTGAAGACATTGGGCTTTCTTTAAATTGTGTTCTAGTCAGGGCTTTCCACAAAAGTTATAGATGTCAAAGTTCCTCTAAAAGTTCTAGGTAGTGAAAAGTACAGAATAGCTATCGACATTTTAAAGCCATCTATGCATGAGCTTTAAATTCTCATCATGTCATGTAAAACAAAAACAAAAACAAAAACAAAAACAGGCCGGGCGCGGTGGCTCAAGCCTGTAATCCCAGCACTTTGGGAGGCCGAGACGGGCGGATCACGAGGTCAGGAGATCAAGACCATCCTGGCTAACACAGTGAAACCCCGTCTCTACTAAAAAATACAAAAAACTAGCCGGGCGAGGTGGTGGGCGCCTGTAGTCCCAGCTACTCGGGAGGCTGAGACAGGAGAATGGCGTCAACCTGGGAGGCGGAGCTTGCAGTGAGCTGAGATCCGGCCACTGCACTCCAGCCTGGGCTATAGAGCGAGACTCCGTCTCAAAAAAAACAAAAACAAAAACAAAAAAAAACCAGATTGTTCACACACAAGCACTTACAATTTCAAACTGCTCCATGGTTCTGGAATTCTGAAAAAATGTGTGTAAGTTCTCGAGACCAAAACTCGTCATTCTGATAGATTTGCCAACTTGCTCTACACTTATATACAATTTCCATAGGGCCCGCCTGCTTTTGCGGTAAGGTAGGAACCTCCAACTTGCTGTTCAACTTGCTAATTTTCTCACTCAGTTAATCACAAGCTTTTTATAATTCTATATCCCAGAGACATGATTGTGTTGTCATCACTGTAGTGTGATAAAGGGACTTAGCCTTACCATGATCCTATAGAATGTTTGATTTCCCCTAGCTTTTGAAGTTTATAAAATCACAGCTTCCAGCAATGTTTTAATACTTTTCTAAAGAAACAGCAAAGACATAAAACTCATATTTGCTTGATTCTGTTCCGTATTACAGGCCTTCAAAGTTCAGTCTCCCTGGAACTCCAGAACTCCGCACTCTGTAAGATGAATAGCTAATTGGATCCTAGTACCTAAGGAAACACTGGCAAAATAGCGGTACATACCGAATATTTCTTTTTATGATTGTAAAAGCAGTCAAACATAGATGTACATCTGAAACAATGGTGGAAAAGCATGCATTAAATTGAAAAGCATAGTCTTCCATTTGTAAGTAATTTTGTTACGTGCTGCTTATGGGAGATTGTTTAGTTAAAGCTATATTACTGCAAAAGAGAGTCAAACAGAGACAGCACAGCACACTAGTAAAACACACTAAAGCTTTTAATTTCCTCATTCATTCATTAAAGGAATATTTTCTTAGAGATTATGTTTGGCAATATGATACATTTTTGTAGAAAAATGCAATAAGACAATAATAAAAATTGTCTTATAGAAACAACTTCTGCTATTAAGAAACTTATAAAATTTAAGACACAAGGTAAGGTACTAGTTACATACTGTGAAGATAATGATTATTAACATTTATTGGGCTTTGTGCCAGGTACAAGATATTAATATAAGTTAATACTTCTATTCCTCTGAATAGTCATCTAAGGAAGGTAGTGGTTTTCTAGGTAAGAATTGTGAAACCCAAAGCTAGTAAATTAAGTCAATTATGAAGCCAGGATTAAAATTTAGGTAATTTGTCTCCATGCCTATCCTATGCTATCTCACTGTGCTATAATTAAAGATATAGTTGAAAGAATGCTTCTTGTTATAATGTATAATTAAATACAAATGAAAAGCATTAAGATAATTAACCTTCATTTCAGGAGATATATTGTAAATGAAATTAGTCATCAGAAGTTTTTTTTTGGAAGTGATCAGCATATATAACTTCAATAAGGTTCAGTTTGAGTATAAATGAAAATGAAGGATGGTATTTATAGGTTAAAGGCACAGAGGTGACAAACAATGAGGATGTTCAAACGGACATGAACCCATTAGTTAGAACGGAGGGTATATAGAAGGAAGTAATGGGAAGTGAGGTTCTCTCTCCCAACATTTTATTATAAAATAGTTTTAATACTCAGAAAAATGAAAGAATTGTATGTAAACATGAATATCCCACTACCTTAATTCTATCAGTAACATTTTAGTATATTTGTTTTATCACATATCTATCTGTCCCACTTTCTATAAGCCAATCCATCTTAATTATAATTCATTTCAAAGTAAGTTGCAGACGTCAGTATATTTCACCCCTAAATACTTCGTCACATATATCAGTGAGTTCAATAGTTGTTTAGTGATACTTTTGGAAGTAAAAGTTATATATAATGAATAAGCAAATCTTAAATATACCATTCAATGAGTTTGACAATTTCATATACATTTGTAAAATAAACCTTCATCAAAATAAAGAACGTTACCATTTCCAAAATTTATCTTTTGTTCTTATCAGTTATTTTTTTAAATTGCCACCTCAGAGGCAACTAGTGCTGCAATACTTTTCAACCATAGATTAGTTTTCCTTTTTTAAGACATCATATAAAAAGAATTTCTTTCGTGTATTTTTTTCATTTAGTATTTTGTTTCTGAGATTTATTCATTTTGTTGTATCAGTAGTTTGTTTCTTTTTATGGGTAAGGTTCCATTACATGAATATAGTACTGTTTATGTATTTGTCTATTAATAAACACCTGCATTGTTTTGAGTTTGAGGCTATCATGAATAACAGGTGCTACAAATATTCCTGTATACATTTTCTTTTCCTCAGAAAAATACCTAGTGGTGAAATTGTTGGGTCCTAAAGTAAATATGTGTTTAGTTTTATGAGAAACTTCCATATCTTTTTTCAGTTTCTATTAAAAATACACGAGACCTATGGTTACTCCATATTCTTGCCAACATTGGGTGTGTAGGATAGAAGTTAAGTGGTAAAGAGTAAATATTGACTAGATTGTGAAAAAACAGAATTTATTGCTAAAGCCTCTATCTTAAGTAGCAGATAGTCACTGGACTGTGGACTGGAAGATTGCCTGGGGAATGTGATGTTTGATAAGATTAATCTGGTGGTGGGGTACAAGATGGTGCTTGAAAAGTAAGGACTATAGACAGAGTCTAAGAAGGTTGTTGTAATAATTTAGGCATAATCTAATGATGACCCAAACCAAAGCAATGGGAATTTGAAAATAAGAAAACATGAAAACCTTTATGAGGAAGTAATCTAAAGTATTTGATGCCAATAAATAGATGGGTAAATGAAGAGATGAAAAATTCCAAAATGGGTGCAGGGAAAACAGTGTTACCATTAGTAAGTATAGACAAACAAAAGAGAGCATTGGCTTAGTGATCATCAGGTTATTGGCAGTATGTATCCACAGACCAGCAAAATGACCATCTTTTACTGGGAGGAAAAGTAAGAGGCAGGAGGTTTAAGGAATAGAATTGGAATTAGGGAACGGTCACCTCTGGAGATGACCTATACTGCTTACACAAATTGGCTTGGAGAAAGAAAAAATCCCTGTCAGTTGCTATAGAAGCCAGCAATCAAGAATTTACCTACAAACACCATCAGATACAAGCTGTTCTATTTGCAATGCTCTAGATTTGCACCTTCTGTCTCTCCTGCCTGGAATATCTTTCCTTCTCTTCTCCACCTGGTTACATGAACTTCAAAGCCATCATTGAAATGTTGTTTTATATGTGGATTAAGCCATCATTGAAATGTTGTTTTATATGTGGATTCTCTCCTGACTGCTATGGCACTTCACCCTCATATTTATCACAAAATTTACTGTGCTGTCCTGGCATTGTAGACCTCTTATGCTTCTGTTCTTGTATTGTTCTCTAGCCCAATGTTTGATACTTAGATGCATAAAGACATTTGTAAATGAATGAGGTACTTCAACTTCTATCCTCTCTGCTTCAAAGTTTGTTTTCTTTTAAATTACTTTCTCATCCTTCCTTCTTTCTTAGGGAAAAAAATAATTCTTTCTTCCCTTCAAAATTAATAATCTCCTCTACCACTTCTTATTATCTATCCACCATATGTGCTTTTATTCATCACCCTGTATATATTATTTCTTTTGCTTCTTTAGTATTATCAAAAAATTATATACTTTTATGCACGCTCAAGTCCTCTCCCATCCAAGAATAACATTTTGCTACCCCTCTGAGTTATTTTTCTAGGTATCTCCTTTTTTTCATAACCAAACTTTGAGATAAAGAGTTGTTTCTGCTGCTTTTTCCTGTTCCTCACTACATACACCTTTAAAAACCATGACTTTGTCTATTGCTCCAACTGCTCTGTGGAAACAGTCCTCCCAAAAGTCTCCTACGGTTGATAGATCCAATGCTTTTGAATCCCTCTTCAAATTCCCCAATACCTTTGTAGTATTTGACAGTGTTGAAAATCCTCACCTCATTGCTATTCTCTTCTTTGTGGCTTCCTTAACATTTTGCCATCTTTAACATCTACAGTGTGACTGCCACAGTACTAGACACGTTACAAATGTTACCACATTTGACCAAAGCACTGATTCTTCTCCAATCTCCTTCTTAAAAATAGAACATTGTCCAGCATCTTTAGCTTGCATTCAGATTTACTTTTAGTTATTCTCACAAAATGTTATCATTTTTCCTACTGTCTTTTCAGTCCTTCTAAATCCACTCTACTATTGCAGTATCCATTGCAACTTAAACTCACTGAAGGCATTCCTATTAATAGTAGAAATAGTTATGGGACTATTTTTCTAGGATTATTATATATTTATGCTTCTATGTTATAGGGTTATCCTATAATATAGTATCCTTCATCAAAATGTTCTTTATTTTGGTGAAGGTTTATTTTATAAACGTATATGAAATTGTTAAACTCATTGAATGGTACATTTAAGATTTGCTTATTCATTGTATATATGAAAGCGTTAGACAATTCCAGTCTAACATAAAGTGACAACTTTTTACTTAACACCAATAATATGTAATTTAATCCTAGGAATAACCTTGCAATATATAATTATTTCTACTTATAAGAGAACTTAATTTCATATATGTTAAATAGTAAATATTACTGGTATATAATGCATACAGGGGTTACGGATGAGCTGATTTGCACATTTGCTTAACCTCCGTCTTTCATATATCTGAATGTCCTTACTCTACATAGGATATCATATTATCCAAATCCTACCCATCTGTCAAAGTATACTTGAAATGCCATCCCTTCCAAGTAGTTTTATTTTCCCTGATTATTCTGACTGGAAGCAGTATTTCCCCCTCTGAACTCACATGGGATTTAAAAACTTATTAATAGACTTTTTTTTAGAGCACTGTTTTGTTTATAGAAAAGTTGAGCAGAAAGTACAGAGTTCCCTCTTTCTCCATATACAGTTTCTTTTATTAATATCTTGCATTACTGTGGCATATTTGTTGCAACTGATGAACTAATATTGGTACCTTGTATTAACTAACGTGCATAGTTTACAGTAGGGTTCATTCTCTGTACTATATAGTTCTATGGATTTTGACAAATTCATATGTCATATATGCATCATTATAGGATCAGGCAGAATGCTTTCACTTCCCCCAAAATCCCCTATGCTCCTCCACCCATTCATCCCTCTCTCTCTCCCCATAAACTCCTCACAAGCACTGGTCTTTTTTTCCTCTAAATTTGTTTCTTCCAGAATGTTATGGTTAGAATCATACAGAATGTAGTTTTTTAAGACTTGCTTCTCTGTTTCACTTAGCTAGCAATATGCATTTAAGTTTTCTTGCATGTTTTTTCATAGCTTGATAGATTATTCTTCTTGTTGCTGAATGATAGTCTACTGTATGGATGTACCACAGTTGTTTATGCCTTTACCTATTGAAACATATCTTGGTGACTTTCAGTTTTCGGCAATCATAGATAATGCTGTTATAAACAATTGCATGGACATAAATTTCCAACCCATTTGGGTAAATACCTAGAGTTTCAATTGGCAGATAATATGGTAAGAGTATGTTTATTTTTTAAAGAAATGGCCAAATACACTTTCAAAGTAACTATACCATTTTGGTCTCCCACCAGCAATTAATAAGAGTTCCTTTCACACATCTTTGTCAGTATTTGTTGTCAGTTGTGTTTCAGCTATTCTAATAGATGTGTAGTGTGGTATTTAATATTGTTTTAATTTGCATTTCCCTTCTTGTATACAATGTGAAGCATCTTTTCAGGAGCTCACTTGCCATTGGTTTTTCTTCATTTATGAGGTGTCTCTTCACATCTTTTACCCATTTTTAAATTGAGTTGCTTGTTTTACTGTTGAGTTTTAAGAGTTCTTCGTATATTTTGGATACAAGCTCTTTATCAGAGAAGTGTTTTGCAAATATTGTCTTCCAGTCAGTGCCTTGACTTTCCACTCTTTTAACGGGGTCTTTTGTAGAGCAGATCTTTTTAATTTTAATAAAGTCCAATGTATTACATTTTTCTTTCAGAAATCATGCTTTTAGTGTTGTGGGTAAGTAGTCATTACCAAACCTAACATCAGCTAGTCTCTTATGCTATAGTCTATAATTTTTAATAGTTTGGAGTCTTATATCTAGGTCTGTGACCCATTCTGAGCTAACTTTTGTCAAAGATATAATCTGTGCTTGGTTCATTTTTTAAAAACATGTGAATATTTTAGCACCATTTGGTGTAGAGACTATCCTTCCTCCACTGAATTGTCTCTGCTTTTTTGTTATATGTCAGTTCACTATATTTGTATGGGTCTGTTTCTGGGCTGTTTATTCTGTTCCATTGGTCTATTTGTCTGAGCTTTCACCAGTACCACACTTTCTTGATTTCCATGGCATTTAAAATAGGTTACCTAGCAATTTCCCTATATATTGTGTTATTTTTGTACCTGACTTATCTAACCAAATAGACTGGATGCTCTTTGAGGATAGGATGTTTATCTGACTTATTATCTTCTTTCCCATTTCTTCTAGTACAGTGGTTTGTACATAATAGGTCAAAAGAAGTATTATATAAAGCAATGTTTCTCTCCTTTGTATGTCACAAACATTTGTGGAATTTTAGACAAATATATAGATACTACTGAAATTTACAGAATAAGAGTTCATGTATTTATATGTTTAAAAGCCCAGTGGAAAAATACAATCCTTAGCCAGGACTGGAAGAGTGAGATTAGTAGGAGTAGGAGTTTAATTTAGTAGGAGTTACAAATTTGTTCAACTCTATGTATCTCTAATATCACCTGTGAAAAATAGAAGCCTCCCTACATCACTATAAAATTTAAATAAGTTAATATATAAAATGCCTTGCATTGTTTCTAGCACATGGTAAGCATTTACTAGATGTTAGTTTCTTTCTCCATCTTTTAACCCTCAAAATGTAATTATTCACAGAATGTGTCTTAAGTTGAAATGTTGAATCACGAAATCATAGACCTGCAGATTTCCTGTTTCCCACCCATTTGTTCCTCCTTTACTTAGGATATCTTCCAAAGCTTCCCACAGTCCTAGTCTCCATCTCTCCTTTATTCTGCTGAGCCCTCTGTCATGCAGCCTCTGATACTCCATCACTAAATTAACCTGCACAACCATCACCTCTTCCCTTGGCAGAGCACCACTTTCCTTCAGCTTTGTAGCTCTGTGTCTTTCCAAAGTAATTTTGAGCCAATCTTAATAAATTCCCTCCCCTCCACTGTGGTTAAATAGCAGCTTGCAAATGCCATACATTTCAGCAGCTCTATAGCTCCCACCATAAATGCTATCTACCAAAATATAAGAAGCCATCCCAGTTTAAAAATACCCAGCTGGGTGTGATGGCTTATGCCTGTAATCCCATCATTTTGGGAGGCTGAGGCAGGTGGATCACTTGAGGTCAGGGGTTTGAGACCAGTCTGGCCAACATGGTGAAATCTTGTTTCTACTAAAAATACAAAAACTATCCAGGCATGGTGGCAGGCTCCTGTAATCCCAACCATTCAGGGACCTGAGATAGGAGAACTTGAACTGGGGAAGCAGAGGTTGCAGTGAGCTGAGATGCCGCAACTGCACTCCATCCTGGGAGACAGAAAGAGACTCCATCTCAAAAAAAACCAAAACCAAAAACAAAAACAAACAAACAAACAAACAAAAACAAACAAACAAAAAAAACCAAAAAACCCAAGCTATCTGTACCATAGTTTGAAAAAAACCAAACACAAAACACATTTTATTGAGATACCTGTATAATGCAATTAATCATAAAATGGAATTTAAATAACTTACTTCCCATCTAACAGCCTCTGAACATCAACAAAGAAAACAAACATTTATATACAAATGTTGGCCAAATACTTGTTTTATATATGGAACTAACCAGATGTAAACATCTCTCAGGCAGCTACTAGCACAAGTCTTATGCCACATGCCAGGAGCAGTTTTAGACTTTGCCCTTGAGGAGCTTATAGTTTTAGAAGAGATGGACAGATATAAAAACTGTAGACCACTTTGTGTTCCACTACACACTTTGATAGATTTAATTTTGATATCAGACTAATGTGGTGTATAACAGTACTTTTCAAATATTTATATGCTTATGAATCTCCTGGGAATCGTTTTTTTTTTCTTTTTATTAGAGTGATTTGTTTTCTTTTTATTATTAGAATTATTATTATTATACTTTAAGTTCTAGGGTACATGTGCATAACGTGCAGGTTTGTTACATATGTATACTTGTGCCATGTTGCTGTGCTACACCCATCAACTCGTCATTTACATCAGGTATAACTCCCAACGCAATCCCTCCCCTCTCCCCCCTCCCCTTGATAGGCCCCAGTGTGTGATGTTCCCCTTCCCGAGTCCAAGTGATCTCATTGTTCAGTTCCCACCTATGAGTGAGAACATGTGGTGTTTGGTTTTCTGTTCTTGCGATAGTTTGCTGAGAATGATGGTTTCCAGCTGCATCCATGTCCCTACAAAGGACCCAAACTCATCCTTTTTTATGGCTGCATAGTATTCCATGGTGTATATGTGCCACATTTTCTTAATCCAATTTGTCACTGATGGACATTTGGGTTGATTCCAAGTCTTTGCTATTGTGAATAGTGCTGCAATAAACATATGTGCACTTGTGTCTTTATAGCAGCATGATTTATAATCCTTTGGGTATATACTCAGTAATGGGATGGCTGGGTCATATGGTACATCTAGTTCTAGATCCTTGAGGAATCACCATATTGTTTTCCATAATGGTTGAACTAGTTTACAATCCCACCAGCAGTGTAAAAGTGTTCCTATTTCTCCACATCCTCTCCAGCACCTGTTGTTTCCTGACTTTTTAATGATCGCCATTCTAACTGGTGTGAGATGGTATCTCATTGTGGTTTTGATTTACATTTCTCTGATAGCCAGTGATGATGAGCATTTTTTCATGTGTCTGTTGGCTGTATGAATATCTTCTTTTGAGAAGTATCTATTTATATCCTTTGCCCACTTTTTGATGGGGTTGTTTGTTTTTTTCTTGTACATTTGTTTGAGTTCTTTGTAGGTTCTGGATATTAGCCCTTTGTCTGATGAGTAGATTGCAAAAATTTTCTCCCATTCTGTAGGCTGCCTGTTCACTCTGATGGTAGTTTCTTTTGCTGTGCAGAAGCTCTTTAGTTTAATTAGATCCCATTTGTCAATTTTGGCTTTTGTTGCCATTGCTTTTGGTGTTTTAGACATGAAGTCCTTGCCCATGCCTATGTCCTGAATGGTATTACCTAGGTTTTCTTCTAGGGTTTTTATGGTATTAGGTCTAACATTTAAGTCTCTAACCCATCTTGAATTAATTTTCGTATAAGGAGTAAGGAAAGGATCCAGTTTCAGCTTTCTACTTATGGCTAGCCAGTTTTCCCAGCACCATTTATTAAATAGGGAATCCTTTCCCCATGTCTTGTTTTTCTCAGGTTTGTCAAAGATCAGATGGCTGTAGATATGTGGTATCATTTCTGGGAATCTTGTTAAAAATGCCCATTATGTTGAGGGTGGGGTCTAAGATTCTGTGTCTCCCAAGTTCCCAGGCAATGCTGATAATGCCTATTCGTGGGCCACAGTGCAGTGAGGGTCTCAACAGTCTCTCAGGCTGTCATTTGAATATAAGCTCTGCCACTCATCAACTGTGTCCTCTTAGGTAAGTTACTCATTCTCTCTGAGACTCACTAGGTAAATGGAAAAAATAATACCTACCACACAAGATTTTGTAAATATTCATTTAGACAATATAAAAACAATTTACTATATACTTAATAATGTGTGGTTATATACAAATTATATAAATGCACATATAATCTGTATATGTGTGTATATATACATGTACTCTGTATTATATGTAGTTTTTATACAGACACTGTATAATTGTGAGCCTCTTATCCCTATCTTTGATAGCATTTTCAGATTCTTGAAAAGTATTTAGAAAAAAAGTGTTATTACTAGATTTAAAACTGGAAGACTTAGATTCAAGGATTAGCTCTGCCACTTAGAGTTATATAACTTGAGCAAAGTTAAAATAACTCTTCTGAATTTCAATTTTGTCATTCATAAAATAAGATTAATAAAACCTTAGTAAAGATGCTCCTTGAAGCAACTTCCAACAAACCATTCTTAAAATGGAAAATCTTTTTAAGTGGAAAATGTATGTAATACACCTAACTTACCAAACATCATAGCTTAGACCAACCTACCTGAACCATGCTCAGAATACTTATGTTAACCTACAGTTGAGCAAAATAGTATAACACAAAGCTTATTTTATAATAAAGTACTGAATATGTCATGTAATTTACTGAATAAATATTGTGCTGAGAATGAAAAACACAATGGCTGTGTAGGTACTCAAAGTAGCGTTTCCACTGAATGCCTACGACTTTCACACTATCATAATGTCAAAGAATCATGTCAAACAATTGTAAGTCAGGAACGATTTGTAGAGGAATGTGGAAAGGATTAAATGAATGGAAGTATACAATTAATTTGTAAATTATAGGTGTAAGATATTCTATTTAGAGCCTATCTTGATAGTTAAAAATAATATTTTTCCCTTTTTAACTTCTAGCAACATGGACTGAGAAAAATGAAAATAATTGAGGGATATTCTAGTGATATGATTTAATACGGAATGCCAAGTTGGTTGATTCTAAAAAAATTCCCTCGTGTTTTCTTCAACAGGATTTTTTTTAGTCTGAAATATCTACATGATTTTCTCCATGTTGCACTTTGTAGTGTAAACACAGCCACAAGATGAAGTGAAAGCATTAGACAATTCCAGCCTAATGCAAAGTGACAACTTGTTAATTAACATCAATATTGGGAACAGCATGTTTACCAGTCAAATTTCATAGATAACAAGAACATCGAGCATACTTTTAATCTTGTTTCACAGAAATGCAGTATTTTAAAGTTGTTGATGAAAATGAAGACTTTCGTTTATATTTTCATTGAATAGCAGTTAGTTAACTTACTTAAAAAATAAACTGTCATATTAGGAGTATGAGCAATAATCTAGTAAATTTGTCTTTTAAAGAGTATGCAACTGAATATTCACGTGCACACTTATTTTTTAAAACTAGTGTGATGACACTAACTCACATGTAACAAAACAAAATCATGATTTTTAAAAATTGCTGAATTGATGTTAGTTTTGATAAAAAATTATCTTCAAACTACTTTTGATTAAAAGCTCATGTAAATAAGTTGTATAAGAAAACCACATTTAAGGTACTTTGGGTTAAAATCCATGTTTATGAGCTTCTCTAATGCATGATTTTAAAATAATTAATATTTAGAACTTTGCAGTGAACATGTAACATGCAGGTTCTGCTCTTCGGTGACATTTAGAGATTTCTTTAAGTAATCACCTTAAGATCCTGTGTTCTGCCTTTGCCCTGCTACACCTGGAGCAGGTACTGCTAATATAAATACTTTGATAGAGAAAATCGTCCTTACTGATTACATGTGGTTAAAATGGAATCTAGGAAGCTTTGTCATTCAAGGGGTGCCTGTCTCCACCCTGGTCTTTGTCTTGATTACATGGTTTTCTTCCTAGAAGCTTCCTTCCTTGGCTGGTTTGCTGCACACCACACAGATGTTTCTCCTATTGCTGCTACCTGGTGATTTTTTCAAGCAGTTCCATGGACAGATATTTCCAGATGTGCTCTCCATCTCTCTGGATAGACCTTTTCTCCTTACAGAGAGCAGATCACACTGCTCCTCAGGCTTTTGATCTATTGACTACAGAAAAAATAAATAGCACTTCATTGATGTTGTGTTTTGGGAGCTTTGACAATAGCACTCACAATAAGTCCCCTCTTCACTCTTTGAAACACTACTGGCAGATGTTTTCCATGGACTTCTCCACCCAATAGTCCTTATTCTCACCCCAGCTTCTACATCCAAGGAGAAGGTGAATTATCAAAACTCAGTCTGTGCTTTCTGTTCATATTTGATTTAAGAGTTACCTTTACCTGCACTTTGACATTAACAGCAAAATTTAGTTCTTATCAAATTAAGATCTAGTTAATACTTTGTTTTGGTAATAAGGTAATAATAAGGTAATTTTAGGTAATGTATACTTATTGACAAAAATAAATTTTAATTCTAATTACTTAACAATTTTATTTACCCATATTTACAGAGAAAAGCATGAACCAAGATTACCTTAGTATTTAAATATTTTTTCTCTTTCATCCACCCATTTGTCCACCTACTCATTCATTCATGCATGACTATTTAGCACCTATTAGTTGAAGACCTGCCAGGTAACTGACACTGGGAATACAGAGGCAGAAGAAATAGAATCTCTGACTTCAGGAAACTCATGAACCACTTGTGGAGACCAATATTAGATATGTAGTATGAAGTTTTGTTTGTTTGTTTGTTTGTTTATTTGTTTTTTGAAACAGGGTCTTGCTGTGTTCCCCAAGCTGGAGTGCAGTAAGGTAATCTTGGCTCACTGTAACCTCTGCCTCCCAGGCGCAAACAATCTTCTAACCTCAGCCTCTTGAGTAAATGAGACTACAGGCATATGCCACCACCATGCCCTGATATTTTTTTTTTTTTTTTTTTTTTTTTGCATTTTTAGTAGAGATGAGGTCTCACCATGTCACCCAGGCTGGTGTTGAAATCATGGACTCAAGAGAATCTCCCACCTTGGCCTCTCAAAGTGCTAAGATTGCAGACATGGGCAACTGTGCCAGGCCTAAATACTTTGATGGCAGTCTACAAAGAGTTCAGAAAGGATGAAAGGAAGGAGCATTTGGATGATGCACATAACAATGCTCTAAGCAACTTTGACACTTCAACTAAATTTATGACATATAATAAACTGTTGGTGACTTAGAATAACTTTTTTGTGTCATATGAACAATAGACATTTTATAAAACAATACTAGCCAAGGGCACGTTTTAATTTGCTCTTCAAAATAGACATTTAAAAATATTTGGAGTTATATTATTTTACAGATAGAATAAAAATAAAACAAATTATTACCCACAGAGATTTTCTGATTGTAAATGTTAGATAAACAGAAGCACTACTTTCTTGTTGCAAATTCTATTACCCTTTATCAGGTCCTATACTAAATGGGACAATTAACATAAAGTAAAATGTTTTTGGGAAAATGACTTTCTACTTCCTCAAGGAAATTGTATCTGCTTTTTAAACTTTGTATTTGAGATATCTTGATAAAATAAAGCTATGCCAATAGAAATTTGATAGATCTCTCTCTTTATTAAAAATGTTAGATGTGGGGGAGGGCACATGTGCAGGTGTATTAATGGATCTATTGCCTGATGATGAGGTTTTGGCTTCTAGTGAATCAATCATCTAAATAGTGAACATTGTACCAGACAGGTAATTTTTCAACCCTTACCGTTCTCCCAACCTTGCCCTTTTTGGAGTCCTCATTGTCTATTATTTCCATTTTTGTGTCAATTTGTACCCATTGTTTAACTCCTACTTATAAGTGAGAACATGCAATATTTTATTTTCTGTTTCTGAGTTATTCCACTTAGGATAATGACCTCTGGTTCCACCCATTTTGCTGTGAAGGATGTGATTCCATTCTGTTTTATGGCTGCATAGTATTCCACGGTGTATATATACCACATTATCTTTTTCTTACTTTTTTTAATGTTCAATAAAATCATAAAATATAATTATATACATTAAAATCTTCGTATCTAACAAAAGGCATTTTGTATTTGTATCTGCCATTTTTATTACTTTTTAAAAATTTTATTACACTTTAAGTTCTGGGATACATGTGTGGAACCTGCAGGTTTATTACATAGGTATACATGTGCCATGGTGGTTTGCTGCACCCATCAACCCGTCATCTACATTAGGTATTTTTCCTAATACTATTCCTCCCCTTGCCCCCTACCCCCTGACAGGCCCTGGTGTGTGATGTTCCCCTCCCTGCGCCCATGTGTTCTCATTGTTCAACTCCCACTTATAAGTGAGAACATGTGATGTTTGATTTTCTGTTCCTGTGTTAGTTTGCTGAGAATGATGGTTTCCAGCTTCATCCATGTCCCTGCAAAGGACATGAACTCATTCTTTTTTATGGCTGCATTGTATTCCATGGTATATATATGCCACATTTTCTTTATCCAGTCTATCATTGATGGGCATTTGGGTTGGTTCCAAGTCTTTGCTATTGTGAACATTGCTGCAATAGGCATACGAGTGCAGGTGTCTTTATAGTAGAATGATTTATAATCCTTTGGGTATACGCCCAGTAATCAGATTGCTGAGTCAAATGATATTTCTGGTTCTAGATCCTTGAGGAATTGCCACATTGTCTTCCACAATGGTTGAACTAATTACACTCCCACCAACAGTGTAAGTGTTCCTATTTCTGCACATCCTCTCCAGTATCTGTTGTTTCTTGACTTTTTAATGATTGCTATCCTAACTGGCATGAGATGGTATCTCATTGTGGTTTTGATTTGCATTTATCTAATGACCAGTGATAATGAGCTTTTTTAAATATGTCTGTTGGCTGCATAAATGTCTTCTTTTGAGAAGTGTCTGTTCATATCTTTTGCCTACTTTTTGATGGGGTTCTTTGTTTTATTTCTTGTAAATTTGCTTAAGTTTCTTATAGATTCTGGATATTAGCCCTTTGTCAGATGGGTAGATGGCAAAAATTTTCTCCCATTCTGTAGGTTGCCTGTTCACTCTGATGACAGTTTATTTTGCTGTGCAGAAGCTCTTTAGTTTAATTAGATCCCATTTGTCAATTTTGGCTTTTGTTGCCATTTCTTTCGGTGTTTTAGTCTTGAAGTCTTTGCCTGTGCCTATGCCCTGAATGGTATTTTCTAGGTTTTCTTCTAGGGTTTTTATGGGTTTAGGTATCACTTTAAGTCCTTAATCCATCTTCAGTTAATTTTTGTAAATGGTGTAAGGAAGGGGTCCAGTTTCAGTTTTCTGCATATGGCTAGCCAGTTTTCCCAACACCATTCACAAAATAGGGAATCCTTTCCCCACTGCTTGTTTTTGTCATGTTTGTCAAAGATCAAATGGTTGTAGAAGTGTGGTGTTATTTCTGAGGCCTCTGTTCTGTTCCATTGGTCTATATATCTGTTTTGGTATCAGTACCAAGCTGTTTTGGTTACTGTAGCCTTGTAGTATAGTTTGAAGTCAGGTAGCGTGATGACTACAGCTTTGTTCTTTTTGCTTAGGATGTCTTGGCTATACTGGCTCTTTTTTGTTCCACATGAAATTTAGGCATTTTTTTTTTTTCTAATTCTGTGAATAAAGTCAATGGTAGCTTGATGGGAATAGCATTGAACCTACAAATTACTTTGGACAGTATGGCCATTCTCACAATATTTATTCTTCTTATCCATGAGCATGGAATATTTTTCCATCTGTTTGTGTCCTCTCTTACTTCCTTGAACAGTGGTTTGTAGTTATCCTTGAAGATACCCTTCACATCCCTTGTAAGTTGTATTCCTAGGTGTTTTATTCTCTTTGTAGCAATTGTGAATGTGAGTTCATTCATGATTTGGCTCTCTGGCCATTATTGATGTATAAGAATGCTTGTGATTTTTGCACATTGATTTTGTATCCTGAGATTTGCTGAAGTTGCATATCAGTTTAAGGAGTTATGGGGTGAGATGGTGGGGTTTTCTAAATATACAATCATGTCATCTGCAAACAGAGACAATTTGACTTCCTCTCTTCCTATTTGTATACCTTTATTTCTTTCTCTTGCCTGATTGGCCTGGACAAGACTTTGAATACTATGTTGAATAAGAGGGGTGAGAGAGGACATGTTTGTTTTGTGCTGGTTTTCAAAGAAAATGCTTCCAGCTTTTGCTGATTCAGTATGATATTGGCTGTGGGTTTGTCATAAATAACTCTTATTATTTTGAGATATGTTCCATCAATACCTAGTTTATTGAGTTTTTTTAGCATGAATGGATGCTGAGTTTTTTTCGAAGGCCTTCTCTGCATCTATTGAGATAATTATGTGGTTTTTGTCATTGGTTCTGTTTATGTGCTGGATTATGTTTATTGATTTGTGTATGTTGAATCAGCTTTGCATCCCAGGGATGAAGCCAACTTGATCATGGTGGATAAGTTTTTTGATGTGCTGCTGGATTCGGTTTGCCAGTATTTTATTGAGGATTTTCACATCCTCAAGTAATTAATTAATTTATTTATTTATTGTCACATTTATTGAGGATTTTCACCTGATGTTCTTCAGGGATATTGGCCTAAAATTTTCTTTTTTGTTGTGTCTTTGCCAGGTTTTGGTATCAGGATGATCCTGGCCTCATAAAATAAGTTAGGGAGGAATCCCTCTTTTTCTACTGTTTGGAATAGTTTCAGAAGTTTCAGAAAGAATGGTACCAGCTCCTCTTTGTACCTCTGGTAGAATTTGGCTGTGATTCCATCTGGCCCTGGGCTTTTTTTGGTTGGTAGGCTATTAATTACTGCCTCAATTTCAGAACTTGTTATTGGTCTATTCAGGGATTTGATTTTTTCCTGGTTTAGTCTGGGAAAGGTGTATGTGTCCGGGAGTTTATCCATTTCCTCTAGATTGTCTAGTTTAATTGCTTAGCGGTATTTATTGTATTTTCTGATGATGGTTTGTATTTCTGTAGCATCAGTGGTGATCCTTTATCATTTTTTATTCTGTCTATTTGATTTTTCTCTCTTTTCTTCTTTGTTAGTCTAGCTAGTGGTCTATTTTGTTAATCTTTTCAAAAATCCACCTCCTGGATTCAATGTTTTCTGAAGGGTTTTTCACGTCTCTTCTTCTTCAGTTCTGCTCTGATCTTAGTTATTTCTTGCCTTCTGCTAGCTTTCGAATGTGTTTGCTCTTGCTTCTCTAGTTCTTTTAATTGTGATGTTAGGGTGTCTATTTTTGATCTTTCCTGCTTTCTCCTGTGTGCATTTATTGCTATAAATTTCCCTCTAAACAGTGCTTTACTTGTGCCCCAGAGATTCTGGTACATTGTGTCTTTGTTCTCATTGGTTTCAAAGAACTTAATTATTTCTGCCTTAACTTTTTATTTACTCAGTAGTCATTCAGGAGCAAGTTGTTCAGTTTCCAAGTAGTTGAGCAGTTTTGAGTGAGTTTCTGAATCCTGAGTTCTAATTTGATTGCACTGTGCTCTGAGAGACTGTTTGTTATGATTTTTGTTCCTTTGTATTTGCTGAGAAGTGTTTTACTTCCAATTATGTGGTCAATTTTAGAATAAGTACTATGTGGCACTGAGAAAAATGTATATTCTGTTGATTTGGGGTGGAGAGTTCTGTAGACGTCTATTAGGTCTCCTTGGTTCAGAGCTGAGTTTAAGTCCTGAATATCCTTGTTAATTTTCTGTCTCATTAATCTGTCTAATATTGACAGGGGGTGTTAATATCTCCCACTATTATTGTGTGGGAGTCTAAGTCTCTTTGTAGGTGTCTAAGAACTTGCTTTATGAATATGTGTGCACCTGTATTGGGTGCATATATATTTAGGATAGTTAGCTCTTCTTGTTTCGTGGATCCCTTTATCATTATGTAATGGCCTTCTTTGTCCCTTTTGATCTTTGTTGGTTTAAAGTCTCTTTTATCAGAGACTAGAATTGTAACCTGTGCTTTAATTATTTATTTATTTTCCATTTGCTTGGTAAATATTCCTCCATCTCTTTATTTTGAGCCTACGTGTGTCTTCACACATGAGATGGGTCTCCTGAATACAGCACACCAATGGGTCTTGACTCTTTATCCAGTTTGTCAGTCTGTGCTTTTCAGTTGGGGCATTTAGTCCATTTACATTTAAGGTTAATATTGTTATCTGTGAATTTGATCCTGTCATCATGATGCTGGCTGGTTATTTTGCACATTAATTGATGCAGTTTCCTCATAGTGTCATTGGTCTTTATATTTTGGTATGCTTTGCAGTGGCTGGTACTGGATTTTTTTTTTCTTTTCCATATTTAGTGCTTCCTTCTGGAACTCTTATAAGGCAAGCCTGGTGGTGACAAGATCCCTCAACATTTGCTTGTTTGTAAAGGATTTTATTTCTACTTCACTTACAAAGCTTAGTTTGGCTGGATATGAAATTCTGGTTTCAAAATTCTTTTCTTTAAGAATGTTGAATATTGGCCCCCACTCTCTTCTGCCTTGTAGGATTTCTGCAGAGAGATCCGCTGTTAGTCTGATGGGCTTCCCTTTGTGGGTAACCTGACCTTTCTCTCTGACGGCCCTTAACATTTTTTTCCTTCTGTTTCAACCTTGGTGAATCTGATGATTATGTGTCTTGGGGTTGCTCCTCTCAAGGAGCTGCCTTTCTTTCAGAGATGCCCCGCCCAGAGAAGAGGAATCTAGAGAGGCAATCTGGCTACAGTGGCTTTGCTGTGCTGTGGTGGGCTGCACCCAGTCCGACCTTCCTGTGGTCTTTGTTTACACTGTGAGGGGAAAACCACCTACTTAAGCCTCAGTAATGGCAGATGCCCCTCCCCCCGCCAAACTGGAGTGTCCCAGGTTGACTTCAGACTGCTGTGAGGCAGCAAGAATTTCCTGCCAGTGGATCCTAGCTTGCTGGGCTCTGGGGGGGTGGGACCTGCTGAGCAAGGCCACTTGACTCCCTAACTTCACCCCCTTTCCAGAGTAGTGAACGGTTCTGTCTTGCTGGGGTTCCAGGTGCCACTCAGTAAAAAAAAAAACAACTCCTCAGTTGGAAATGCAGAAATCATCCGCCTTCTGCATTGGTCTCACTAGGAGCTGCAGAACGGAGCTGTTCCTATTCGGCCATCTTGCCCAGAACTCATATACCACATTTTCTGTATCCAGTCATCTCATGATGGATGCTTAGGTTGATTCCACGACTTTGCTATTGTGAATAGTGCTATAATAAACATATGAGAGCAGATATCTTTTTGATAAAATAATTTCTTTTCCATTGGGTAGATATCCAGTAATAGAATTGCTAGGTTGAATGACAGTTCTATTTTCTTTTTTTTCTTTTTTTCTTTTTTTATTTTTTATTATTATTATTATACTTTAAGTTCTAGGGTGCATGTGCATAACGTGCAGGTTTGTTACATATGTATACTTGTGCCATGTTGCTGTGCTGCACCCATCAACTCGTCAGCACCCATCAACTCGTCATTTACATCAGGTATAACTCCCAATGCAATCCCTCCCCCCTCCCCCATCCCCATGATAGGCCCCGTGTGTGATGTTCCCCTTCCCGAGTCCAAGTGATCTCATTGTTCAGTTCCCACCTATGAGTGAGAACATGCGGTGTTTGGTTTTCTGTTCTTGTGATAGTTTGCTAAGAATGATGGTTTCCAGCTGCATCCATGTCCCTACAAAGGACAGATAGTTCTATTTTCAGTTTTTGAGAAATCTTTATACTCCTTTTCATAGGAGTTGAACTAGTTTACATTCCCACCAACACTGTGTACCTGTTTCCTTTTCTCCACATCCTTGCCAACATCTGTTATTTTTTGACTTTTTAATAATAGCCATTCAATAATAGTGTAAGATGTCTCATGGTGGTTTTCTTTTGCATTTCTCTTATAATTAGTTTGAGCATTTTAAAAACATGTTTCTTGGCCACTTGTATGTCTTCTTTTCAGAAATGTCTGTTCATGTGATTTGCTTACTTTTAATGAGTTTTTTTTTTCTTGTTGATTTAAGTTCCTAGTAGGTTCTGAATATTAGTCCTTTGTTGGATGCATAGTTTGCAAATATTTTTTCGTATTCTGTAAGTTGCCTGTTTACTCTGCTGACTTTCTTTTGCTGTGTAGAATCTCTTTAGCTTAATTAAGTCTCATTTGTGCATTTGTCCAAGTTGTGTATTTGTTTTTGAGGTCTTAGTCGTAAATTGTTTGTCTAGGCCATTGTCCAGAAGAGTTTTTCCAAAATTTACAAGAAACTCAAACAAATCAACAAGAAAAAAAAAACAAAAAACCAATTAAAAAGTAGGTAAAGTATATGAACAGGTGTTTCTTGAAAAAAGACATTCAAGTGACCAACAAACATAAAATGAAATTCAAAATCATTTAAAACCACAATAATACACCATCTTACAGCATACCAGGAAACCATACTACAAATTTTATTTCCATTTGAATAATTTTTTGGGGGGATGAGGTCCAATTTACATATTTTTTTCTTTGGTTGGTTGAAGGTTTTTTGTGTTATACCTAAGAAACTCTTGTCTAATCCCAGGTCACAAATATTTACACCTCTTTTCTTCCAAGTGTTTTATAATTTCAACTCTTACATTTAGGTCTTTGATGTATTTTGAGTTAAATTTTGCATATGGTGTGAGGTAGGGGAATAAATTTATTCTTTTGCATAAGGACACACAATTGTCACAGCATCATGTATTGAAAGGATTATTCTTGTTCCCATTGACTGGTGTTGGCATCCTTGTTGAAATTTACTCGACTGCAGATGCAAAGGTTTCTTTTTAGACTCTTGATTCTATTCCATTGATATATGTCTAGCCTTATTCCTATACCATACTTTCTTGATTGCTATAGGTTTATGGTAGGTTTTCAAATTAAGAATTGTGAGTCCTTTAATTTTGTTCCTCTTTTTCAAGATTATTTTGGCTCTTCTGGATTCATTCCATTTCATATACATTTTGAGATCAACT
Source organism: Papio anubis (assembly GCF_008728515.1). NCBI lineage: Eukaryota > Metazoa > Chordata > Mammalia > Primates > Cercopithecidae > Papio > Papio anubis. The sequence goes on from NC_044981.1 coordinate 135,931,837, forward strand.
TGTCGATTTTTTCTAAGAAAAGAAACTGGAAGTTTAAAAGAGATTGCAGTCAATATAAAGATCAATTTGGGGAGTATTATGATCTTTAAATTATTAAGTTTTCCAATCTAAGAACATAGTATGCCTTACCATTTACTTAGGTCTTCTTTAAAAATTTTAAACAATGTTTTATGGTTTTTATTCTACAAGTCTTAAACTTGTTTCATTAAATGTATTCTTAAATATTTTATTCTTTTGATGCTACTACAAATGTTTTTTCCTATTTTCACTTTTGGAACATTGATTAATATAGAAATACAACTGATTTTTATATATTGATGTATCCTGAAACCAAAATTGCTGAACTCTTATTAACTCCAATAGTTTTGAATGTTCATGTGTTTATACGTGAATTCTTTAAAATTTCGTATCTATAAGATCGTGTCATTAACAAATACAGAAAGTTGTACTTCTTTTTTTTCCCAATCTGAGTGCCTTTATGTCTTTTTCCTATCTAAATGTTCTGGGTATAACCTCCCATAAAATGTTAAATACCTGGGGAAAGTGGACATCTTTGTCTTATGTGGAAAGTTTTCAGTCTTTTATGAAGAAATCTTTTTGTCTTTCACCATTAAGTACGATGTAAACTGTAGATTCTCTATGAATTCCCTTTGTTAGATTGAGGACATCTTTCCTATTTGTAGCTTGTAGAGTTGGAAAGGTGTTAGACCTTACCAAATGATTTTTATACATCTATTGAGATGATCAAGTGTTTTCTTCTTTTTTCTATTAATATTGTATATTACATTGATTAGTTTTATTGTATGAAACAACTTTGCATTCCTAAGCTAAATCCAATTTGATCATGATACACAGTACTTTTTAGATGCTGTTGGATTCAGTTTTTCATTAGTTTATTAAGGATTTTTACACCTATATTCATAAGGGAATTTTGTCTGTGATTTTCTTTCCTTGCAATATTTTTGTGTCGGGGCAATATTGGCTTCATAGAATGAAATAGTATTTCCTCCTTCTATTCTATTTTTGGGAAAACTTTTAGAAAGATTGGTGTTAATTCTTTAAATGTTGGTATAACTAATCTTTATAGTCATCTGGTCCTGAATTTTGTTTGTAGGAAGTTTTTTAAATTTAAGATTACAGATTCAAATTCAATCTTAATAGTAATAGGTCTATTCAAATTTGCAATATTTTCTTCAATTTTTGAGGTTTGTGTCTTTCTAGAAGTTTGCACATTTTATCTAGATTATGTAATTTGTTGGTATAAAAAGTTCATAGTATTTTCTCAGAATGTGTTTTTAAAAATTTCTGTAAGATCTACTCCTTCATACATGATTATAGTAATTCGAGTCTTGTCACTTTCTTTTTCTGTTAGTTTAGCAAAAGTTTAGTAAATTATATTGATAGCTTCAAAAAACAACTTTTAGTTTCATTGATTTTCCCTATCGTTTTTCTCTTCTCTATTTTGTTTATTTCTGCTCTTTTCTTTATTTTCTTTCTTCTACTTGCTTTGGGTTTAGCTTGGTCTTTTTTTTTTTTTTTTTTTTTTTTTTCCCTAATTTCATAAGGTAAAAGGTTAAGGTTGATTTGGATCTGTCTTCTTTTTCAATGTAGACATTTACAGGAATACATTTTCCTTTAGGCATTTTATTTTTTTTTTATCTCATAAGTTTTGATAGGTTTTATTTTAATTTGCATACATCCCATAGTATTTTCCATTTATCCTTATGATTTCTTTTTTGACTCATTGATTACTTAGGAGCATGTTTAATTTCCACATACATTTGTAAATTTCTCAAGTTTCCTTCTGTTATTGATTTCTAATTTTATTCCATTATGGACAAAGAAGATACTTTATATTATTCTAATCCTTTTAGATTTATTGAGACTTGTTTTATAGCCTAGCATACAGTCTATCCTGGAAAATGTTACATATACAGTCAAGAGGAATATATATTTTGCTGTTTGGAGTGACTTATTCTATAAATGTCTGTTAGGCCTAGTTGGTTTATAGCATTGTCCGAGACCTCTGTTTCTTTGCTGATATTCTGTTTAGTTCTATCTGTTATTGAAACTTGTGTAGGGGCAGAAAAGTGTGATACCTTTCCTCACCCATCATAATGGTCACAGCTGACTCTCATATAACAAAGATACTTAAAGTTTTATGTGACATGAGAGCCTTCAGAGATGAAGGCTGAGGGAAAACTGTCCATTTGTATAGTTAGGTTTGCTGAAGAATCAACAGCCATGTAGAAATGTAATTGAACAAAAAAGTGAATTATCTAATAGTAACAGAGTGGAGAAATCTAGCAAGGCTTGTCTCTTTAGATTCTTTTTGACCTCTCTGTGTAGCATTTCTACCTCCCAGGTATAGGGCAGAACTTCTGGAATGAGGGTGTTATGACCTACTATCAGAAAAGGTAAGTCAGAGAGTTTCTTTATGGACGTCTCTCACAGAAAGATGTGAAAAGGTTAGAGTAATATTTCCAGGTTTCCTGGCTGGCTTTGGGGAAGAAGGGTTCTAGTTTCTATGACCTGCCTTAAGGGAAGACAAATTACAGTTTTTATTACCTGTCTTGAGGGAGAAAGGAGAGCGTTAGAAAGAAGGTCAGAAGGTCAGAAAGGGACTTTGCTTCTGAAGTCCTTCTAAAGTTCTTCAGTTCAATGTACTCAGCCTAGCAAAGCACGATACTTTGTGGTTACATTTTCTGAGTCCCAACAGTAACATATTTAAGTTTCCAATTCTTATTGTTGAATGGTCTATTTCTCTCTTCAATTTAGTCTGTTTTTGCTTCATTTATGTTGGAAATCTGTTGCTAGGTGCATTTATGTTTATATTAGATTGGAGCAAAAGTAATTGTGTTTTTTGCCATTAAAAGTGTTATATAGTTTTTCCCCTCAATTTTTCATTACTGCTTTCTTTTGTGTTAAGTAGATATTTTCTAGTGTACCATTTTAATTTTTTTTATTTCTCTTCCAATGTTTTTGAGTTATTTTCTTAATGGCTGCCTTGAAGCTTACCACAAAATTTTAATTTATAACAGTTTTCTTCAGAATAATGCCAATTTAATTTTGACAGTACATAAAAACATTAAAAGTAATGGCAAAAACCTCAATTACTTTTGCAATAACCTAATAATTATATCTTCTTAATAGATGGACATTTTTATTATCATAAAATGTCCTGTGTCTCTGGTAACAATTCTTGCTTAAAATCTATTTGGTCTCCTACTAATGTAGTCAATTCATTTTTTCAATACTATTTGCAAGATATATCTTTGCCCATCTTTTTACTTTTAATCTACTTATGAGTGAATCTACAGTGAGTCTCTTTTTGACAGAGTTGACTTATTTATTTAGTTAGTTATACCATTTTGGTAACCTCTACCTTTTGATTAGAGAGTTTAATCCATTTACATTTAATCTAATTACTAAGGTAGAATTTACATTTGTCATTTATTTTCTAAATGGGTTATATATTTCTTTCTCCTCAATTCTTTATTACTGCCTTCTTTTGTGTTAAGTAGATATTTTCTAGTGTAACATTTTAATTCCTTTATTTTTCTTACAATATGTTTTTGAGATATTTTCTTAATGGCTGCCTTGGAGCTTATTATGATTATTTAAATTTGCAACTGTTTTGTTCTGATTAATGCCAATATAATTTTGACAGTACACAAAAACACTGCTTCTGCGTAGCTCTGTTTCCCTGCTCTTTTATGCTGTTATAGTCACAGTTATATATTACATATTGTGTACCCATTACCTTCAACCTATAATGATTCCATTTTGCAGTTGTTTCTAAATCAGAGGAAAAAAGTTTTACAAACAGAAACTACAGTTACATTGTCTTTTATATCTATCTTGTATTTGACTGTATTTGTGCCTTTTGTTTCTTCATATAAATTTGATTAGCGATCTAGTGTTCTTTCACAATTTGAAACAGAAGTATAAGCAAAAGCCACAACTTCAGTATACTGAAACCTAAAATCCAATGACATTGGAAAATATTTATAATATATTTATAAATTTTTACAAGTCAGTTATAAATCGGTATGTGTGCCATAATCTAATGTATGTAAAAAGTAAATATATTTTATATACACATAGAAAAATTTAAAACAAACAAGAAAACTGTATGCCAAATTATTAACAATGTTTATCTCTGTGTAGCAGAAATAATGGTAATTATTAAATTTTAAATGACGATTTTTTCTTTGCTTCTAAGTTTTTTTCTTTCAATATATGTATCTTATATAAAAAGAAAAACATTGGTATGACTGCTTCTTAATGTATTATTCTTCAATAAGATATTCAGAGAGATTAAGAGAACATAGTATTGAAAGAATTTGTTCAGGTCATTCAGAGTTGGATCTTAAACAGTCTCTTAACCAGAACCCAACTAGAGTGTAAGCTCTTTAACACTTATTTATATAGCTTTACATCTACACAATGTTAAATACACATGCACATGCAATACATATTTGTTCAGGATATGAATCAATGAATCAATAACTCGGTGAATGAATATATGAATAAACAAATGAAAATGATTATAGCCTATATATACCTTGCTTCTTCTGAAGCTACTTGGAAGAAATTACTTGTTAGAACAACACTTGAGACACTTTAGTTGCAATTCTGAAATGAATGATTTATTGCTTTTAAAACGGTATGAGATACTAGGTGAAAAGCTGTATGTAAATGTGAAATATTATTTTATTAATTATGACTTGTAGAATGATCTGAAAGATTCATAACATACAGTGATTGCCAAAAGCAGCTGAGAAACCCGGTTTGCTTTTGACAAATAAAAGTGAAATTTTGAGGGGAAAAAAATCATATTCAAAGTTTTTCTATATAAGCTGAGACTTACCAGACTTACCATGCCAAATGAATAATATTTACTTTCATTTAAAATTTATATAATCCAACCATAGAAAGTTTACATAGGAGTATTAAATATAGCTATTATTAATTTATACCATGGGGCCATGATTAATGTTTTTTCTGCCCTAAGACTTTATTTTTTTTCCTCTTTTTCTCAAACATGTTTGGCATTTGGAAGTTTTAACGTAATTTCCCCCTTTGGTTTCACCTGGGGTCTCTGCTGTCCCAGAACCTCCTTCTGACCTCAGTGTTGTGTTTTCATTTAAAATAGGGCATGTATATAAATGTCAGCAATACAGGGCAATTAGAAGTTTGAAAAGGGCTGTAACATAAACCAGTATTATAGTGAAATGGATATTGCCTTAAGCTGCCTGCAATTCACTTGCTGTTGGAAAGACAATATCCTGCCATTCTCCCATGGTGGCCTTCAATTGAACACATTTGGCTGAGGATTGACCCATTATTAAGATAAGTCTCTGCCTGGCTTGAAACAATGAAGAAACACAGAGTGAGTGAAGCCAGCAAATTGGGCTGGTAGTTAGCCAGCACTGGGCAGAAATGTGACACTGGATTAGACTTTAATAGCTGTCTGTGGTGCTATCTGTGAAATCCAATACTGTCCTGATTCCCTTGAATTGGACGGTAGGTACATGCTCTTTGGGCTTGTTCAAAGTTTTCAGGTTTTTGAAGGAACTGCTGTTTATTTATTTAGGCATGTGTTTATGTTATTTTTATTTTTAACACCACCACCAATAACAAGAAAAAAGAGTTTAACATTTCTGACATTAGCTTAACGTTTATTCATTTTCATTTTCTCTGCTGCTAGGAATCCAGACCACAAACTGTTTTTGCAAAGTTAGAAAATTGAATATGTTTTTACACAAGGCATATCATATTGTTCCAATTTACCCACTTCCAAAGATGCTCGACCTTTGTGCACTCAAGGATGCTTTCTTTCGCTAGCTGGAGGCTTTTTGACACACTGTCAGCTGAGCTCTGGCTTGCCCCATGTGACCTCAGAGCAAATTTTCAAACAAGATAAGGTTGCTGTTGAAAGTCTCTCCTGGGCTTGCAAACTTTTTCCTGCCTGTTCTGGTGTTTACATGAATAACAAAATGCAAAATGGTACCAAGCAACATGTACGACTTTCCACATTCTATGTACTCTGGGTCAAGACCTTCTTTTTTTTTTAAAGACCACATGAGGTTTGGTGGTAAGGAGAGAATAAAGTTTGGGGGACAACCTACAAAATTACCTGTTCTTTTGCTGTTAGGGTGAGTCATTTTAATTAAATAGATCTCCAGTGAGGTGTTTCCATGATCCTGACTTTTAGTTCCTTAACAACATTTCATCTCGTCAAACTCAGCTTTGTAAAACTCATATGCAAAGCTGAATTGAAATGAGGGAAAGTAATTGAGTGTAGAAGGGAAACCTATATCACCGGTTTGCTTGTAAAAATCAAGATTTCTATGCAGGCTACGAGCTATAGTTTTGGCTGTTATAGGAAAGACTTCTAAAAATCCTTGCTGTCAACATGCTTTTGAGGTTTTCCAGACTTCAGGGAAAGTTAAATAGACCATGAAACATATAAGAAAGTATGCCCGGGCCATGAGAATTGGGAGAAACTAGAATGGTTTATAAATGAAGTTGGTTGGATCTCTCTTGCTGGAAAAGTTTAGTGACATTTGAGTTCCTGCACCATTTTGCTTGAGATGGCTTAAGTGACACAGATGTCAGAGTGCCTATGATGGTTTAAATTCCAACTGTCCCGAGGCAAGTACGTGGATTAAACAGCTTTCCACAGTCAAATTTACCCACTCTATTTCAAATTCAATGTAAGTGCTCTGTCTTCACTTTCTTTGCATGCTTTTCTATATAACTAGGTGTGATTGTTTCCAAACAGATACATAACATCCTTTTACAGTAAGTACAGAGTAGAAATATTTCTCTCTAAATGAAGAAATTGGACCTCAGAGACAACTGGAGTGATACCTTTGATATGCTTCATGAATCAAGATGGTTACTACATTACCAAGACCAGAGAAATCTAAAACATTAAGATTGAAGTCACTTAAATTTCATTGTTTTCGTATCAGCCTGCTTCCCAATATTTTCAGCTACACTTCTACATATGCCTAGTGAAATCCTACTTTCAGACTTCATAACAGCTATTACAACATTTTCTTAATATTTGCAAAATGCCTACTCACCTCAGCTTTCCTCCCTTTTCATCAATAGGCTCACTCATATTGACAAACACAGAGCCCATTCTAAACTTCCTCAGATAAAGCTTTCTCAACATTTTAGCCTCGAACCAATCTATGTATTTATCCATCATTTCTTCCTCTCATAGAAAAGGCAGATTTCACCTCTGCAAAGCTACACTTCCACTTGTGTACTTGCATCTTTTCCATTCCTAAGTCTTAATCATCAATGGCGTTCTCTTTTTGTCTCGGTGGCCAGAAATGTATGTAAATTGCTGTCACTCTACTTCCTTGCCAGAACTTGGCATTTTAAGTCTTTTAAATTTTTAGTCACTTTGGCAAGTATATGATGATATCTGGTGTCTTCAATTTGCATTTTGATGATTACTAGTGAAGTGAAACTTTTTTAAAATGTCTTTCGGCCACTTAGATATTCTGTTTTTGAACTATCTGTTCCAGTGTCGTTTCCTTGCTTTCTCTCTTTGTTTTGTCTGATATTCCAAAACCTTATATATAGTAGTCCTCACTGTATCTTCTCTACTTTTGCAAAGTCCCTAAGCAAAGTGAAGGGGATTCCCTAGAGCCATCTTCCTTGGTAAGCACTAGACTCAACTATAGTACTCCTCCTCCCATGAGGCTGTCAAAAACATAGCTCAATCTTCCAGAACCTCCGTCTTTAATTGTCAGACTCTCCCAGGATACAGTAACCCTAAATTCTGTTCTCATCTTCCTGGGCCTTTTTCCTTATTTTAGATTGTTGGATGGTAACATTATGATGTCTTATTGGTTCTCTAATTTAAGGATATGATATGTTTTATTTTAAAATATTTTATCTAGTTTGTTCAGTAGTCTTCAGTTGGAGACAAATTACCTAGCCTTCCATTAGTAGGAGGAGATGTCACTCTTCCTTGTTTTCATGTTGCTATTTCTTGGTTTTAATCACCAAAAAGTTACTTGGAAGTTTCTTTTTCCTCTGCCTTGCTTTTACACGTCTCCCGATTTTGTCCTTGTCCTTCTTCTTTAAATTCTCTTTGTGTCTTTTCATCTAGTTTTATGCTTTCAACTACCAGAGCCCAAATCTGTGTCTCTATCTTAATCTCTTTCTTTTGAGTGAAAGACTCTACCTCCAGGCAGCCCAATGGACATATCGATCGAAATATCCTGAGCACAGCTCAATCTTAAATGATCAAATCTACATTTTTATTAAGCTCATTCCTATCCCTGGACAGGACTTAATCTTGTTCTTATATTTCTTACTTTGTGGTTAGTGTCATCAATAAATGCTGTCCCTTTTTATTAACGTTGCTATTTTTCCAAATTCGAATCCTCATACTCCTTCTCTGACTCTCTGCTTCCAATCTAATCAATCATTAAATCATGTTGATTCTTTTCATTGATACTTCTCTAACCATTCTCCATTTCTTAAAACCTTAGAGACATAAAAGTAAATTTCTTAGACAACAGACACTAAAGCTAGACTATTTGGTGAACTGTTAGCTAAATGGCCTAAAGCAGATTACCTAACAACTCTGTGCTTCTGTTTACCTACCTGCAAAGCAGGCATGATAACAATAATACCTAACTAAAGAAGACTGTAAACATTTCCACAATCTTTTCCTCCTCTCTCTATCCTTACCCTTTGCAAAGTGACTTTGCAACTCCTATCATCAAGAGATGAAGTTGATTTCCCCACCTTAGAATCTGGGCTGGACTGTGACCTGCTCTAGTTAATAGAGTGAGGAAGATATGATAGTATGTCTGTTCTCAACCTAGGTCTTGAGAGGCCTTGAGTGCTTTTGCTTGCTCAAAATTTGCCCAGTTACCATGTGAATAAGTCGGATTCAGCCTTTGGTGAATGAAAAAGCATCCAGGGTGGAGACAAACCTTCCTAGCTGAGGCCATTCTAGTTCAGCCAGCCCCAGTCAACCTGGCAACTGACCAAAGATTAGGTGCGATCTCAGCCAAGCCTAAAAGAACTGCCAGAATGATGTGCTAAAATAAATGGTGTTTGTGTTACAGCACTATATTTGGGGTTATTACCTAGAAAATACCAACTGATAATACTACTTTATAGGGTGGTAGTGAAGATTATATGAGTTAATATGTGTACGTTGTTAGGACATTGCTTGGCAAATAGGTAGCATTATTTAAATGATAGTTATAATTATTCTTATTTCCCTCTCTATCCCTAGAGGAACTCTCATCACCAATTAATTCTTTTCTTTTTTTTTTGAGACTGATTCTTGCTTTGTCACCCAGGCTGGGATGAAGGGGTGCCCTCTTGACTCACTGGAACCTCTGCCTCCTGGGTTCAAGCAATTCTCCTGTCTCAGCCTTCTGAGTAGCTGGGATTACAGGAACACACCACTGCACTTGGCTAATTTTTGTATTTTTAGTAGAGATGGGGTTTTGCCATGTTGGCCAGGCTGGTCTTGAACTCCTAACCTCAGGTGATCCTTCCTCCTTGGCCTCCCAACATGCTGGGATTACAGGCATGAGCCACTGAGCCCAGCCTGTTAATTCTTAAGTGTTTCCTTTGCTGTTTTTCTCTTCCCCTTCAAGTCTACCATTTAGAACTGCTTCTTTAGTTATCTTCTAAAATACAAGTTCAATCCTGTCAGTTTCCTGTTTACAAATGAATCTTTACTAATCACATTTGAGTCTAAACTTCTTAGTTTAGTTGTTTGAGACCTATTTAATTTTGTCTTTTTCTATATTACCTTAGTTTATCTGTCTTTAGGCATGCCTGCTATCCTATATTAATTATCAGTAAAATAACTAAAATTAAAATGTAAATAGTGTAGAGACTATTACTTTGTAGTTCACTCAATATGGCATTTGTGGTCAATTCTGTTAATACTGAGTTGCAGATGAGGTATGTAATAATAATCCCAATATTTATCATATTAAAATAAGATTTGATTTATAGCACCTTTTCTATAAACTAATCCACCATAAAATGCTATCTGTAAACTAGGAGCTATAAATATAACTCCTAGTGCATATGTATTGCCGGATAATGAAATGCTCTACTTCAGGAATTTCCAAATGGAGGTCCCCTCATTGACACTGGATTGTTGGACAAGAAAAAAGCCAGGGAGCTTTATAAAAATGTAAGTATTTCAGTGCCATCTCAAAACTTCTGAGTAAGAATTTCTAGTGATACAGGTAGGAAATCTGTGTGTTTTGAAATAACTTTTGGCTCATATACCTATCTCTGTGATAGCTAAGAACATTTCTAGTTATTTAGAGTTCACTGAAAATTCTCCAGGACAGAAAAAGCTTCTGTTTAGACAATATGAAATCTGGGACTGAAATTCTCTTTAGGTGCGACTAATTGTAGGCTGTTTGTTTTTTTATTTTACCAACTGTAGATCTGCTAGACACTTAATTAACCCTAGTAGTATGTCAGAAGTATGGTAAAAGCACATTGCTTTCTCATATGAATTTCATTTTGATTGAACTGAGCCAAATTTTGGATATAGAAACTGACTTTTAAAAAACATTTGAATTAATTTTGGAAATTCAAAGTTGATAGAATTAGAAAGTGTTCTCCAACCAAAATATATTTAAAAAAATCTAGAGCCTGATTTTGTTTTATCTCATTGGAGGTCAATCTACCTTTTCTTCATATAGCCTAAAGGTTAAAAAATACCTTCAGGTACGAATTCCATGTGTGCCTGAAACCCTTCTTTTCTAAAGCTGTCCAGTACTTTAATAGAACATGATTTCTTTCAGTGTTATATTAAGTGGTAAAGTGATTACAGGCTAACTTCAGACCTGTGTGTGATAAGCCATCAAGTTATACAACATAATAATGATAGATGTACATTCAAATTTAATCTATCTATAGCAGCCCAAGAATAATTTTGCAATGAAGAGTATCACTCAGAAAATGTATAGATAATCACTCTCTTCACCCTGTTTAGACCAGATTTGGAATTTTGACTCTAATCCCATCTTTCCATATGTTAAATAGAGTATTCAAAGTACCCAACTCAGGCCAGGCGTGGTGGCTCACTCCCGTAATCCCAGCATTTTGGGAGGCCGAGGTGGGTGGATCACCTGAGGTCAGGCATTCAAGACCACCCTGGCCAACATGGTGAAACTCCTTCTCTACTAAAAACACAAAAATTAGCCGAGTGTGGTGGTACATGCCTAAAATTCCAACTACTTAGGAGGCTGAGGCAGGAGAATTGCTTGAACCCAGGAGGTGCAGGTTGCAGTGATCTGAGATCGTGCCATTGCGCTCCAGCCTGGGTGACAAGAGTGAAACTCCATCTCAAAAACAAACAAACAAACAAAAAACAGAAAAAACAAAGTACCCAACTTAGAGAATTACTGTAAGGACTAAATATTCTTAACCCTAACTTAGTAACCTATGAATGCTAGTTACTATAATTCAAAAATTTGTGGTCACCTCTTAATTATCATCAAACATAAAATGTAATTAAGTCTTAAATAAATCATGTTTACCTTATGATTTATGATTAGCTTTATAATTCTGTAATGGAATTGACATTTTACTAGAAATGAACAGACAAGAATTGAATAAAAACTGCCGTGAACAAGTAAATTTAGGCAGTTGCTTCAACTTCCCCCAAGCTTAGCCTTCATCTCTTGATATGGTTTGACTGTGTCCTCACCCAGATCTCATCTTGAATTGTAGTTCCCGTAATCCCACAATCCCATATGTTATGGGAGGGACTTGGTGGGAGGTAATTGAATCATGTGTGTGATGGTTTTAGAATGGGCTTTTCCCCCTTTGCGCAGCTCCCATTCTCTCTCCTGCTGCTCTGTGAAGAGGTGCCTTCCACCATGATTGTATGTTTCCTGAGGCCTCCCCACCCATGTGGAACATTGAGTCAATTAAACCTCTTTTCTTTATAAATTATCCAGTCTTGGGTATTTCTTCATAGCTTCATGAAAATGAACAAATACATCCCTCAACTAAGGTCAAACTGCAGATGCTTCGTGCTTTACATAGATAAAATATGATACTGTATGTCAAAATTTTTCTGTATGCTACATTGTTTTTTAAGGATAAGGTATTATTATTATCAACAGCATCTCTGTTGATGCAAGTTCTCATTACATATATAAATATTTGTAGAATCACTGTAGAATAGCTTAGGCACTTTTCACAGCAACAGTATCAATCAATTCAAATAACAGTTTGAATAGTTCTATGTAAGTAATAAAATCAGAAGTATTTCATAGACAAATCTGGTCCACTGTGGTTTATAGTAATCTGCCTTTCCAACAATTACTGTCTAAACTTTGTTTGTTTTTTTTTTTTTTTTTGATCATCTCTACATTGTTGATTGTTACTTCTAAGATATATTGTTATTTAACTTATCGAGTATTTATGTTTGGTGTCTCTCAACTCGGGAAAGCAAAAAAAGAAAAAAAAAAAAGGAAAACAAAAAAACAACTTGTCCCAGGTTGATAGAAAGCAACTTAAGGCAGGGCATCATAATTTAGATTTCTTGTTTCTTTATTTTTTGTCCTGCTCAACTTTTGATAAATACGGCAAAATAAAGGTGAAGGTAAATGTATTTAAAGGCAAAATACTTGATTATCTCTCTCACTCACAGAAACAGAATCTTGAATAAAATAAAAATAATGTAAATGGTGGGGGGAACTAAGTTCTTTTTAGCCCATTGTTTTCATATTCATAGTAGCCCTTTGAGATAAAGATTGAAGAGTAGAGTATAGTTTATTGAAGATTGTTTGGGCTTCCATATTTTTTCTAAGAGATATAAATTCTGGAGTTATCACATATAAATCATTATTACCTGTAAGAGAATACACTCCAAGATAGGACATGTATAAATTCTTGATTGAGGTGCTAAACTAATTTATACCTTGAATCATCCCTATTAGGAACAACAGTTTAGTTGGTTTATCTTGGTTTTCCCTGTCACTATAATGATTATCATGGAACTCTCTTAGCAAGCACCTGCTTATGTACAGTTTTCTCATTAAATGAATGATTTTGGAAAACACATAGGATATTTTCTAGCTAAACACTAGAAAGGATATTTTCATATAGTAACTTCTGTACAAAGAGTTGGACTTGAGAATGTCAATAATGCAACAGTTGTACATATTTGCTTTCCTACATTAAAGTATCAAGGCACAATATAAAAATAAGATGAAATTAATTTATAATCATACAGTCTTTCTTTTAGAAATAACATTCTACAGCTTATAAATTCCTTCTTTTTAATAGTTATCACCATGAACTTAAAAATAATTTACAAATAGCATGGCATGTCAAGCTGTGATTATGGAGCTTAATTCTATATTAAACACAAGAGAAGTAGATGGTGTTGAATAGCTTTTTAAAGCTTGTGATTTTCTGGAGATTTCTGGTCCTCATTGGAGGAGACAATTGTAATAAAAAATAACCTTGGTACAGTCGTCTGTTGGAGTAGTAATCTGAGAATTTGTGCTTTGAATATTTTTCTTTCTTTGGATACATAAAGTAGCAGAGCATGACTCCATGTGGGTTGGTTCCACTTTGTGTTTTGGCTTTTGTATTCTAAAATGGAATAGTTTTCCTTGGCAGACTCAGCAATAGAGCAAGTCCGGAGTAGGTGGAGTGCATGTATTTTATTTTTTTAAAGGAGAATGGGGATTTGCACAGTGACCCAGATGTGTGCTCTCTGAACTCCAACTGTCTGTGTTCAAATATGCACTGTGAAGTGAACAGGGTTTAAAAGGACCCCGTTGGATACCTTGGGGGTATTTCTTGCACAGTGTTTTGGCAGCGTGCTCTTCTAGCTGAATTAGATTTATTGTTGAAGCACTAAATCTTCATTATACGTGACAACCTTACTCCCCCGCCGTCCTGGTCCCTTTCCCTGCATAGTCCTTTTGTTTTATTCCAACATCTTGTTTCTTTCCCTTCCCTAGCCCCAAGATCCCCAAATATTTTACATTCCAGTCTATCTCAGAGTTAAAATTGTGTTAAATTTGTGAATGTGTCATTCACAGATGTCAGAAATTGGAAAGCACAATAAAGGTTAAAACATGTCTCATCCAATCCATCAATATTTAGCCAAGAGTGCACTGGAGCTTTTAACATGATCTATACGGCTGGATGCCTGACATAACTCTATCAGTGAAAAGCAGTCACAAGCACTCTGGCTAGGTGTAGTTACAGGTGAGTATTGAAAAAGAATACCATTTCAGGTGTGTGGTCCTGAAGCTGTCACTTTTCTTCTATCCAGCACCATAGGCCAGGATGAGGAGCCAGCACAAATGTTCAATGGACTTAATCTCCTGTTGAATTGCCGTGGAATTTTTAATAACTTAAGAAACATTAGACCAGATGGACTCTGGAATAAAGGGGTAAATTTAGAAATTTCAAGAAAGCTAATTTTCTTAATCCTTGCTGTGCAAGAAATTTCACCTATTCCCAATTGCTTGGATCTACCTAGCTTGTTTAAAAAGACATATTATTGTTGTTATAAGTTCTTTCTCTGCTTACTGCAATAGCAGTATATTTGAGAATTACTATCTATCATTACATAAAAAGTCAGAAATATCATGCTGGTATACTTAATACAGATACTGCATGAAAGTCATTCATTCATTCATTCATTCACTCCTGTATTCATTTAATAGTACTTATTGCATGCTTACCATGTACCAGATACTGAGATGTATAATTGTGAACAAGACCAATCAAATACACTTCTCTTGGTGGGATTACCACAAGGTATGAGATTCAGACTAGTAAGTAGGTAATTTCAATGCCAGTGTTCAACAAGGGTAGTATGTTAGCTATGGTAATGCAACAAGCTTCTAACTCAGACTGTGTATGAGTGTGGAGGAGAGAAGTTAGCAAAGAGAAGGGCAATGTGGAATCTGAAATCTGAATAGTTTGTGTTGTTGGCCATTTGAAATAGGTGGTGAATGAGTCAAGACATGCAAAACAGATTAAAGATGAGAATGGCATGTGATATGGTTTGGCAGTGTCCCCACTCGTATCTCGAATTTAAGTTTCCATAATCCCCACGTGTCACTGGGGGGACCCAGTATGAGGTAATTGAATCATGGGGATGGTTGCCTTCATACTATTCTCATGATAGTGAGTGAGCTTTCATGAGATCTGAATGGTTTTATAGGGGACTTTCCTCCTTTTGCTTGGCGTTTCTCCTTGCTGCTGCCATGTGAAGAGGATGTGTTTACTTTCCCTTCCGCCATGATTGTAAGTTTCCTGAGGCCTCCCGAGTCATGCAGAACTGGAGGCAGTTCTGTTTGTCTGGAACCTCAAGGATGAGGAGAGAAAGCAAAAGTGGGGCCTCTTAATGGAAGCAGGATACTTTTAGATGTGAGCTTGGTCAGGAACTTCTGTTGCATGTGTGCTGTTCATATGCCCTGCTTGTGGAGCCCTTTGATTGCTTTAGAAATGTATTTCATCTACCCAGAGTGCTTCAAAACATTAAATGCCACTTTCAACTATCATCACGTTCAGTTTCTAGTATATGTTAAAGAGATTGAAATAGAGAGACAAAGAAATAACTCATAAGTAAATGTGCTCCTATCCCACTGAAAAAATAGACTTCTTTTGTGATTAAGAGGCAATATTATTGTTGCATCAATGAAAAAGATATTTTTAAAAAAACACACGAGAAATATAAAAGATAGAATAAAACAAAAAATAAACCTACTCTGAGTAGAAAGTCAAAATATAGGTTAGTCTAAAACTAAAGCAGGTAAGAAATCATGATCAAAACATAAAAGTTAAATAGAAGAAAACATTCCCTAACAAATAGAAATATATCGACCATAGTATGGACTTTTTGTGGTCCCAGTCATGAGAACACCAAGTAGATGGCTTTACCTTCATTTATCCATATTATTGTGAAGGGATTCCTGTAGATGCAGAGAAACATTATTCATTCACAATCCCAAAATACAAGTTTTGAATTCTTACATGATTTAAGTCAGCTTTAAATGAATTTAACAGCAGATTTGAGGACAAGTGCTGCTCCACATCACTCAAGGTCACCTTCCACTGAAGTCTGATCCCTTTCCCTGATGTCCGTAGCAGATGTGTGTAAGAATTTGGCCCACTGTCCTAAAGATTACTCAGTTTGTTGACGTCTTTTGAGTCCAATCTTAATCCCAGAACTTTGACACAGAATTTGAATTTTAAATTGCTGGAGCAATTTCCCGAGAATGCATGTCAACAACTTATCCAGGTGTTAAATATATACAAACTGTAATATATATCTCAGAACTTGAATTGGCATACCTTTATGCTAAGTTCTTCTTTGTGGTAGCTTTGTTGAAAATGTTTGGCATATTTGTTCATAAACAAGAACAGATTTATTACTTTAAATTTAGCTAAGATAGAAATATGATAACTCCTATTTTTTAGTAAAATGTCTAAATAAACTTCCACAGGCATTTTTAAGTATACAGTTAATAAATACTACCTGTAGCAATCCCTCATTTGCCAAATATTTAACTTCATTCACAAAACACACAATGTAAAATATTAATCTTTTGCCATGTATCTATGTGTTAATAGCACATCTGATTTAATAGTTTATACGGTATATTTAATGATAAAGTTTCTGTTGACAACATTCTTCTAATTTTTTAAAAACTATTTTGCTGGGCGCAGTGACTCACGCCTGTAATCCCAGCACTTTGGGAGGCCAAGGCGGGTGGATCACAAGGTCAAGAGATTGAGACCATTTTGGCCAACATAGTGAAACTCCGTCTCTACTAAAAACACAAAAATTAACTGGTCGTGGTAGCGTGCACCTGTAATCCCAGCTACTCAGGAGACTGAGTCAGGAGACTTGCTTGAACCCGGGAGACAGAGGTTACAGTGAGCCGAGATCGCACCACTGTACTCCAGGCTGGAGACAGAGCGAGATTCCATCTCAAAAAACAAAACAAAACAAAACAAAAAACCTATTTGAAATAACATCTTCTTCATGAACTCTTCTCTGATTTTTGCAAGTCAAATTTGATATTTACTTTATTCTAATTCCTCACTACAATCTTTAATATCCTCCCCCTCATATTTTGTCTTGTACTTATTTGTGGACTCTAATCTGCTAACTTTTAAGATAATTAGTGTTGTAGGTTTTGTGTTATTTTAAAAAAATTATCCTCAATTGTCTTGTACCACTTATATAATAGGCCCTCAGAGGAAATAGTGCAGTGTTCTGGAAGGATGAATCTAAGTTTGAATCCTGTATTTGTAGTTCTCTAGCTGAATGATTTTAGGAAACGTACTTAATCTCTCTGTTCCTCAGTTTTTTCACCTCTGCAATGAGAACATAACACATACTTGACAGTTTTGCCATTTAAATTCAAAAAGAGAGCAGATCTAAGTGCACTTAGAAGGCAGTAAAACGTTGCTAGCTTCTCTCTCTCCTTTAGTAGAATTTGTCAATTTTCATTTGAATGGAAGCATCTTGTGTCTTTAAAAGTATATGGTTTTTTCCGTAGATTTGCTAATTTACAAAATACAAAAGTTTTCCAGTTATGATAGCCAATTAATTTAACTGAACTTCCAAAACCATTTCGTATTATTCTTATCTGGAAGAACTGCCTTGTCTTACATGTCAAGTGCAGTGTTATGTGCTGTTAGAGATACTTATAGCTTTCTGTTGTGCTCCTATGGAGATCCCCTGTGTCATGAAATGGCCTGTTGTTAGAAACAGACAGGAGTCAATGAATCAACAACAGTCCAGTGAGCTGTTATTTACAGTAACATTACAGCAATGATTTATGCTCATGAGGTTCCTAGGTGACAGGGGAACTGAGATGGTAAATTAATGTAGATTTAGATTGTTGCACAGGAGGTGCGGATGGCCTTTGTTTTCTATTTTGAGGCACAACAAAGGACAGAAGAATGACGTATTAGCCCAGACATCAGCTAAGCTCACATTACATTGAGCATTCTGGCCCATCTTCTGATTTCTCTTTCGTGTGAGCAATGTTGGCTATTTTATTTTCATGTTGCGATGTATGTACCCTCTTCCTGCAGCCTCGAGACTAACCCTAAATGACTGAGGACGTCCCACCCTATAACTTTCCAAATCCCAGGTCACCTGTGTCCTTGCATAACAGACTCAATGATGTGTTTTCACCGTCGTGATCATCAGGTGCCTTCTGCTACTTGTACTTAAAAGTAACCAGAAGCATTTATGCAGATTATATGCACAGTCAGGGTGACCTCTGACTGAGCAAATGTCGAAATCGCCAGAAGAGGGTTACTGACCTGATAAAATTCAAGATGCTTATACAATTTTCATTTTTGCAAATTTGTCTAGGTGAATATTTCCAAGTTAGATTCACTCTTAATGTCAAGGTTAATGTTTTGATTTCTAATTTTGTTGTTTTAGGTGATTATTTGAGAAATTAAAAAAAAAATAGAGAGCTATTTCTAAAAATACTTTATATTCTAAAATATTTTCTCTAAAAAACTTTCACAATGTTGATGTCTTTAATGTCTTACCATAAAAGAAACAAAGATGGCATTTAGAAAAATATTACAGAGAAGCTTAATGACATCCTTCAAAGTATTCTGGGTAGTACAATTTGAAAGCAGAATAAGAACCCAAGTCTTCTGAGTCTGACTCCAGTTGTTTTTTGTTTTTCCAATTATAGAATTGCCTCTTCAACCATGTTTACATAGTCAATGTAAAAATGTGTATTTGACAGAGAAATTTAAAAATGGTTACACGTATTTGAATATGGTATATTCTCTATGCACACATTAGATCCACTTAAGTAACTAGTTGTCTTATTATTCCACAATATGCCTTCTTATTCCATATTTCAAGCAGTGTTTGACAGTAAATCCAAAATAGTACAAATAAATGAAATTTCAGAGCTGGGAAAAATACAACTTGAACAGAATATCAAAGTATAAAAGAAGGTTCAAATATACTATAAAATAGAAAATATAATATGAAGTATGATGTCACAACTAAGAATACATGCACTATCATACATTGCACTATCAGTGCATACATGCACTATCAGTAAGTGCAAATGAACTAATCTTCCCTTAATATTAAGAGAAAGGCATTATCAGGTTGGATCACAAGCAAAACCAACTATAACAGGAGACTTATTTAACACGTAATGATTCAGACAGATTGAAAAATAAAGAATAAACAATGACATACTATAGCAATTCAAATACCATTATATCAGAAATGGTTACAAACAGGGCACAAGTATTAAATGGGACAAAAAAGAGTATTTAGTGATAATAAATAGTGCATTCTTCAATGAAAACATGATACTTGTGAGTATTCACTAAAAACACAGCATTGACATTCTTAAGGCAAAAACAAAATCAAACACACAAAAATAGACATAGGGTTCTTAATAATCTTTCTCTTCTAAATCTATCAAGGGCTAAGAGGAGTAAATAAAGATTAATTATCAACGTATTTTATGTATTTTTATGTATGCGTGATCTTTTAATTTACTTTTGGTGACATTTGTTGTCAGGTTTGGCCATAAAAATTAAGCAATTCAGAAGTTGTTTTCTTCATCTATACTCTGAAACAGTTAAATAAATTAGAGATTTCTGCTCCATACACTAAGAAATAATCTTAGCCTAGTGCTTTGGGATGGAGGGAGAAGAAGTTAGCAAAATACAAATTCTTTCCTTGCTTTTATGATAATGAACTGTTCACATTTGTATGTCTTCTGGAAATTGTTTTGGAAATTTATGCTTTTCTAGAAAATCTTCAATTTTATCAAGATGTGCAAAATTATTTGAATAGGTTAAATAATATTACATGATCCTTTTAGTTTTTTCTTAATCTGTAGTTGTTTCCCCCTCATCAATTTTTATTTGTGGATTTGTACTTTCTCCTGGTTTTTTTTGTTGTTGTTGTTATTGATTAGGTTTTTTATTTATTTAGTTAAAAAAAAAACAAAACTTGTTCATGGATTTATTCAGCAGTTCAATTTTTTTCTTTTCTAATTTATTAATTTCTGTTTTTCTCTCTATTATATTCTTTCACCTTTCCTTGAGAGTATTTTGTTCTTTTCCCACCTACCTGTGGCAAATGTTCAATTCATTATATAAATATTTATGCTGAGACTTTCCATAAGCAATTGTTTAGCTATATTTCATAAGCTCTGATATGCATGTTTTCATGTCATATTCTAACTATTCTTCTATTTTGGTTTAAATTTTCTGTTGTCATTTAAGAAAAGTTTTTACTTTTTTATTTCAAAGGGTCGGTATTTGTTACTTTTCAATTTGGCTATTTCTGCTTGTATTGCATTGTGATCCAAGTATGCTACCTGTATCATTTCTGTTGTTTTGCTTGTATCGATTTTTTTCTATGTCAATATATAATTAAATCTTGTGAACGGTCATTCTACTTGTAAAAAGGCACATTATTTGCTTCCAAGGCACATACAGAGTTTGTCACATCAATTAGAACTATCCTATCTCTTGTTTGTTTTATTTAGGTCAATTTAAGGCATATGCTTGGAATCCAGGTATTCTGTGTTGCTGATCAATAGAAATTCTATTTATTCACTAGAATAAAGTAAATGATAGAATTGATATATTCATTGTGAAAATTGAGGCTCCCAACCATGACTGTTATGTAAACAGATAGCCAAGCCTCTCTGCACAGAGGTGGCCATCTTAGTATCCATAGGCAGTGCTAGGATTGTGTTAAGGAATAAATAAACAAATAAAAATAGAAATCAGCCAATTATTTTATACAATGTGTAAATAAATAAACAATAACTCCTCAAATGTTAACAACTTAAAACACAGTCGAGTTGATTTCAACTCGAACTTTTTTCAAAGCAGAATTCATGATATGTCATCCATGTCCATTTGAAATCTACAAAATGTACTCACATCACATTTAGTTTGGTTAAATGAGTAGACTGGAAATCCACCAGTATGAATTGGTTGCTGTCATTATCCTAATAAATTGACCAGCTGTATGGCAAAATCGGAAGGAGAAAACTTTACAGTATGCTCAATTTGTCTGAATCTACCCAATGAAGTAGAATCAAACATGGTCACTATATTTGTTTTATAATATGTGTTTGGTAATTCTGAAATCTCAAGATTTTGGTAGAGGGTAAGATGCTTATTGTTTCTACTGATTGTTATTTTTCATAAGTATCACCTCTAGTTTTATAATCCTGCAATTTTCTATAATTTTCTTTTAAATTGATCTTATTCTTATTTCTTTAATGGTCTTAATTCTATAACGCTCCTTTTGAGATTGTTGTATATTTTTCTCTTATTTTATTGTAGGGAATTAATATCCTGAGTTTTGCAGGATTAGAATTATTTAGTTCTAATAGTTTGAAATTTTAGTTTTGTTGCTCATCTGGGTAAGTTTGTTCTGATATGCATATTGTATTTATCTCTCTTTCTCTCTCTCTCTCCCCCTCTCTTTATCCCTCCCTAGTTTACAGTTCCCTCAATTTAGCTCCTCCTCCATCCTGGGACCTCTGCTCCAGCACCATGTTTTTTATTGTTGACTTTGGCTTCTCACATAGTGATTAGCTTGGCATTTCGATAATGTCGTCTACAAATCATCTCACTGTCTCTTTAATCCCTCCACTGAATAGGGAACACCTTTATTTGTGTAATAGGTAGCATTTAAAATTCCCGTGGTTTTTGGATTCATAAACCAATGCACCTATGGCTGTACCTTTTACTCTCCCCACCACTCTCTACCACCTCATGCATATCAGTCAGTACCCTGCAAACAGCAATCACTCCAGCTATTTCAGAGGTCACATTTGATTCAGATAACTGGTTACACAGAACAGTAAATCATAACAGAAATTACCAACAGTAAGAAGAAGATACTTTTCCTATGACTGAGGAGACATGAGAACAAGTTGCTGTTATCAGAAACAAGCCACAGGGCCATGGGTGCCAGCCTGGATGGGAGCTGGGACCATGGAGGAATAGGTCTGCAGGAGCTTGGGGCAGGAGGGAGGAGGATCTAAATAGAGAGACACAGTTGCTGTCCGATGCCAGTAAGGCAGAGAGAGGAGGCATGTTGCCCTAGCATTTATTTCTCCTGCTACCCAGTTTCTTGCCATTGCTTTACACTGGCTCAGCTAGCCAAAGCCACCAATCAAGAAACCCCGGAAAATATGGCAATCTGCAATAAGACCAAGAGAAAAGGAGGAAACGCATTTGAGTACAAACAGGCAAATGACCATTATACCTCTTCTCACCTTCTCACAAATACACACACTCTCTCTCTCTCCCCTCTCCTCTCTCTTTCTCTCTCCTCTCTCCTGGTTGTTTCTGTTTCCTTCAGGTTCACGGAGATCTCTGTCTCAATTTTTCTTAATTTGGTTCCACCATTTTTTTTGGTATCCAAAAAAGATTTCTTTTTTATAACCACTGTATTCAGAGTGGAGTAGGGGTGGAGGAGCATGCTTCAAGGTATGAAATCAAAACATGGGCTTGACTAAAAGATATCACATTATCTCTCTAGCCCTGGAGTTTCACTTTATTGATTTTTGTGTTTTTTTTCTTAGGCACGATTGCTGAGCGAAAGGGCATTGGCTCTCAGTACAGTCACATCTGGATCTAGGTTTCAGCTTCACATGAACTATGTGATTAATTTTGGACAAGCTACTTAGCAAGTTTCCTTACCTGTAAAATTGGAATAATTAATACTGACCTTAAGATTTGTTTAATGATTGAATAAAAAGAACATCTAAATTGCCATTTTCTATGTCAGGTATTTAGTGGGTTCTTGACTTATGGTTATTACTATAATGTTATTACATTATTATCGTCCTAGTTAAGTGAAAGTATTACTCACCTTGATTTGTGTTTTCTGATATGTGACTTTATGTTATATTTATGTTATGTGTTTTCTGATATGAAACTTTTACCTTGTTTGACCAGGAAGCACTGATTAGTAGTACTCGCAGTAGAATAAGCCATAACTAGTCATGTATCAAGCATAATATGGTGTTTTGGTTTTGAGTGTAATGGATATGCTTAGGAATTAGTAAGGTGCCCATATATATCATGATTTTATCAATTGAATGAATATATCTTGCAACATGTTAGCAGAGTTAGCAAAAGTAAAACCACAAACAGTTATAAGAGAAAAAGCTGATTTGTTCAAAATATTTTTTAATGTAGATAAATTCCCCAAATCAAAGATTGGAATCGTAGTGCATAACATTTCACAACTCTAAGGACCCTCTTTGTTGAATTAAAATGTTAATATTTTAATATTTTAAAGGCTTTGTGCAAATATTTAACTAACACATTCATATTTTATAGTCTTTGAGCACTAAAATTTGGTGAGAATTTTTTTTTACTCTCCAAATGTTGACTAATGCTGACATACGCAATCTAAAGGGATTCATAGTTTTCATGTACTTCTCTCTTGCCTTTCATTTTAAAACCTCATCAAAAAGTTTCAGCCTCTTTTTGTTACTTTTCAAGAACAGCTCAGTTGATACTTTGACCCATGTTGCTCAATTATTCTTCTTCAGAAGGTGTCTCCTTAAATAGGTTGGTTTTACATAAAAAGGATTTGACTACATTTGATATTAAAATAAACATCAATTAACATACTTGTTCGGTTTTTACGCTGCCAAATCATTGGTTAGACTGACTGCTTCCCTTTCCAAGCTTGTTTTGGCATTGTCAAAACTATGTCTGAGCTACCCAGACATTTTCCTAACTTCAGAACCCAAGTGCTTGATTCTAATATCAGGAGGCGATGAATCATTATGGTTCCGTCACACTTCATAGGGCCACATAAATGATGTAGAAATTAGAAGCCTGTTTCATTATCTAATCCCCAGCCTGTCCCATTTGATTGACATTTCCTATTTGATTAGCAGCAACTTCTCACCATCTTTTACATTGCTAATGGAAATATTCAATACAAAGCCTGAATTTATACTATGTGGTAACTTTCTGTTGTTTCCAACATGAGCAGTCTTCTATGACTAAAAAATATTCTGAAGGGCTGAAATTTTTACCAATACACATATAAATAATTGTGTTGGTTGCAAGTATGTTCCTGGGCAATGAGAAATTCAATTTATGCTTGTCAAAACAAAACAAAAGAACCAAACACAAATTGGTTGGAACGTTTGAGTTAGTGGAAAACATTCATCAGAGATGTATTGGAGAGGGAGATAATTAGAAAATCGTTTAACTGCATCAGTTTTTTGCATTGATCTGACTGTAATAAATGCCTTTTTGTGTAGCTATAAGAATGATCGTAGTTGTCTTAAGGTCAAAATATCCACAAAATATCCACAGGGAGTTTGTTGAAAGTGGTAAGAAGAAACATCACAGAGAAGTGAAACAAAGGAAAATGATTGATGATGTATGAGGACTTCATTCTGTAAGAATAATCTAAAACTTTTAATGTTGTCTTCTGAGTGTTTTAAAGTCTTTCTCTTATAAATCAGAGCTGTGTTTAGCACAATATGGATCCAAATGTTGGACCCCACAATATTTGATTCACTGTTTGAAATGCAACAACAGTCTTAGTTGCTATGTCAAAAACCACATAAATACTTTTCTCAAGACATATTCTCAAAATACTGAGAAATCAGCCCACATAAGAAGTGGTGAGTGTACAGATCTATCAACTTCAGAAAAGTCACTGTATTTCAAAACATAAATTTCATCTTAGACAATCAATCACAAAGAATAACTGGAAATATAGTATGAATATAGTATATTCATACCATATACCAGGAAATTATACCAGGAAAACAAAATAATATGAGTGTGAAAAAAATCACAGGCTATACATTTTTTAACCTTAAGAAGGAATATCTTATATTAAATGGCATATTAATAACTACAAAGTGGCTAAGCACTGTGACTCATGCCTGTAATCCCAGCACTTTGGGAGGCCAAGGCAAGTGAATAACTTGAACCCATGAGTATAAGATCTGCCTGGGCAACATGGTGAAACTGCATCTGTACAAAAAATACAAAAATGAGCAGGGTGTGGTGGTGTAAGACTGTAGTCCCAGCTACTTGGGAGGCTGAGGCAGTGGAATAGCGTGAACCCAAGTTGAGGCTGCAGTGGCCTGTGATTGTGCCACGGCAGTCCAGCCTGGGCAACAGAGCTAGATCTTGTCTCAAAATAGTAATAATAATAATAACCACAAAATATTGAGCATAGCATATATGTCACACATGGTGTTTTCTAAGCTATATTGTGTTGTTATTTGGTATAATCAAACTAGGAAGAAATTAGTGGAAAAATATAAGAAAAGAACAGATTGTATGCTTATAAATGATAGCCTATGTATTAGGGGGATTATATAAGAGGTATATGTCATTGTTAGGTTGACCTGGAAAGTAATGAGACTAATTCTATAAGATACATATGTGTACTAGTCTTATTCCTTTCTTTTTATTGGTCATTTCTGAAATTAAGAAATAATCCTATACCTAAATTCAATTAGTTGCAAGTAAAAGTATACCATTCAGAATAGAGAAGGAGAAGAAAAGAGAGAAGGAAGTCACATTGTTCACCACACAAGGTTGTTGTGGAAATGTGAGGGAAGGGTCATTTATTATTGTTTTTATTTTGACTGGGCTCAGATGTTGTGCTCACTGAAAAGATGCAATTGTGAGAACTTGCTCTAAAGTCCCTGCTTGTTGATGGACAGGCATCCTCTCCCAAGGTAATAGGGAAGCTGTTTTAGCAACTCATATTTTTGGAAAAGGCAGTGTTTGTTGTAATTTGATCCTAACTGCAACCTATATCTCACCTGCATTCATCAATGTCAAGCCACAAAAATGCCTGGAAGGTCCAGAATGCTTGGAGCTTGTGCTATGCATTTGTGGTATTTTGGCTGCTTCACTATAAAAATATTGTGCCACAGAAAATATATTCTGATTCCTTATGGCAATTCAGTACACAAACATGAAGCTGAAGGTCAGTTCTCTTATCCTTGACTAACTTATGTTTTTTTGAGAGTAGAAAACTATACTACAGTAAATTCATGGGTTCATGTGGTTGTGCTGAGCGTGGAGCGGTAACTTCAATATAAAGTCTTAATTTTTTCCCCTTTTCTGTAACACCAATGCTTTCTTTCTATCATACTCGATTTAATTAAAATGACTAAGCCGTTCTCTTTTGTTTTATCAACTACTTACTGTATTTTCATACAAAAATAATGGTAGCAATTCTTCTACGTATTAGTTAAAATAATAAGAAACTCAGAATATGATTCAGAAATGCCCAAATATTTCTACCAGAAAAAGGAGGAAAATACTTCTTGGATTTACAAATACAGGTACTTATTCATATACTCATTCAGTGCATTTTGTGGTTGCAAATTGGTGGCAAACAGTTTATTGGAAATCAAAGAGTTGAAAATAAATAAGCCATAATACAAGCCATTAAAAAGGTCCATGGAGAGAAACAGACACTGATGCAAATGAGATTTCTATAAAGGGAGGTGAGTGCTCTAAAATAGTATGTCTTTTAAAGACAGAACTGCCCTTTGAAAGTCAAATATTTTGATATTAAACCATAGTTTTGTAGCTGTAGATTTGTCTTTTTGTTACAGTATCTAGATCTATTTATATTCTTCCATATCATTTCCATTATCAGTATGTGTATAACATCAACTATTGGAGGCTATCTAGTGTTATATAAAGCAGGCATCTTTGTGGAAGGAATTAATCTTGTCCTAGAGTTGACTTTATTGTTTTGGCAACAGGCAAAATGATTGATTCTTGACACCTCTTCTCTGCTCTTTGTTGTGAATTAGTTCTATCGTCATAGTAAGGGAAGTGAGTTAAATAAAACAACTGGTAACAAAAGGAGGCTTAGTTGTGTGTATACATTTTTTAAAATTTAGTTTTTATTTATTTATTTTTTGAGACAGGGGCTCAGTGTGTCACCCAGGCTGGAGTGCAGTGGCGAGATCATGGCTCACTGCAGTCTTCACCTCCTAGGCTCAAATGATCTTCCCACCTCAGCCTCCCAAGTAGCTAGTACTACAGGCATGCACCACCAAGCCTGGCTAATTTTTGTGTTTTTTGTAGAGACAGCGTTTTGTCATGTTTCCCAGACTGGTCTCAAAGTCGTGGGGTCAAGGGATCCTCCTGCCTTGGACTCCCAAAGTACTGGGATTACAGATATGAGCCACAGGAACTGGCTCTTTTTTTTTTTTTCTAATATCAGTGAAAAATATTTCTTGTGGGCCCTCTTTCTTCTTTGTAATTCAATAGAAGAATTATCTGACTCTCAGAAGACTTTAGATCTTTGTCCTCATTTAGGAACTATTTTAATGTTGTATTTTAGACATGGATATAGACAAACATAGATGTATATGTATTTACTCAAGTGACATTTTATTAAACAATTAAAATGATTCATTCTTTATTATGAAGCTTAGCCACATATTCAACACCTTTCTTTGCATCCCCAGAGTTAATACATTGATACATTTGTTGTTTGGAGATTCCAATGTTGGTTGTATTTATAAACCTAAAAATATATGAGAAATATACTTGAGGTGCAAAATATTTAAACTTTACCTTCACGCTTACTCACACATCCTGCACCTATCAGTAGGACAGAAATTCTGTGGGGGAGGCAATCAAGAAAGTTATATTTCTAAGTCTGTTT
The DNA here is from genome assembly GCF_008728515.1 of Papio anubis. Taxonomy (NCBI): domain Eukaryota; kingdom Metazoa; phylum Chordata; class Mammalia; order Primates; family Cercopithecidae; genus Papio; species Papio anubis. The sequence continues at coordinate 135,959,576 of NC_044981.1, forward strand.
TCACAGAGGAGACAAAACATTAATTTTGGGTTTTTGGATTTATTATAGTATACAGCAGATGACCAGAGGCTGACTTAAGAATATTACTCATTACTCCTATGTTCTGGTTTTCTCATCCATATTGTGGGGATAAGAGTTAGTGCATGTTTATGTTGAATAAATCTCTCACTTAGACCAGTGATAAGTGCTATGTAAATATCAACTAGGAAATTTTGTAACTCCACTGCTCACATATATTATTATAGAGCTTAAATCTTCTTTAGAAGGTTTTCTGTGTGCCCAATATTTCAGACACCAACTCAGTTCAATCCTCTTTATAAATTTTATAAATAAAATCCTTTTTATTTATTTTTAGTGATTAATAACATTTTTCTACTCCAACTCTCTCCCCCACTCTAAGTTGTACAAAGGACTTAAAAGAAATTCAGATTTGAAAAAAAGCCACACAAATATACCTAACGAATAAATGCTATGATAAAAGTATAAGAGCAGAGACCCTGGGTTGCTATTTATTAGCTCTGTACCTTTGATCAGTTTCTCAACTTTCTTGCGCCTGAATCTCCTCATACCTAAAATGCAGGCCTATACCCCAAGATTTTGGGGTGATGGTTAAAAGACATAAAGCATGTGGAATTTTAGCAGAAATACAATTGTCTATGACCTATTTTTAATCTCATTTCCCTCCTCCTTATTGCACAAACTACTGCCTCTCAACATATACTATAAACTGAATAAGTCAGGGAAAAATTATAATAAGTAGTTAGTCTTATATGGAAGATATATGGAAAGAAGAGGAAGATAACCTCTTCTTTATATGGAAAAATTTAAGTAGCTTCTTGTTCTACAAAGAGTTTTTAAGCACATTTCTAAATTTAGTGCTTACAAATCTTCATGCGTTTAAGCCCAAAATTGTCAAGTTTGTCTGGAGCGATGTTGGGTGAATTTTCTACCATTTGATGGAATGCGATTAAATTGAGTTGTAGAAAAAGATGAAAAGCCTTAAAGGTTAGGCATTTAATTTGTGGATATTGGTATTCCATGCCCACTGTATATAAAGGCATCAAAATTATGCTGTGATAGAGGACTGGTATTAACAATAAGGAAAGGAGCAATAGTTGGAGTTGGTCTTGAAGCTACTCCACTCAAAGGGAAATGTGGATATAGGGTACATTTATTTGTTTGAATTTAGCTTTGCCTTGGGCCCATAGATGGTGGCAGGATGAAAGGAGGACTCAGGAATGAAGAATGAACAAGAAAGGAAGAAAGGAGGGGAATATGAGAGAAGGGTCTTGAATATCTAGCAACAGGGGTTGAAAAGCAGCCTGATGCAAACAGTAAATTAGATTCTGATATTTTTCATGAGTGGCTTCAGGTAAGATTCTTTTCTTCTTCTTCTTTTTTTTTTTAAAGGGTGGCAAATGGATTTTGTTTACATGGCCTTTTGATATTGCATTGTAACACATCAGCATAACACTTCCTTTTCCTGCCATTGCAAATATGAACCTAGTAAGATATTTACAATGTTGTGTCCTGTTGTGTGGACAGAGAAGTCTGTGTTTTGGTATTTTTAAATTCTCAGAGCCAGATCTTTTTATAATGCTTGGGTATATTTTCTGGAACGTTTATATCTTCTGTCTCATTGCTTCCAAATATAATTCTCACTGCATTTTTTTTTTTCATATTCTTTTCTATTGGATAAGAGTATGGATAAAGTTAAGGTTTCACCTCAAATTCTTTTTTTTTCTTTAATGTGGTGGTGGCATCATGCCAGACATTGACAGCCTGGTGGCCTACATTTACATTTTACTCAAATCTTGAAGTGCTGAATAAACCTGGATCAGTTCTGCTAAAAGGCATTAAAACCAGGGGGAAGTCTCAATCTAGGAAAAGACAAGGGTGTTCCCTGGAGAACAAAGGCCTGATCCCATCTACACGGGATGGGAGGAGTGAGTAGCTATAAAGGAAAAAGTAGTTATTTGAAGTATTTGTTAAATAATGACTGATTGAATAAATATTGATTGAGAACCTCTGTGCATCGGTGTGGGCACTGAGTGTTTCAGTGTTGAAAATGAAAAGATTGAACCCCTGTCCCTATGACTCTAGGGGAGAAAAAGACCATAATCATGTAGATAATAAAAAAATAATGCACTTTCAGATCAAAGTAAGAGGTGCCATGAGGAAAATAAACAAGAAATAATTACAGAGAGGACTATTTTAGAATGAATGATCTGGGAAGACCTCTCTGAGATCACACTTAAGTACAGACGAAAACGAAAAGAAGGAAACAGCTATTTGAGATCTTGGGGAAAGGCATTCCAGACAGACCAAATAGCAAACCCTAAGGATTAAGGTAGAAACCAGCTTCACGTATTTGAAGACACCCATTGTCAGGACCTGATAAGAAATGAGGTTGGGTGATACGGGGCAAGGGTATCCAGGCCTTTCAGATTAGAATAAAGAATTGGAGTTTTATTTTAAATGTTAGAGGAAGTCTCTAACAAGTTTTGGCAGGAAGAAAATTCAATCCAATTATTTAAGGAGGATATGCTGGCTTCTCTTTGGAGAATGAAATGAAGTGGCATAGAAGTGGGACCAGAGAGATCATTAAAGAGGCCATGGAATAGTAAAGGTGATAGCACTGTAGACTTGGACAGCAATTATGCAAATAGTGAGAAATTGTCTAATTTATAAGATATTTTAAAATTCAAAGCAGATAAAACTTTCTGATGAATCAGTTGTGAGAAATGAGGGAAAGAGAGGAATCACTGATAGCTAGCGGTTTCCTGGACTAAGCAACTTTGTGAAAATATGGTACATTTTACTGAGAAGGAGATTATAGAAGGAGCAGGTTGAGATCAACAGTAGATCAAAATTCTGTTTTAGACCTCTCAAGTTTGAGGTGCTTACTAAGCAATCAGTAGATAAGCAATGGCTGCCCTTTCTCCTACTAGGTGTTTGTAAGTGCTCTCTATATAGTCATACATTTAATCTTTATAGCAACTTTGCAATACTTGCAATATTATTATTATTATCCTCCCCATTTTAAAGATAAGGAAACAGAAAGGTTGAATACTTAGCTAAGAAGACACTAACGTGGCAGGAAGTCTGGCTTCAGGAGTTTATGCTCTTAACCACTGAGAAATATTCTTTTTAGATGGATCTGCCAACCAGACATTGGGGCAAAGGAAATCTTATTCTTTTTAATAGAAAATAGGTGAATAAATATGACAATTATACATACAGAAGAAATGCTCCAACAAAAATGTAAAATTACCAAAGTGATGCATTAATTTAAAAATTATTATCTTATTCATTTTATGAAACAGATTCAATTTTGGTACCCGAACTCAGAGAGTCCAAAAAATTATATAATTTAGCTTCATTTATGAGTATTTTTGGAAAATTATATATAAAATTTTTAAAATAGGGTACATCATATTGAAATAGTTTCCACTGTGAAGATATGGGATTTGTTCTAAGAAGCAGACTCATATAACACGAGGAAAACCATTAGTAGAATCTAATGCATCCACAAGAAAAATAATAAACATGTCAATCACTGATTAAAAAGCTAACAGGATCATATATTGTGTATGATGTTATATGAATAGAGAATTTTCTCAACATTTAAAACCAGATACCTGGAAGTCTGCATGAGTAGGAACTATAGATGTTTCAATCTAATAAAAAGAAGGGATTCGAGATAAAGGAGATTCTCAAGTACTATGCTGAAGACTTTGGATTTTACTCTGGGAGGTAAAGTTAACTGATCAATAACAGGCTCTATTATAAGAGGAGAGGCCTAGGGAGTAAATAAATAGTCTTCAGTGAGCAGTCAAACCAAACAGATAGCAACTCAAGAGAGTGGAACAGATCTGCTTAGCTGGGAAGGCGAAAGGAGAGGGGAAGGGTTTTCGTCCCAAAGAAAAGTATCACAGATTAGGCCAAAGTCAATAATGTCCCAGAGATTAAGATATCCTGGCAGTTAAAAAATGCCTAAGATAAGTAAATAACTATCATGCTCTGCCCTGATGGAATTAGAATTGTTATATGAACTTTACACTGGATAAAAGGAATTGCTGAAATGGACTGCCAGAAAGCAGAGCGTATTTAAGAAGGCACAAAAATCCTTGCTCCTGACCTCAATACTTTGATATGTATATTTTAAAACCAACTAAACTAAATACATATATAAGTTTGTATGTTAAACTATATTAAACTAATATTTATATGCTAATCAAATATATATAATCTATAACATATAACTAAATATATACATAAAACATATATATTTAGTTTAGTTGTTTATAAACTAAATATATATGTTTATGCACTGGGCTGAGAACCAACTAACTATTGATGAGCTAAACAAATTTCATTACTGATGCCAGTATCCTGCAGGCAAGGGTCATACTTGACCATCACTGATCATGAGAAGAATGCCAAGCTATTCAGTATCGTATGAATGTGAAACATAGACTGAAGTCTTTTGGAATAGGAATAATTTCTGACACCCAAACTGGAATTCCATCTCTGGTTTACTACTTAATTCTCCTTCTTAAGGGAGATAGAATAAATGAAGAAAATAAAGGCTCTTACTTCCCGTTCTCTGCCTTCATTACCCCTCTTCACTACACACACACACAACACAGTATACCAAGAACAAGTTAATAGATGTATAGGCAACCAAACTCTGATTTACTAAAATATTTAGTGTTTGGACAAATAGTCACCCTTAGCATAAGAAAATTTGGAAATCTTTTCCATTCAAGTTGAGCGTAATGCCTTAAACCATATCTTCAACACAATGAGAAAGATATCTCAGCAAACCCTATCTGTTCTAGAGTGGTGCACTGATTTCTCAACCTTTCTTCTCTCCATTGGTCTATTCCTATCTAATATAAACCACTCTTCCCTCATAAATGGAGATGAATATATGTGTAATAGAGAAAGATCATAAAGAATTTGGAAAAATGTAAATAGATTTTCTCTTCTTTATAAACATTGGTTAAAGTTGCCTACGTTCAAATGTTACTGGAAGAACTAGTCTTTTGTCCTGCCTCTCCCTCATTCCTTTGTCTTAGGAATTTGAAGAGGGAAATAAATCCTATACTGTGACCTCCTGCTTCCAAAGATATAATGAGTTAGGGAGATGGATGCCTGCCTAATAATTTGACCTTGAATTTCAAAAATTTTAATTTCGATTCCAGCTAACTTTTATATAACTAAAAATTAATTTTGTTATTTGTCATGGGACTGCAATGGATCCAATTTCTTTTACTTCACTAAGGGCTAGCATTAATGTCTGGAAAGAAGACATGGAAACGGAAATGTTCTGCATAATAGTATAAACTACTATAGACATTGTTCACAGGTATCGGTGCATATTATATTCACAAAAAAAGTGCTTCTCTCTCCTACTATGGATCTAGATTGCAATATTTTTGAGATTATTGTTTGTCCTTGGGAGGTGTGTGTGTCTCTGTGTGTGTGTCAGTGAGTATCCATGGAACTTGTGTAAATAGGAAAAAATTCAAAAATATATCATTCGGGAAACTTTGGATTGTAAGTGACAAGAAATCAATTCAAATTGGCTAATGTGGAAAAAAAAATACTTTGCTTTCACACTGAAAACTTCAGCATTACCAGCTTTGATCATGGCTAGATCCAAGGGTCTCAAATTCCATCATTAGAACCAGTCTGTCTTCACACTTCAGCCCTGCTTTCCTCTCGGTTGTCCTCATTTTATGCTTTTATGGTGCCTGATGGCAGTTCAGACTCACTTCATCCTCTCTGCTAGCTGTCTTAGGACAGACACACACACACACACACACACACACACACACACACACACCCCCACAACCTGTCTTTTCTAGTTGCTCCAAAAAAAAAAAAAAAAAAAAAAAATTCCTAGGATTACTTAGATTAAAGAGTGACTAACCAATCACCATGGCCAGACTACAATACCAATTGTCCAGATCTGGGTCATGAGCTGACCTCTGAGTCCAAGGTTTGGGCCAGCCCCACCTAAACCCCAAGGAATGGAAGTATATAGGGTTGATCTCCAAGGAAATTCAAGTCACTATTACAAGTATAAGGATAATAATTCTGGGTGTGCAAAAACAACACATATCCACCCAGGAACCTAGGCTGGTTTCTCTTCACACTGACTGAGGGGCCCGGATGGTAATCAGACTTTAAGCTGCAGAACCCATTATAGACTATTTTCTGCAGGCCTCTCTCCTTCCAAATCCAACATCCACTCCCCGTTCTTGTAGGCTTGCCTTGGATTCTCTATCTCAGTCTTTGGGAAAGGCCCTGCGGAATGATTACTGTATCCCAGCAGTGCCCAGATTGAAAAAAGGCCACGGGTAAAACCGACCCATGAAAGTATCCAACAAGTTTTCTTTCTTTTTTTTTTTTTTTCCTAGAGCATTTTACTTGGAACAATCCCCAAAACTGCAGCAGAATCCATAAGACATAAGCTTTGTGGATGAGTATTAATGGGAACAAAGTGATAGGTCAGTTATAGAAAGTGTGTCCCTTCTGGTACTAGTGCTATACCACCAAGGGAGACCCAAGTCCAGGTGGTAAACAGCAGTGAACACAGTCGTGACCAAAGGCCATGCTGAAAGCAAGGCAGAGTGGAACACATGATATGGCCAACACTGCCAAGTCAATGACTCAGGAGGAGACATGAGACAAACTCTCTTACCCTTTATTTTCCAAACAAACTAGAAGGTGACCCTTAGATGCAAGAGGCTGACATTTCAGTTACACAATAATAAAAACCAAAAAATTAGAAACAACAGCAAAAGGTACAACGTGTTATTATTTTCATATGAGAAAACTAGGGTGGAATGACTATTTCACAGTGACTATTTTAAGCTGTGACGACATAGCACAATATTGCCAAGTGATTTGGCATTTTAATAGGTTACAATCAAATGTTGATTAAAAATCAGAAGCTTGAGCCGCCTTGCGTGAACATTTTTTTCATCTGCTCTTCAGATGTAACTTTTCTATTCCTGCTACGCTCATTCAATATTGTAATTACGAGTTTTCTAGACTACACCAATTAAAATTAGTTTGGGGCCAAGCAGACAGACAATTGAAGAACTTGGTGGAAAGTATAAAGGATGTTAACAAAAACTATGGATTTAATTGTGAAATAATAGTCACTTGCATTTAAAATCCACAGTGCTCTTTATGTACGCATGAGCGTGTGGAGAGGTGGGATGGTGGGAGAGTTTAGGAAATCAATTAAGCTTAACCTTGGTCCTTGGATAGTTTCTAACACTCAGACACAGATTTAAATGTAAAAGAACCTTTATGCAAATGTGTACTAAACAGAACAAGTGATGTATCAGGGAAAGCACAAAAGTAAGGACATCTTTATGTTGCTTTGCATCATCAGTAGAATTTTAGGATAAAGGCTTCAGTAAATGTCTGTCTTTCTGGCAGCCTGAGGGATTATTGGTAATAGGATTATCACTTTATTTTTCCATGTGAACTCCTTTTGGGTCAAATAAAGAGCCTCTGGGCTTCTTTCACTGGTGTATCTATACACACCAGGAACTGATCATAGACAATCTATTGAACCTTGGGCCTGGCTGATGTGAATAAATAGAAAATAATCAAACTTCCAGAGAAATTGTTGATGATTTCCAGTCATCATTAATGTTCAGTGCTCCCTTGGACTTTAGCCACGTTCTTACCTTTAATCACTGGACACCCTTAGGATAATGCACCACACCTGGGACTGGGGATAATTTACCACTTGCAGATGGGTTAGTACTGCAGTTCAGTCAGACAGAGTTTTGCATTTATTCTGGGTCCCAGAGGCCTTCCTTTTATAAAGTGCAGTTATATCCACTAAAATTATAACTTCCAAATTTCTGTTCTGTTTTATTGCTCTCGCGAAATATTTATGACCCCTACTGCTTAAGTGGACATTTTTAGAGATTTACTGCTGAAAGCTTTCAGGAGAACTGCACAAAATTGGTGCTGCTAGTATTGACCTATTAGGCTAAGATTCTGTAAGAACTTTTTTATAAGATGCCAACAGAAAGTATATTCAGTTTTAGTTTTTGTAACTTAAAAGCAGATCATGTTGAAATGTGGACATTTTATTTTGTGTAGCATCATCATCCAGTAGACTTCCTTAATAAGCACATCACATTATGCAAACTACGTGTTGATATTATTTTTCTCCTAGTTTAACTCAATTTTAGGTAGCAAGAGATTGAGTTACTTCCTAATGCATTAGGAAATCAGTTAATTGTGCATTTCTGCATTTTCTTGGTGCTTGGATTCAAATAAGACCTTTTTGGGTAATTTCTTGTCCACTTTTCATATCAGTTTCCTTTTCTTCTAAGCTATTCAGTGTTCTTATATGGCCTGGCAGGTGGAGTTTCCAGTAAGTGTTACTGGGGTGAGTCCCAGGAAAACATGAGCAAAAAATTATCTGTCTCTTTCTGCCACATAGAAGGAGTTTGCACAAGCTAGAGTAGAATATATGAGAAAAGAGTATTTGTTTCAACCATACTGCAATTGTCCTCCTAAGCAGAGACTAAGACTGGCTAGAGGAAAGTTGATCCCTTTCCACACTCTGTCACCAGAGAATAAATAACTGGTCATGTCTTGTGAGATTCTCAGCATTTCCTGGGCCATTGGTACCTGGTTTGACACTTCCATGGGCACAAAAAGCCCTCACTGTAGTCTTGTTCTGAATACATAGATATATGTACAACTAAGAATATTAGAAAAGCATGCTTGTTCTTCAGGGTTTGTGAGACTTTACAGGCATAAAAAGCTGACAGACATACACGCACACATGCATACAGGGCTGGCTATCTATACCAATACAGTATACACGCAATTTTCAATAAAGCAACTTAAAAAAGTACATCTAACAGTAGTGTCTAAGTTATGTTTTATGTTTTACTGACACTATTAACTATGGCATGAGAAAATCCAATAACAGACCCCTATCCTGTTTAGTAACTTAGTGACACCACCAGCCACTCAGCAGTCCCAGCCTGGAGACTGAAAATGGACCTTCCAGATGCTCAAGTCACCCTAGGCCGTTCTCCATGCTGCATGGATTCACTGACTTCCCTGGAACCAGAAACAGGAACTTCCAAGCATCTCTCATTTAGTCACACTAGGGAGGATAGTGGGAGGAGAAGAAAGATGAAAAAGACATATTAAACCTATTTGGGCACATGATTTCTCAACGACCCCACATCCTCCTCCATGTCTTCTGCCTTCACCCGCACTCCCTCTATTACAGCCATAAGGAACTACTGCTTCCAAAACACATCATGCTTCTGCATGCCTCAGACCCAGTGAAATATAGTTTATTTTAGGCTGAGGAGTACCTCGTTGTCCTTAGAGACTTACTTGAGTGATAAATCCTCTGGGAAAATGTCCCTGGTTACCCAGGCAGAACTAGTCATTCCTCTCTCTCAGCAACCCTAATACTTATGATCACTAACTTGATTGTAATGTTTCTATATCCTTATATAGTTTCTTCCACCAAACCATAAACCCCTGTGTCTTTTTTTTTTTTTTTCATTCTGGTAATCACTTTTCCCTTCTCCAGGCCCAATGTCTAATAGAATGATTGCTTTGCCCAGAGAAAGTGCTACATAGTGGCATGCTGAATTAATGCATGAAGGATAAAATGACCAAAGTACTAAAGGAAGGGAAATATTACACCTTCTCTCCAGCACCCGGCCATAAATCTGAATTGGATGAGCAGTTTTAGAATGCCTGGAGGGCAGTTGATGAGAAGTAGCTAAAAGATACTGGGGCTGGTAAAGCCCTTTTCTCTTTCTTCTTCTTTTTTTCCTCCTCTTACTCAACTCTTTTTTTTTTTTTTTTTTTTTGAGACAGAGTCTCACCCTTTTGCCTAGGCTGGAGTGAAGTGGCTCTATCTCAGCTCACTGCAACTTTTACCACCGGGTTCAAGCAATTCTCGTGCCTCAGCTTCCCTAGTAGCTGGGATTATAGTCTCCTGCCACCACATTTGGTTAATTTTTGTATTTTTAGTAGAGACAAGGTTTCGCCCTGTTGGCCAGGTTGGTCTCGAACTCCTGGCCTCAGGTGATCCTCTTGCCTTGGCCTCCCAAAGTGTTAGGATTATAGGTGTGAGCCACTGAGCCTGGCCTTCCTCTTAACTCTATTTTTTTTTATATATATGTATTTTTTCTTTTTGATTATACTTTAAGCTCTAGGGTACATGTGCACAACGTGCAGGTTTGTTACATATGTATACATGTACCATGTTGGTGTGCTGTACCCATTAACTTGTAATTTACATTAGTTATATCTCCTAATGCTATCCCTCTCCCCTCCCCCTCCCCCTCAACAGGCCCTGGTGTGTGATGTTCCCCTTCCTGTGTCCAAGTGTTCTCACTGTTCAATTCCCACCTATGAGTGAGAACATGCGGTGTTTGGTTTTCTGTTCTTGCGATAGTTTGCTGAGAATGATGGTTTCCAGCCGCATCCATGTCCCTACAATTTTAATGCTGTCTTATTTCTAAGCCTATTTTCCCTGTATTCTTTCCCCTTGTTTCTCTGTCTGAGATCTCTAAATTCTTCCTCTGTCTTCCCTACATGTTTACATTCGCAGACAACTCCAGGAAGGAAATTGGTATACTCAACGTCCAGGGAACCTAAGAATCTGCTATCTGGAGCCTTCAGCCCCCAAACACTTCACCCTGAAATAGAGCCCAGAGCATGAACTCAGTGAGTCCCACCGAAGAAGAGATGGAAGGCAGAACTGAACAAGATGTGTCCAGAAGAAGTAGCCATAGATCACGGACATGGCCAAAAGAAGCTTATTTTATTTTCAAGTTAGTTTCCAAGCCATTGTGTCTTAGCCCGATTTTCTTGTAGGTGTACATAATGCTGATGATGTAAAGTCTAACCACTGAATGATCCATTATAATAGATTAAATTTAAATGACCATTAAAATGCCATGCAGTTTTAAAATAAAACCATTAAGATTTGTATCTAATGTTGGCTAGAAAAAAATACTAAGTGAGAAATAATAATGTAAGCTAACAATTTTGGGGAATTTACTATGTGTCCAGCACTATTCTAGGTGCTTTGCATATATTACATAATTTAGTTATTATCACAATTCAGTGGGGAGGTTTAATTATTTCTCCATTTACAATAAGGGAACTGAGGTAGAGAGGGGAGTCAAGTAAGCTCCCAGAGCTCATGCAGCAAGTAGGTAGTAGAGGTGGGTTTCAAGTATCAGCAGTTGAGCTCCCACGTCTGCCATCTTAAATCCATGCAGCCTCTTCAAAAATTAATAAAAAGCATTTTTTTTTTTGAGATGGAGTCTCGCTCTGTCACCCAGGCTGCAGTGCAATGGTGTGATCTCGGCTCACTGCAACCTCCGCCCCCCGGGTTCAAGCGAATGGCCTGCCTCATCCTCCTGAGTAGCTAAATTTTGATATAGTATTATAAATGCAATGCTAACAAATTAATTTCTTATTTATGCATAACTACCTAAAAGCATATCATGATGTAGGTACCAAATAAGCTACTGCATTTTTAATTTTATTGAATAACAAAATTCATATTTCAATAACCAGTGTTCATGATTCGAAGTTCACGCTACACAGTTTCTTAGCTCAGCCAGCCTTCATGTCTCACATTTTATGTTTACTAAAATTAATGAAAAAAAAAAATCATTGGTTAATGGTTTCTTGGTTTCTTAAAAAAAACTTAAAACTCCAGTGTTTCTGATTCCAGGTTTTTTCTTTCTTCATGGTCACAAAACTTTGCCCTAGGACATGCTTAATATATTGTTCAGCTTCTGGACAGGGGCGAAGATCTTTCCCCTAAATATTGAAAAACTTGTAACTTTAAATGACTGCACAGGGGTGCAGAATTATGTCTGAAGGATTCCATATAGTTTTAAGGAAGACTACTGAGGTAGCCTTAAAAATAATAGCTAAATTATATTTAGTGTTTCTTATGTACCAGGGACTGTTCTAAATTATCTTTAAATTTTCTAAAAATTCTAATAAACAGCTACCAGTGTTATCCCCATTTTACAGATGGGAAAATTGAGGCTAGGAGAAGTAATATGCCCAATGTCATATAAGAGTGGCAAAGTCAGGACAAGCATTGGAACATGGTCTTTGCTCCAACCACTGTGTGTGCTGCTTCACTATGCTGCATGACAAACTTTTTTTGTAGTCAGAAAAACTTTTTAGTCCAAGACATTTCATTAGTTAAACAAATGGCCAAAGTTAGATCTCAGAATCTGGGAGTCTTTATTCTCTGGAGTAACTTTCAGCATCCCAGTATCATCCACTGGCAAGCAACCAGCATTTTACACAATCTTCAAGGAGACTCTGAATATTAAAACATGAAGCTTTGCATTTGGTAAAATTTTAAATGTCCAATTTCCCCCTCTCTTAGAGTGAATCACAGGTTGATAGACTACTGATATTCCGAGGTATTTTTTCATAAACAATAAAATTGTTGCAATCAAGGAGTCCATAGTAAAGTATTCAGATTCAGAAAATGTCTTTAAATCCAATGTCATTCGTATGGGAAATATTCACAAGAACACATCTTTAAATTTGATAAGAGAGATGTAGGCTTCAGTGAGGTGCAGTGGGAATGAACCAGTGTAATCCATAAAGACTCCATGCTTGATACCCTAAAAATAGCCATACTTGCAGTGAGGAGAAGCAACTCTCCCTAACTTCTTACTTTATTCTCCCTCTCAACTTCATTTGGTTGTTAATCTCACCCTACTCCTGGTTTTTAATCTTGTTCTAGCATGGGGGTGGAAAAAGTAATCTTTGTTAGTAGAAAGTCCCCAAATCCCACAATAACGGAAGTTCTGTGGACAATGTGAGGAACTGGAGATTCTTGGAAACATGGGGGAAAAAAGTAGGACGTTTTTAGGATGAATAAGATGCAACCATTTACATGGTTTCAAGTTAGTGGGTGAAAAGACAAAAATTTTTCTAAGCTAGAAAAGTAGATTAGTTAAAAATGGATGTAAAAAGAAACAATGAACAGAACAATCATGAGAAAAAAAGAGGAGAAATATCACAGGAGGATGATTAAATCTAAAAACTATGGAAAAATGAGAAAAGAGGATAAAAGTACAACACAAAAGATTCACAAGAGGATTTCACAAAAAGATTTTCCATCATAGTCATCGAATGTTTCAAAGTTGATTTCTGTGTGTGCAGGAGAGCTAGATGACTGAGGACTGTACGGTATGTAAGACACCCTCTGTTAGAAAGATTCTCATCCTATTTAGTTGGCCACAGAAACAGAATTAATGGGCTTGCTGCACCTCTGAGACACATTTTGTCTCATGCATATTTGTGCAAAAGCTAGAAAAAATATGTTGGCAAGGACTTCTTAGAGCTTCATGCTTACTGTGGGTTTGTGCAGGTTAAGAAGACTGTCTCTGGGGTCTCACACAGAAACCTGGGTGAAAGCAGCTACTGGGAATTTGGCCAAGAGAAAGGTTTATAAGGTTGCAGTGTAGGACACGGGATCTATGCTATTCTACGTGATTAGTGCAATCAAGGAGGTTACCAAAAAAGTTTGCATTTATAAATCTCTATTGGTGTCATTTGACACTATTTTATTGGAGTTCTTATTTGAGTGTTTTTATTTGTGATGAGTTACAAAGTATATATTTCATATTTGAATTTACATCTAGGTAAGTTCATCCTTATATAAGCAAAACCAGCTAACCCAGAACATTTTTCTTGTCCTTGGCTAGTTTATTACACTATTTGTGTTAGTTATCTCATTCTAACTATAGACTGGGTGGGTTAAACAATAGAAATGAATTTCCTCACAATTCTGGTGGCTGGAAGTCTGAGATCCGGGTGCCAGCATGGTCAAGGGCTGGTGAGGACTCTCTTCTTGGCTTATGGATGACTGCCATCTCTCTCTGGTGTCTATTCTTTTAAAAGTATTAATTCCATCGTGAGGCCCCCCTTATGACCACATCTAAACCTCATTACCTCCCAAAGGCTCCATCTCCAAAAGCCATCATACTGGCGGTTAAGGCTTCACCATATGAATTTGGAGGAACACAATTTCCGTCCATAGCTCTACTCTTAGGAGTGTCATCTCCCTCCCTGCCCTATCATGTCCATAAAACTTACTGAATTAAGGTGCAGTAGTTATTCAGCATTATATTATTTGGAATAGTAGGACTACAGACAGACTCCAGGATAATGTTTTCTTTAAACCAAGAAATATTTATAGAGTCAAAAAGTGCAAACTATGTCCTTGAAGAGTGAGTTCTGCCATGTCAGCAAGAGTCCAAGCAGTATTTACCTTCCAATTTATCTCAAAACATTTCTTTTCTTTTTACTCTGTGCTAGCAACAATGGTTTACACAGAGCTTTGTATTTTGTCTCATTTTATTCGGAGCTTTACAGTGCAGCATCACTGATAAATCTCTGAGAATAGTTGACCTTTGAGGTCATTGATGGGAATATTCTATGAGTCAATAAATTAACAGAATACCAAGCCGGGCACAGTGGCTCACGCCTGTAATCCCAGCACTTTGGGAGGCTGAGGTGGGAGGATCACAAGGTCAGGAGATCGAGACCATCCTGGCCAACATGGTGAAACCCCGTCTCCACTAAAAATACGAAAAAATTAGCTGGGCACAGTGGCGCACGCCTGTAGTCCCAGCTACTCAGGAGGCTGAGGCAGGAGACTCGCTTGAACCCGGGAGACAGAGGTTGCAGTGAGCCGAGATCACACCACTGCACTTCAGCCTGGCGACAGAGCAAGACTCCATCTCAAAAGCAAAACAAAACAAAATTAATAAAATACTTGTTATAATGAGCTTGGTATCATGAAGTATGTTCTCCTCAATGCTATTACTGGCCTTACTCAATAGTTCTAACTTTGCCATTGTACACTAGAGCAGTCTTATTCCCTAAACTGCTTTTTGAAACTTTTTACCATATTATAGGCATGGATGGCAAACACAACACTTATGTGTTATAACTAACCATTCTATAGTTTAAAGAATAATGCCACATATCTTATAGGTAGTTGAGACCTACAAATTAAATTCAGTATTTGCTCATTATTCACTTGGCTTTACTTTTCAGAATCCTGGCTGAATATCTGTTAATATTTTTCTCTATATTTATATATTGAAAATGATACATATATACTTACATGCAGATACATAATACATACATGCATATATATGAACATATGTGTGCATGTGTAATCATATATATACAAAACACCCACATATATGTATCTACATATATGCACATATGTGTAAATGCATGTGTGTATATACAAGTAGATATATACATACATGAATAAATACAAACATACCCATACCTATTGTATTAGTCCATTTTCACACTGCTATATAGAACTACCTGAGACTAAGTAGTCAATGAAGAAAAGAGGTTTAATTGACTCACAGTTACGCAGGCTTAACAGAAAGTATGGCTGGGAGGCCTCAAGAAACTTTCAGTCATGGTGGCAGGTGAAGGGGAAGCAAAGACCTTCTTCACAGGTTGGCAGGATAGAGAAGGTGAGGGCAGAAGTGCCACACATTTTTAAACCATCAGATCTCATGAGAATTCATTCACTATCACGATAACAGCATAGGGGAAATCTGCCCCCATGATCCAGTCACCTCCCACCATGCCCCTTCTCCAATTCCACATGAGATTTGGGCAAGAACACAAATCCAAACTATTATCACCTATCTCTATTGTTTTTAAAAACTAAAAATAACATTGTTTATTGCATATTTCACGGCACTACTACAGCTAGGATGGAAAAGTTAAATATGAATGCTTATCTTTTCTCTGTCATTCTTCCACTGGTACAATATTAATATTGTGAACTTAGTTTGTCCAACATCTAACACATTTCCTGAGAGTAATTAAAGAGCCACAAGGGAGTAAAGAGCCACAGGGGATACAGTGTACTTAGAGAAATGGGGTTGGGCAGAAACTGAAGGATAAGCGTTGCATGTACTGTTCACTCTTCCTGGAATACTTTGGTCTATCTGGAATATTCCATATCTTCTCCCTTTTCAGTCAAAATTAATTGCTATCTTTTCTGTTCTTTGGGACCTTATAAATTGTAAATTGCTGAATTTATTTTATTTTTTAAAATATGAATTCTTTGTTTTTAGTATGTAAATTTCTTTATTACCTATTAAATAAGAATTGTTAATTGTGTCATTTAAAGCCTCTACATTTTTATTTTTTGTATACTGTTGATTTATTATGGGCATATTATTTTCAAATTATAATATTATATTTATTTTTTCATATATTTCTATGAGTTTGTCAACATATAGCTATGCTGTCATAGGCATAAAAGTGAATTTGTTTGTCTGCTATATACTATCCCATTGTAAATATCATGTAGCTTATTTCCAAAACCAGATCAGCTGTGTATTTTAATGTATCACTTTAACACTTTAACTTGCTTTTTTGGTGATTAAATATCACCTTCATCGTCTTCCTATGCTAAAATCATCTGAATTTTTATTCCAGAATTTGATTCCTAATTAATTTCTTTACGCTACAGTTCAACAAGTATTTAAACTGGCTTTCTTGGTTTCTTGGCTCACCACTTTTTCTGCTAGCCTGCTTCTTCCTACTGCTTGGGCTTTTTTTCTCCTATGTTTTACATGAGTAATTTTCTTAGAGAACTATGGTTAGGAAACTTTCTGACTCATTACACATTTCTAAATGTTACTATTTTGAATTTCAATTTAGTTAAGTATTTTAGGTTCAAAACCTTTTTTTTTTTTTTAATGATAACATTAAAGATACAGCACCATTATCTTCTACCTCTCAGTATTGTAAAGAAGATAATTTCTTGTTAATCTGATTTGTGGGTTGTTTATTGTAGTTAACTAATTCTTTTCCCTCCTAAATCTTGTAGGATTTTCTTTTCATCTTTGAATTTCTAACACTTCAGTATGGTGGCCTAGGTGTTTATTTTTATTCATCTTTCTTGGCACTCTAAGACCTTTCAGCTGTGCAATTAGATCCAAAATTTTCTTGTATGGTTTTCATGATTTCTTTGTCATTTCTCCCATTCCGTTCTCTTTGCTCTTTTAGAACTCCTACTAAACTGATGTTGGAATTTCTTTTCCTCATCTATTGACCTTTCTCTTATTCTCTCCATTTCTTTGCTCTTTAGTGTTATGTTTTGGGAGATATCCGTGGTTCCATTCTCCAGCTCACAGAGTTAACATCTGGCTGCACCTATTCTCTATTCAATCCATTTATAGAGGGTTTTATTTTTGTTTTTCCATTTCAACTATCTTAGTTTGTATTTCCACAATCTTTATTTGATATCTTATTGATACAGAATTCTATTCTAAAAGTTTATTTTCTTTACTGTATCTCTTTTTCGTTATTGTTTTCTTTTTTTGTTATTTGTGTGAAGTCCCTTTGTTTTGGTTTTTCTCAAATTATTAGTAATTCTGTTATTTATTAATTTTTTTGAGTACTCTGCCCACCTTAGTATGTGTTCTAGTTGTGTTTAATCATAAACTGCTTTTGTAATTCGGGGTGAAAGATAAAAATATTTCAGATTTTGTAGACAGCTTTCAGGCCTCTTTCCTGTTTTTCATGAGCTACTACAGATTAATTATTTTAAATATACATATTCTTTTTTATTTCGTGGCATTTTAGACAGAAGTGCAGTTGGACATACATGTTCCTTCTTCCATATTGCTCCAATCCTCTTTTCATACTTGGAAATTGCTACAATAAAGTTTATTTTATTCCTTCTCTTTCTGTATTCATAGATAGATATCAATATAGAAATGTTAGAGAGACAGATACCCTTTTTCTTTGATTTCATGGTATTTTAGGCTTAAGAAGAGGTGGAGATGGACGTTTCTTTCTGCCATATCGATCCAATCTTCTCTTATATTTTTAAATGGTTAAAATAATGATTATCATGTTCCTTCTTGTGCGGATTGCAAGCTCCTAAAAGTGTAGATTACGTCTTATTCTTCTTTGTGTTTTGCACATGTCTTGCCCGTGATGTCTGTTTGGTAAGCTTTTGCTGAATTGATTTGAGATAAAGATAAAAGTTTCCTAAGCACCAGAAACTTTGTTTATTAACTCTAGGCTAAGCATGAATCGCCAAAGGGTCAGAAAGAAGAATTATGAAGTGTTAACATTTCATAAATAGTATAATTGTGAAATCAATCAAATATTCACTTGAATCAATTAATCATTTTCTGTGATTTTAAAAATGTGTAAATAGGCAACTTGATCACCTGAAGTAATTACATATTTTAATTCAAGGGTAGAATTTTTCATACTTGAATCAGATTGTCTTAATATCTTTAATTTTCCTCACTAAATTTCCTGGGTTTCATGAGCTATTCCAGATTCATTATTTTAAATACAATTTTTTTTTTTTTAATTTCATGGCATTTTAGACAGAAGTGCAGTAGGACATACATGTTCCTTCTTCCATATTGCTCCAATCCTCTTTTCATACTTGGAAATTGCTACAATAAAGTTTATTTTATTCCTTCTCTTACTGTATTCATGGGTATCCTCAGGTCCTTCTCACTAAAAGAAAATGTAAGTCACTAAAATTATGTCTCAGTTTATAATCATTTGAACTCTTTCCACTAGATCCAGTCATGAATAATTTCTTTCATGGGTGAAAGAAGAAAAAAATCAAGACAAAATCTCTGTTCTCTTCTCTTTAAATCTTCTAGTTTGATTTATTGCTATACCAATCTGAATGAATTTTAGATAATTACAAGAACAATGGGAGTCACTCAACATTTACATGGAAAATTTATTCTGAAATATAACAGTAAATAAAAGAAAGTCTCCTTTTAATTAATGCCTTCTCTGGTATATCCCTACTATATAGTAAAGTTATTTAAACTCAGAAAAGTTTACCTAATAAACATGAGGATGACTAGCATCAAAATAAACAGAAGAAAATACTAAGTGTTTGCAAAGAATTGAAGTAGTTGGAACCTTTGTGTGTTGCTGGTGGGGATGTAGAATGGTGCAGCCACTGTAGAAAACAGTACGGCGATTCCTCAGAAACTAAAAATAAAGTTACTAACACAATCCAACAATTCCACTTCTGTGTAAATACTCCAAATAATAAAAAACAGGGACTCAAACTGATATTTATACACCCGTGTTCATCACAGCACTATTTACAATAGCCAATAAGTGTTCATAGATAAACAAAATGTGGTATACACATAGAATGGAATATTACTCAGCTTTAAAAAGTAAGGATATTCTGACACATGCTACAAGATGCATGAACATTGAGAATATTTGGCTAAGTGAAACAATAAGCCAGTCACAAAAAGACAAATACCATGTGATTCCACTTATGTGAGGATTGCTTGAGCCCAGGAGTTCAAGGCCAGCCAGGGAGACATGGTGAAAAGCCTGTCTCTACAAAAAACAAAATAAATAAATTAGCCAGGTGTGGTGAAGCCCACCTGTGGTCTCAGCTACTAAGGAGACTGAAGGAAGAGAATTGCTTGGGCCTAGGAGGTCATGGCTGCAGTAAGTAGCCAAATTCATAGACAAAAAGTAGAAGTGTAGTTGATAGAAGCTGAGGTGAGGGAATGGGAAGTTGCTGTTAGAGTTTCAGTTGGAGAAGATGAAAAAGATCCGGATATTGATAGTGGTGACGGTTGTAGGACAAGTTATGTATTGAATGCCACAGATCTGTATGCTTAAAAAATGTTGATATGGTAAATTCTATGTAATGCATATTTTGCCACAAAGGTTTAGGACATGACTTTAATCTGTGATGGTTACAGAACAAGGTATGTATTGAGTGCCACAGATCTATACACTTAAAAATTGTTAACATGGTAAATTCTGTGTAATGTATATTTTGCCACAATCAAAAAACAAGACCTGGAGGGTTAATTAGTGTTCTTAAGTTCTTCCATTGATAAATAGGAAAGTGAGAATTTCAACCTAGGTACATGTTCATTCATTCAATCAGCAAATTTTATTAAGTTCCTACTATATGCCAGGTACCATGCTAGTGCTGGAGTATATCGGAGAACCAAAGAAAGATCCCTGGCCATGTGTAGCTTGAATTCAAGTTGAAGGAGAGAGACAATAAACTAAAATAATGAAAATGTAAATTATGTGGTCTGTGAGAGGCTGGTAAGCTACTCATAAAAGGAAAATTGAAACAAGTTAAAAGAAATTAGAATTGCCAGTATAATTGACTTCTAAACCCAGGCTTCATCCAGAAACCTGTGCTATCAGGATATAATATTTCAGAAAAAAAATGAAATAATGTTATTTACCAGTTTTCTTTACTTTGGATGTGTTTTTGTTTTGGCTGTTTTCTCTTTTCCTGCAAGTACTTTATTAAGAAGGTAAAAACTGGCATGTTTTACTTCTCTATAAAAAACAGAACAGGGCTCTTTAGAACAAGCCTGAAATAATATTTCTACTCTAAGAATACCTCAGCATGTAGATTATTGTCCCTCTTACAAACCTGGGAAATAAAAGACACATGGGAGCTTGGGAAAGACTCATGCACCTTAATTGGGTAGAACGATCTTGGGCAATACAAGAATTCTCAGATTTTAAAATATAGATATCAATGTGTCTTTATTTAAATTCCTGGATCAGGATTTTACCAGTGGTGTGGCCTTGAGAAAGACAGACTTTCTTATAAGCAAAATGAATACTAAAAATCAGCTCCACGGCCAGATGCAGTAGCTTACACCTGTAATCACAGCAGTGTGGGAGGCCAAGGCAGCAGGATCAGTTTATCCCAGGAGTTCAAGACCAGCCCCAGTAACATAGTAAAGACCATGTCTCTACAAAAAAATAAAATAAATAAATTAACCAGGCAGGTTGAAGCATGACTGTGGTCCCAGCTACTCAGGAAGCTGAGGTGGGAGGATCGCTTGAGCCTAGGAGATTGAGGCTGCAGTGAGCTATGCTCATACCACTGTAACCCAGCCTGGGTGACAGAGTGAGACTGTCTCAACAACAACAACAACAACAACAACAACAACAACGAAATCAGTTCTACTCACTTTATAGGGCTGTTGAACGTGATAGTAGAGAAGCAGTTTGTTATTTCTCAAGCACTACATAAAGATGAATTAGTCTGCAGTAATAATATTATAATGATATAAGCTTATTTTCATTGAATATAATCAACTGATTGTGGAAGACCCATAGTTGACCTAAATGCATACTGAGACCTTAAACATTCTCCTGTCACAAGGGAGGAAAGAACAAACTTTTTCCTGCCCAAGTGCCAACGGAGAGACAGTAGCTCTCTCATGTAACCTCTGGTGTAGAGTGAAGAATTGTCAGTGGGAACGTCAGAATCACAAAGGTCTTATAAGCAGCCATTTTATGCAGATGTCCTGAAATAGTATTGATTGCAGCATTTTTTTCTCTTCTAGAAAAGTAAATCATTTTTTTCTTCCATCTTTATGATTGTGTAAGTTCACTAAGAAGAGGAAATTGATGCATTATTTACAGCCAGCTAATGAACTCACTGCCAGTGTAACAGAGCTCTAATTTACTCACCAAGTGAAAATGTTCAAGCTAAATTTGAATTATGTCACCCAGTGATGTGTAAATGTGTACAAAACTATGCATTAATGCACTGCCTTGTCCCGCATGGAAACCAAGTGTGGCTACCCTAGGAGGAAGTGACTGCTGGTCTGCAAGAGTGAGAACTCAATTCATGATGCAGCTTTTTAGAAAAATTAATGCAGTATGTTTATATTTTGTATTAATTACACTATGTTACAATTATATGTGTAACTGTCTAACCTCCTCCTTTTATACTGTGAGAGTCTGAAAGTCTTACGATGTGTCCCTATTGTTAGGGGAATACTTGGCACATTGGTGGCGGGGTATTGCAGCTGGAATCACTTCCTGATTCAATGTTGAAAGCCTGAGTGGTCCATGATTTGTAGTGCAACCCAGGCAGCTCTCGATGAGGAAGGAGACTTGCTTGGGACACAATCTGAGAAAGGCTTGGTACTCAGCAAAGGCCTGACTCCAGGCATGAAGACAAAGGTTCAGGACATGACTAATCTCTGCACATGGGTGGAGCACTACCTCATATCAATATTGGTTTCTCATCTAGAAAATTCTTGGTTACACGGACCACAAATCAGAAACCAATGTCAGTGAAAGGAAATTTTAGACTTAAAGGCCTCATACTACGATGCCACTAATAAGACAGGGAAAGAAATCAAAGCATGAAATTCAATGGAATGAAGCAGGAAAAAAGTGAGGGTAAAAGAATTAGACAACATGTTAAGGAAGAAACTGATTCAGATAAAACAGTGCAAGCAAACACAGGAGGAGGATAAATGTCAATATGGAATTAGAGCATTTCAGCACTGAAAGTACAGGAATATTCTAGAAAGTTGTCTCATAAAATAAAGGACATCATATGATTTCCCAAATGTTTACATTGAAACACAGCAGAGAGATGTGACAGCAGTCTGGGCTTAAGAGATCAATTTAGGAGCGACCAGCCTCCAGGTTCTCCCCTCTGGCATCCTTCTTATATACTTTCAGTAATCTTTCCAAAACATGGATATAATCATGTCATTGCCTGTATACAAAAGTCTTCAATGAATCCCCAGGATATGAAAAATAAAGTTTAAATACTTCAACATAAGCATTCAAATACCAAAGTTTGACCCTTTCTAAACTTTTCCATCCAATTTCCCCGCCCCTGACTTTCCACAGAGCTGTGGCATCAGCCCATGTACTCATTTGACTGCAAGCATGTTTGGCAAAATCCTTTGGATTTTTGCTCAGACCATTTTATCAGTCTAGATTGCATTTCCCCATAACTAACCAACTGCTGAAATCCAATTTATTTATCAAGGCCCTTTAAAAATCTTGGTTACTCCAAAAAAGATTTTCTACATTTTCCCAGGTGAATTTCTCCCTCAGTACAGCTTTTGTATTCTACTGGTGTAACATTGGCAAGTGTTATTTAGGCTCACGTCCATCTCTGCACCCAGACTATGGACCTTCAGAGGGCAGAAGCCCCATAGTCCCTATACTCTTAAATTTAGCAAATAGTCCTTACTCAAAAAAAAAAAATGTTTCTGGCAATAATCTCAAACATAAATTAAACATTTTTAAATCCCTCCTTTGTATGAGTATTTTTATTACTATTAAAATCAATTATTACTATGATGTTTAAATTAACTTAAAAAAACTTCGTTTCCAACCGCAAAAAAAGCCTAAGAAGTTTTCCTCTATACTGTCTTTAATAATTGATTGTTTACCATGCAGTTATTTGCACAGTAAAAAAATATTTATTTATCAACTTATTTATAAGCATTTTTACTCAATTTCTGAAGAATCAGAAAAGCATATTGAAGATATATTCTGCACTGTTTGGTGGCTTTCAAATATTCAGAAGGAAGAGTCTAGCTTCTCTGAAAATTCTTTTATGACAGTAAGGTAATTGATCACCGTGAGGAAGAGATTCTGAATAACAGCATGGGGGAGAATATGGTTCCAAGTTCTGTTGTGAATCTGCCTACCAGAATCAGGCTGAAAGAAAGTAAAACCATTTAATGATCATAAAATGATAAGGGATAATAACATAGATACTTACCTAATCAATTTAACAAATGACTCTGGAAACTTGAGCTGTTCTTATATAGGAGGGGAGATGGGGACATGGGGGTGACAACCTCATAACTTTTCTCTTCCTTGTAAAAAAAAAAATGAAAGTACTTTTGTAAAAAACAAACCCCAAACCTAGCATTTTCAGTAGGGTGGAATTGTGAGAGAGCTTGTAGATTTGGAGAAGAACCAGTATTTCCCTATAGCTGCAGTGTCACGAATACAGGAAGAAGAGTTAGGCAGAGATTAAAGCTTAAATGAATTTGTAGATCATATTAAAACCTTTGAATAATTTTGATTGCAGAATTCTGCCTAATGTATCATTAATTTAATTAAGTTGACCTTAATTAAAATTAAAATTTAATTAAAATTCTTAAAATTAAAACTTAATCAAAATTCTTCATAAATATTGTTTGAATGACTATTTCTATCCAATTCATATGTTATTATATTGTTTGTTTAAGGATAACTTGGATGTTGGGTATTTTGGTATTTTTAAAATTTTTTTTCACTATTATAAACATCACAATGGTAAACATCTTTGTAAACCTTTGTTTCTTCTTGTCCATCTCTGAATTTTTTCTAGAAGAGGCATTCTTAAGGTAAAACTAGAAACATATTAGAATCAAAGAAGTCAGACATAATCATGGCCCTATTCCAGGTTCTCATTTTTCTTTAGTTAGAAAAATGTGGGATTGCTACAACAGCCTATTAATTAATCTCCCAGCATCCAGTCTCGCACCCCTCCAATCCACTCCCTGTATTAAGCCAAAATAAACTTTCTAAACTATAAATCTGATCACGTCCTCCCTACTAACCTCAAACAATAGCTCCTCAATGTGTCATGTGTGAACTAGTGAACTATCCAAATTCAAGAACATGTTAAGACTTCTAATATATATTCCTGAATTGCTTGCAGGAAAGTAGCAGCAATTCATACTCCAACAAGCCGTGTACAAGATATGGATCTTACGCCATTACCAACATACAGTATTCTCATATGTCACACATATCATAGTGATTTGTTGTTATCTGTCTCTCTCATTAATTTATAAACTACTTACAATCAGGAATGCTGCCCTATTCATCATTGAATGCTAACACCAGAGTTGAGATAGTGAGCATTGAAAGAATTAATACTACCTAGCACAAGTACTTCATCTGTATGTAGGATTTAAAATTCCTTTACCCTTTGCCCTGCTGTGATTTAAGGACAGGCAAGGTCAAGGCCAGGAGTTGAAAGGTCAAACAGAGGTTGCAGTATCTGATATGAAACCAAAGGTCAAGGTAAGTAATGCAAAGGCCATAGTTCAGAGTATCTGACAAAAGTTGAGCTTTTATAGATTATTTTATTATTGTTTTTAAGTTCCCTGCATCCTATATACTAAGTAACATATAGTTATTTGACTGAAAAAGCCCAGGTAGGGAAATCAGGTGATATAGCCCCATCTTACTCAGTTATGCTCCTTTGAAGAATGCCTTTCTATTGGAACTAACTGAACAGTTTCATATGCAAGGCAAGCCATTGCAGGGACGGTTCGTCTACTCTTCATAGAAGCCTCATGAGTGTGCATCCTCCCTCTAGCAGAGTGCCTTTCAAACTTGAAGATGCATGCAAATCACTGGAGAATCTTGTTATTCTGATACAGAAACCCTTGCTTGGGTATTCTGCATTTCTAACAAGTTCTCAGGTAATGCTGCTGATACACGGACCACACTTTGAGTAGGCATATTCGAGCATATTTTCTGCTTAATCTCAAAGTACTGTTATGAAACTTAAGTACCAAGAATCTACGCAATGGACCCTGGTTATTATTTAAGTACTTCATGGATGCTCGTTGTGGAAGCATCTTTTCATCCCTTCCAGCAGGTCTCAAACTTGGCTACATGTTGCAAGCACCTGGGAAACCGTTAAAACATACTCATGGATGCCAGGGTTCCATTCAGATGAATCACATAAAAATATCTTGGGAAGGAGACCAGGGGTGGGTATTTTTTAAAGCTTCTCAGGTGACTTTTTTCTCATATAAGGGGAATTGCATGGTGCTGAATTGCAAGTGCACCTGAATTCTGAGTTTGAGGCTCTAGGTCCTCCTTTTGGATGACACACCAGAGGGGCATTAGGTATTTAGGAGAAGTGCAGGCAGCACCTTGTGGAAATCCATTCTACTCTTTGGCATATGTAGTGGTTGCCAACCCATCAAAGCTTCAGAAATCAGACTTGCCTCTGGAATTTTGTACACCTACAGATTTGCAGGTACCACCAGTGGGTAGGCAAGGCTCTGAAATCTGGATGTTGTTGTTTTAATGCTTTTAAATGTTTCTCAGTGATTCTGATGCCCCACCAAGTTTGAAACCACAGCATGCATACCAGCTAGAGAAAAGGGAAATTCATCAAATACGTACTATGATAGTAACTCTGCTAACAAACAAAGGTCTAGTTATATCTTTAATGCCTCAAATAATAGCCAATTTACCGAAATACATAAGTTCTTTGATGTCAAATCTTCACAAAATAATCATAATTAATAGATTCATCACTTTTTACCTGGTTTGGAGGGTTCTGCCAGTAGTACTTTGACCATTGTTCAGCTTCTCTAAGAAACACTTAAGCCTTCCTTGATTGTGACTTTGGCTTCGCTATGCCTCGAGTTTCCCAAGCTGTGTATGTATTGATGGAACTCACAGGAAAAGACTCAATAAGAGTTCTGTTGTGCTTTAACTACAAAGCACCCTTTAAATAACTTTCTCTTCTATGGGAAAATTCAACTGAAGTGTCTTGGGATGGCCAAACACAATTATCTACAGAGGAGTATATTGCTTCAGAAAGGATAAACCACCAAAAGCAGGGTCCTTGACCTAAGAGGCTTAAGCTTGAAGATGGGGTAAACAAATGTAAGATAACTTTAAAACAGAGTCAATCTCAAGGCTGGAGAGCCAGCAGCCCTAGAGGCTGTGCAGAAGCAGAGTGGAATTCACTTCTAGCACCTCACAAAATAAACCGACTTCTAGAAAACCCTGGTTACTTTCAGATCCAAGAATAGTTTAGAACTTGAGGTTTTTAGTTTTAGGCTTTTATAGGGAAAGTTGGAAATAAGATATTCAATTCAAAATGTGGTTGTTTTAGCTTCAGTTAACATTATATAGATGAGATTTATCACTATCTAGGCCAGGTTTGCTACCAATTTCGTTTTAATTATTTTCCTGAGTAGATTGTTATATGATGCCAAGATGTTTCCATTGGTCTATTTAATAGTTTTATTTCTATTTTTATTTATTTTTTTGGTTAGGCTAAGATATCTATTGAATTAATTTATTTATTTTTATTAACATAACTCAGTATTAATACACAAAATAAATTTGACAGGAGCTGAGCAAATGCTTGGCAGTCTCAATTTCATTTGCAATTAGTCTTTCAGAGTATTCTGCCTTTGGCTCCATAATGTTAGTATAGGAAAGAAAATATAGTCAAATCCCTAAGTGATATTTGGTCATTAATAGTTTAATGTGTGTTTATTTTTTTCTTCCAGGTTTTTATTTCAGAAAATAAATCCTGGATTATGTTCTCAAAGGAATTAGAATTATTTTGTGTATCTTTTTGTTAAAACCCTGTAGGCATTTTTTTCCCCTAGTGGGTTTTATAAAGGTTTAACAACTGGCAGCCCTGGAATCTGATGACCTCTTTCTTTCCTTTGACTAGATAAGGTAGTACAGCTGCTTGGTAACTTTTCCCATAGAGGCTGCCAATGGTGCTGGGGGCCGGGATGTCCCTCTGTAATTCGATCTCAACATAGGATCAGACCTGGTCCTTGTCAGGGCTGAAATTGTGTGCTATATTAAGTTACATTTAGTGGTTTCTGTCCTACTCCTTAAACTACTGTTTGCAGAGACCATCCAACCTACAGAACTTCCTTGAGTCTGTTGGGGAACCAAGTTACAGCAGTCCACATGGTCATTCAGTCGACAGGCTGTCTGGAGCCAGCTTCTTTAGAATCCACTGGTGATGTTTCTGGCAAAACGATTCACATTTCTAGTAAAATCTCATCACATAAGGAAAGTTAATAATCTTTGGTGAGAAATGACTTGGGCTATGAACCTGCAGAGCAGGAAATTGAGAAGTGGTCAGGCAAAGTTTAGAGATGAGCATTTTGGTTTTGGTGCATTGCTTTTACTTAGCCTGCCCTAACCTTACACCTTCTTTTGTGTCTGCATTTGTAACTTCTTGTGCCCCCACTGTTATCCTCTAGTTCACTGATGTTCAGACCCAGGTGTGCATGAGACTCATTCCTAGGCCTTATCCACAGAGAGCCTGATGCAGAAGTTTGGTGCAAGGTCTTAGAGGCTACATTTTTAACAAACACCCGAGGTGCTCCTCATTCAGGTGGTCTAAGAACTATGCTGTGAGAAAAGCATCATTAACAAAATGTGCTATCACTCAGCCGACATTTGTCAAAAGGAAAGTACACCTCATAGATTATTCATATTTTGTTGTGTCAACCTACCCTCAAAAAGTAAAATTATATTGGGAGATATACATACACAGAAAAATCTATTCCAAGATACCTATGCGAAACAGTAGTATAGGTATAGACTGAAATATAGGTATAGTAGTATAGACTGAAAATGCTTGATGAGTTAAGAAAAGGGGTAGTTACTATTAGCAGCTGTGGTCATGGAAATCTGCCCAATGCTTTAATTTCTTCACTTTCAGAAAAGCTGTTTTTGAAACAGCAAATTTTAAGTAGGAGGGAAACAGGGATTTGCCTACAATCCCAGCTGATGGTAGAAATACATTTTTTAGAGACTTCATTTATGAAATCAGCATGCATTAAGCATATGCTATGTGAAAGGTATGTTTTGTTTGTTCATTTTTAAGGCCACCTCATATCTACTCTGATCAGAATTTAAGTCCTTGGCATTCTTCAACTCTTCTAAAGCAATAGAACGTCTTTAGTAGGTTTGAAAAGGAAAAAGGCATTCCTTACAATTTGACCCCAAAAAACACCAGAGCTCTTCAAAAAGTCAATTCACTCTTACAAAATCTAATGAGGGATTTAAACCATTTTAATATGGCTCAATTTATTACAGCCACTACTTGTGCTGCTGCTGTGGCTGCGGCTGCTGGTCACATGGGGTGAGGGGTGTATTTTTGCTACTGAAATGTAGAAATGTGCACTGGCACATGGTACATTTTTTCTTACGTCAAAATAGAATAGTAGAAAGATTCAAAGACTGTGTGAATCAGGTGATGATAGCTTCTAATACCAAGGCTGGCATTCACTTTGACGTTAAGTAAATAAATTAATCTTTCTGTTTCCTAGTCTTTTGTAAAATGGAGGTATTAATAATTCTATCTTGAGGATTTACTGGGAAGGTAAATAAAAGTAATAGTAGAAGTCCTAGTAAATTAAGGAAGATGTTTGTATATAAAGCATTATTTAAAAAATATGTACACACACATACACACATTTTTTTTTTTTTTTTGCCTCCCTGCAAGTCTGCAAGGCAACGTATGTAATGAAATTAAGCCTCTTGCAATGGGGCTTTGTATTCTCTGACTTTCATTGATGCACTTCTCTCCTGCCTCTGTTATCACTCTTGGCAATGCAAGAATGAGGTTCAAAATCCTAAGCCAAATTAATACTTAATTGGACTTACATAAGTACTATATTAAAGTTGAAATATATAATTATAGCAATGATGGACTAATACGTGATAATGTTATCAAGAGTTTAATATTGTTCTAGTGATTTCTTAATATTAAATGACATTATTATTGGTTTTAATCAAACAATAAGAAAAAAAGCTAAATTTCAAAAATACTATTTTATAAGCACCAACAAATTTTGTTGAGATACTTCTCTAAAGGAAGCATTTTAGTTTCTAGAACCTGGAATTTCTATTGCAAATTAAAGAATCTGTGTTATTAGCATGGCCATTTACAGTTGAGCCATGACATTTTAAACTGAGATAGAGACTTGGTTGCTTTTCACAGAAACATTGAACACCTACTCTGTGCAATACTCTGTACTTGGTAATGTAGGAGACATAAAAATATTTAAATATTGTTTAAAAAATGTACCTTGAGAGAAACACTGATAAAGAGAAATGGGAGTGAAAGAAATAATGAAAGTAAATAAATCGTTTGTCTAAGATTGAAAACTAGTAAAGCCAAGACGCAAAACGAACTGTAGATTTACTCTATTGTTCTACCATGCTCCTCTGTATCATTAAGCTTAATTGCAAAGAGTGACCTTATCTAGTTACAAAGTTGGGTTTTTTTTTTCTGATTAGTTTCATACTTTGCACATCAAAAGAAGAAAATAAGGTATTTGAAATGTTTCACCCTATTAAGAAACAACTTTAATGACTGAACCAACATAGTGTATTATTAGGACATATTCCTAACCTTGCCCCTTTCTTTCTATCTTTGTTCATTATAGCATCATCCCACTACACTCCAGCCCCTATCATCAGCAATCCATGCAGGTAGTAGACTTATCTGTGGCTTCTATGTAAGCTCAGTGTTTACGGAGTAAAATTGTTCCTCATCCAAGGGATTTTTTTACTTACTTAAACCAATTATATAAGCTGCCATGTTTTCTTTGAACA
The DNA here is from genome assembly GCF_008728515.1 of Papio anubis. NCBI lineage: Eukaryota > Metazoa > Chordata > Mammalia > Primates > Cercopithecidae > Papio > Papio anubis. The sequence continues at coordinate 135,989,867 of NC_044981.1, forward strand.
GTTTGACAAATACTGTCTTTTATTGGTTAGAAAAAGAAAGTGGCCCAAAGCATTTATACCTCTTTAGCATGTACTGTTTGAAAGTTTGAGCATGACATGAGATAGGATGCTTTGGAATCCTCGATACCATTTCTTCCTCTGGCACATGTGATGCAGCAGCAAGACAGAGTATTATTTCCTTGCTGGAATAACATAAAGCCTAGTCAGCCAAGGCAATTTCACAGTGCCTGACCAAAACACCTTGGCTGCTGCTCCCACGCAGGGAGACTTTTTGGCTGAGAACGAGGGCTTGAGTCAGTGATTGCTGAATGCCCTATATTTGGCATTCTACTGTTCATATAAACAGGGAGAAAAGAGCAGACGTTCATGACTGTAGCTTTACTGACTGAGAGATTTTGGTGAGTAAACGTCTACCTTGTTAACTCCATTGGGCCTTTTGGTGGGGGGGAGGCGGTCAATATCTTTCACCTGC